>NC_092823.1:3268333-3584166 GCF_023375885.2 Dermacentor andersoni
CGCCGTATTAGCTTGGAACGGCACAAAGGGGGAAAGCGCTCATTGATGGAAACCATGTCTATGTGTAACTTCCCTCCTTGCATACGCTTTGCTCCCAAATGAAATACAGGTTCCACTGTGATGTTTGGGCTTGAGAGCCAAGGGCATCAGCTTGTCATAATAAAAGCGTGCGACCAGTTTCACTGCATAAAGGGATGTCAGCGTCATGACGAAACGACGAGAACGGCTGAGATGCTCCGCGTTGATCGCCCAAGTTTCTACATGACACTCGCTTTATTCAGGCGAATATGTCTCTTGCGTTGCGTTCGGTCTTTATGGTACTAGGATGATTAAATTATGAAGCTGCAAAAGCTGGACACACGGCAGTCGGTCGGGTACACGGAAGTACGCACGTACGCGCTGCGAGCAGCGCAAACGCGTCCGAGTTCTTGAATCGGCAGCTACATTGCGCTGAATACATGCAAGCGCATCGCCTTTGGCTTGTACCGGCTAAGCCTTCATTGCCGCCTTTTCACACTGGGCAAGTGTGTTTAGAAAGCCAAATAAAGAATCTAATCAAGACAATAGAAATACCTCGCGAAGCGGGTTGATCTGTGGAAGCCGGGACAGTGTTTTTGCCTACGAGTTCAATGCATGGCCGTGGACAACATAACCGTCAAACAAAGCTCCTGCATGTTTGTAAACATCGTGTACATTACGTACACATTATTGGCGATACAAAGAATTCTGATTTTTGTGCTACTACTCGACACTAAAAGGAATTTGACCACCAAACTAGCCTCAACAGCCTTCTTCTAACTGGAAGCAGGCAGCCAACCCGAAACCACAACACAAGCGCGCAATTCCGCGCCAAAAAAGCACAAAAAGAAATAAATCTGCTTCTCCGAGTTTCATAGCGTTCCATCGTCGGTCCTAGCACACCAAACAATAATCCAACCTTAAACACGGTAAAAATTATTGCGCCAACATCTATCAATAATTTTTAATGTCTAACCTCGCGTAAGCTATGGGCGGCTTCCGAGAGAACGACCAAACTGCGAGGGCGACCAACGAGAGAAAGTGCGAGCTGCGAAAAGGCCAGGAGAACGACTTTAGGTGCGCACCCTGAGAAGCGCCCCCCAGCTTTAAAAAGTGTATTTTTGCTGTCACGTCGCAGCGCGAGTGTGTGTTCTCTCAGCGGCCCCTTCTCTCGGTGTTCGCGGCACTCGGGCTCTCTCTCTGTCTCTCTTGTAACTTAGCAGGTGAGTGGCATTTTTTTTTAAATATTTGCAAATTATCATCCTTTTGGCAATGTATTCGGGAGATTATTAGTGAAGTGGCTCGCAATGACTTCCAAGGAATAAATCTAGTGCTTTACGACAAACGGTTCGCTATTGCCATTTGTGTAAACTACTACAGTTGTCGTTTTGTCCCGTGGTCACCTCACAGGATCATGTCATCCCATGTTATTCGCCCTTTAAATTGCTGCTGAAAACATGACACTTCATTTACGTAATTTTCTCACTGTCCATTTAACGACGACACCGTTTCCTCATGAGCTGGTCCATCAGCTGCAGCGCACTTGCCGAAAGTAGCCAACATTGAGTGAACTCGCGCGTACATACGCAGCTTACTAAACTTTATCGCTGTGTCCGTAATGGCGACTCGATTTATCACAAGGCATGTATGAAGTCAAAGCACGCGGACAGAAAAATGCGTGATTCATTTGAGTAAGAGCACCGCGCAGTACACGTTTCATCTATTAAACTCTCTGAAATAAGCAGATTCACGAGCTGGTGCCGTGTTCGCGAAGCGGTTCGGGCATTCAGCGACACATAAATACTGTGTACCAAGCTTATGGGATGACGAGGCCGCGCTTGTCGAAATGTGAACCCAAACACCGGTAGCACGGGCTCCAATGGTTGCTACGACGGGAAGCGACCGGCGACGTTGGAATCTCTCGGCTAGGGGAGCGATTGGCGCTGTTGTCGCGGGCGGAAACTTGGGGTTGTCTCGTCTACTAGTGAGTTACGCTTCTATAATACCGATAGGAGCACTCTTAGCGTGGGAGCACGCTTGCCGTTCAAAAACAATTTAGACAGTCCACGTATTGTCTATAGACCATATATAGACTGCCCACAGACATTGTATACACTGCTTTATCTTTCTATAATTGTGTTTTTTTTTCGTACACACAAAACCAGTATACTGGTCGTAGAGAAAAATTGGTAGGATGTTTGTTTTCGTTTTGTCGCAATATCTTGACTACCTAAAAGAAAAGTCGATAAAATGTGTATTTTCACGTGTATTCTTGACTCTAGCATGTTCATAGGTATTTTCTGTAGACATTTTATATATTATAATTCATAAGAAGTGTAAGATAATAAGTTCATAAACCGTCTGCTAGCCTGCGATGATTAGTTTGTAAAACGCTTATAGACGTCCTAAACAACTATCTTCAAACTTTATGTGGACGCAAGTAAATTAACAACGTTGACAAACTGCTCAGCGCAGGCAGCAGTATTTTGCATATATTGTGACCCTTAGCTATACACTAATGCTTAGGTAAAGTGCCTGGGTGCACGTGATGAGAATGACAGAATACATGTAGAACGCCCTGGTGACAATCTTCTATGGTTCTTCCTCTGTCCAAGCTTCGCACGGACGAGAAACTTCTCTCGAGCATTGCCTCCTGCACGACATTGCCGGCACAACGGCATCTTCCCGACCAGTTTAAGAACGGCCACTAGCAAGCAGAACTGGACTTCCCACACAGTGTTCTGGTGGCTGAGAAGGTGAGTCGGCACTTGCTACTCGGATTCAACTTTGAAAAAAAAAATGCTGTATACTTGTGTGGCCTTTCAGAATCGCAATACAGTTACTATCCAAGCTATTTCTCTCAAGCCACTGCGCTAAATATTGCAGTTGCCCGTAATAAAATAACAAATTTTAGAGCGCTACCCTTATTTAACTTGTCCATTCGCAACCTTGCCAGCACACAACGTATTCGGGTACTCGGTAAATAAATTTAACAAATGCAGCAATTCGCCGACACGCATTTTACTTTGCGAGAACACTGGCCATATTTTGCCCTATTTTTACCAAATGGGATTTTGTTAGCGTTTGCACTTCCTCCAGGCAACTGGTTATAAGTCGTGCATTGTTCCTAAAGCACAGTTATGACGCCCCGGACAGCTTAAGGTAGGATTTCGTCCATACAACTTCAATTTCGTTTAAGCAGTACTTATAACCAGCATATAATTTTATGAAATATAAGCAAGATCCTGTTTTTATTTGATCGAGGAAACCGGGTAAATCTACTACGAACCTCGTATAACGCAATTTCGAGAAACGAAATGCTCACCGGCGATTACGATACTCCCTAATGATAAATTCGTGCGCCGCTCTGTACGTGTTTTTATTTCGCGTTATATTGGCTGGCACGGACAATCTGTCTCGTGTGGCGCGTTGCAAACGGTAGCGAAGTGTGGGGAGATTGCCTCGCCAGTCTGCAGATTGCGAGAGACAGCGTGTGGGTGAAGCGCCCGCGCGATTGACAGCAGCCGCCGCTGAAAGAAGTCTCAGATGACGCGGGCTACTCTGGCGCCACCTTGTAGTCATCGTCGCCACACTACGTATTTCATCTCGCGCTTGCGCAATGCCCTCTTCCTCCGCATTCCTCCTCATGGTTCCGCCGCATCCTCTGTGCTCCGCATTCGCTCGTTCCTTCTTTGCTGTGCTCGTTCGCTCCGTTACCACGACGCTGACGCTCGCTAGCTCAGCCATTTCCTTTGGCTGTCACAACCGTTGCCGAAATATTGGGGCTCAGTTACTCAGATATCTATACAAAACTAGACCTAGTGATCTCATTGCTGCTTGGTGCCTCCGCCCAGTTCTGTGCGACATGTCTTTTAAAGCGCTTGACAAGAAAAACGTGTCACGTGAGGCTATTATGGAACACTTCTTATCACTCGAAGACAAGTACAACGTAACATCCTTTTTTACGGGCGCCTCAAGTACGGCTTAGGCTGTCTCATGAGCTGCACATTGTCACTGCTCAAATATTACAAAAACTTTCAATAGAAGCTGCAGCATATTCACTGCCGAAGCATATGGTTTGCGACTGACAGTGGATAATATACGGCAACATAGCATACAAAAAGCTGTTATCTACATAGATGCTCTAACTGTGGTAACTGAATTAGCCGGGAGAACCCTGTTTTTAATCAGCTGCTGAAATTCATTTACGATGTCCACAATGAAGAACTTTTCCTCGGGATATGCTGGGTACCGGGGAATTGCGACATAACAGGAAACGAGGCTGCAGATCAGAATGCTAGAGAAGCTTGTCAACGTGATGACATTGAAGTTACTAGGGTCCCCAGTCTAGATATTAAACCTTCCGTCCGTAACAGGTTACGCCAGCACTGACAGCTTCCGTGGGATAAAGAAACTGAAAACAAGTTACATGCAATAAAACCCAAATTCAGGAAAATTTTTCTAGCAAATGTCGCAAGACTAACAGAAACCACAATGTGCAGGCCACGTATAGGACACACGTACGCAACACACATTTACCTATTACCAGGCACACAACCACCTATATGTGGAAAATGTGGTAAACAACTCAGTCCGGCACTCTTAATTGAATTTCCAAGACTTCACCATGCAAGATTACAGCCCTTTCAAGACATACACGCATAATATACCATCCCACCTTGCATTATTTTTATCCTATGACCCTATGTTTAGTGACAGCAGAGTTTTAAATACCGTGCCAATGTCAATTTTTTAAATAATGTGTGCTACAACGCAAACCACCCTGCTCCATCACAAAAGTGAGGAGCCCGAGGAGTTGAATGCGTAAGGGTACGCACCTTTTCGCAAGGTAAAGGTATTTTGCTGATCGCTTTGGGCCAAAATTTATCGCTTATAATTACTGAAAACTACAAATAATCTATGTAACAAATACATAGCACATCATCATCATCATCATCATCATCGTCGTCGTCGTAGTCGTCGTCGTCGTCGTCGTCGTCGTCGTCGTCGTCATCATCATCATCATCATCATCATCATCCTATTTTATGTCCACTGCAGGACGAAGGCCGTTCCCTGCGATCTCCATCTCCAATTACCCCTGTCCTGCGCCAACCGATTCCAACTAGCACCCGCAAATTTCCTAATTTCATCCGACCACCTAGCCATAGCCGTCTTCTACTGAGCTTTCCTTCTCTTGATACCCATTCTGTCACCCTAATGGTCCAATGGTTATCTAATCTTTGCATTACATGACCCGAACAGCGCCATTTTTTTCTTTTCATGCCTATTATAATACCGTCTATACCTGTTTGCTCTCTAATCCAAACCGCTCTCGTTCTGTCTCTTAAGGGTATACCTAGCATTGTTCGTTCCATCACTCTTTGCGTGGTCCTTAACTTGTTCTCAAGCTTCTTTGTCAGTCTCCAAGTCTCTTCCCCGTATGTCAGCACCGGTAGAATGCACTGATCGTATACTTTCATTTTCAGTGATAATGGTAAGCTCCCAGTCAGGAACTCACAATGTCAGCTGTATGCGATCCAACCCATTTTCATACTTCTGTGAATTTCCTTCTCATGGGCAGGGTTCCCTGTGATTAATTGACCTAGATAAACATGCTCATTCACAGACTCCAGAGGCTGATTTGCGATCTTGAACTCTTGTTCCCTTGCCCGGTTATTTATCACTATCTTTGTCTTCTGCGCATTAATATTCAACCCCACTCTTACACTCTCTCTGTTAAGGTCCTCAATTATTTGTTGTAACTCGTCCGCAGTGTTGCTGAATAGAACAATGTCATAGGAAAACCAAAAGTTGCTGAGGTATTCGCAGTCGATCCTTACTCCTAAACCTTCCCGGTTTAATAGCTTGAATATTTCTTCCAAGCACGCAGTGAATAGCATTGGAGAGATTGCGTCTCCTTTGCTGACCACTTTCTTTATAGGTATCTTCCTACTTTTCTTGTATAGTATTAAGGTGGCTGTGCAATCTCTGTAGATGTTTTCCAGGCTATTTACCTAAATGGTCTGTACTCCTTGATTGCACAATGCCTTTATGATTGCTTGTATCTCTACTGAATCAAATGCTCTTTCGTAATCTATGAAAGCCATATACAGAGGCTTAGTGTATTCTTCGGATTTCTCGATAACCTGTTTAATGACATAGATGTGATCTATTGTAGAGTATCCCTTCCTGAAGCCAGCGTGTTCCCTTGGTTGACTAAAGGCCACTGTTGCCCTTATTCTGGTGGCGATTATTTCGGTAGATATTTTATATAATACTGGGAGTAAGCTAATGGGCCGACAATATTTCAGTTCTTTAACCTCTCCCTTTTTGTGCATTAGTATAATGTTTGCATTCTTCCAGTTTTCTGGGACCCTTGCAGTCGATAGACACTTCATATAGAAAGCCGCCAGTTTTCCTAGCAGTATGTCTCCTCCATCTTTGAATAAATTGACTCTTATTCCATCCTCTCCTCTCGCTTGTCCCCATACATCGCACATAGCATATAACACGTACGAATCATCGCTCATAGTCACCGAAATCTCTAACCCACGAACAGATGAAATATCTGATATAACATTGTCAGCATTGCTTAGCTAGGCCTTTTGCATCTATTTAGCTACGAAATATCTGCCCCTTTACATAGCACACATCAACATGCTTAACACTCATGTCTGATTCTTGTATTTATACTATAAATTGTTGAATATATCTATAGATCTATAGATCTGTAGGTTGCAGCGGTGGCGTAGAGGTGCACACCCATGCAAGAGGTCCGTGGTTCGAATCCCGGTACCGGCAATTTTCCACCGGATTAAAAAAAATCCGCGTGTTCATAAAATTGCACAAACAGGCCTGGAGTGTGGCCTGATCCCGGTGACCAGAACCGGTAACGCACTCCCTCACCAGAGCAGGATTGGCCACCCTGGTGCAGTACTTGGCCACAACCTCCTATATGAACACAACAATCAAACCCCGGCCCCTCAGTCCCCAGCAGCTGCGAAGCAACTGACCACTGCGGCGGTCAGACCTGCGACGCTGCAGAGGGTGCTAAGAATCACTGGCTCCGGACAGGCCGCCATTGGAATATGAACCTGGCAACGTTTAACGCTAGAACGTTATCTAGTGAGGCGAGTCTAGCAGTGCTATTGGAGGAATTAGAGGGCACTAAATGGGATATAATAGGGCTCAGTGAAGTTAGGAGGCCAAAAGAAGCATATACAGTGCTAAAAAGCGGGCACGTCCGGTGCTACCGGGGCTTAGCAGAGAGACGAGAACTAGGAGTCGGATTCCTGATTAATAAGAACATAGCTGGTAACATACAGGAATTCTATAGCATTAACGAGAGGGTGGCAGGTCTTGTTGTTAAACTTAATAAGAGGTACAAAATGAAGATTGTACAGGTCTACGCCACTACATCCAGTCATGATGACCAGGAAGTCGAAAGCTTCTATGAAGACGTAGAATCGGCGTTGGGTAAAGTCAAAACAAAATACAGTATACTGATGGGCGACTTCAATGCCAAGGTAGGCAAGAAGCAGGCTGGAGACAAAGCAGTGGGGGAATATGGCATAGGCACTAGGAATAGCAGGGGGGAGTTATTAGTAGAGTTTGCGGAACAGAATAATATGAGGATAATGAATACTTTCTTCCGCAAGCGGGATAGCCGAAAGTGGACGTGGAGGAGCCCGAACGGCGAGACTAGAAATGAAATAGACTTCATACTCTGCGCTAACCCTGGCATCATACAAGATGTGGACGTGCTCGGCAAGGTGCGCTGCAGTGACCACAGGATGGTAAGAACTCGAATCAGCCTAGACCGGAGGAGGGAACGGAAGAAACTGGTACATAAGAAGCCGATCAATGAGTTAGCGGTAAGAGGGAAAATAGAGGAATTCCAGATCAAGCTACAGAACAGGTATTCGGCGTTAACTCAGGAAGAGGACCTTAGTGTTGAAGCAATGAACGACAATCTTGTGGGCATCATTAAGAAGTGTGCAATGGAAGTCGGTGGTAACTCGGTTAGGCAGGATACCAGTAAACTAGCGCAGGAGACGAAAGATCTGATCAAGAAACGCCAATGTACGAAAGCCTCTAACCCTACAGCTAAAATAGAACTGGCAGAACTTTCGAAGTTAATCAACAAGCGTAAGACAGCTGACATAGGGAAGTATAATATGGATAGAATTGAACATGCTCTCAGGAATGGCGGAAGCCTAAAAACAGTGAAGAAGAAACTAGGAATATGCAAGAATCAGATGTATGCGTTAAGAGACAAAACCGGCAATATCATAGTTCAAGTGGCTGAGGAGTTCTATAGAAATTTATACAGTACCAGTGGCACCCACGACGATAATGGAAGAGAAAATAGTCTAGAGGAATTCGAAGTCCCAAAGGTAACGCCGGAAGAAGTAAAGAAAGCATTGGGAGATATGCAAAGGGGGAAGGCAGCTGGGGAGGATCAGGTAACAAAAGATTTGTTGAAGGATGGTGGGCAGATTGTTCTAGAGAAACTGGCCACCCTGTATACGCAATGCCTCATGACGTCGAGCGTACCGGAATCTTGGAAGAACGCTAACATAATTCTAATCCATAAGAAAGGGGACGCCAACGACTTGAAAAATTATAGACCGATCAGCTTACTGTCCGTTGCCTACAAAATATTTACTAAGGTAATCGAAAATAGAATCAGGAACACCTTAGACTTGTGTCAAGCAAAGGACCAGGCAGGATTCCGTAAAGGCTACTCAACAATAGATCATATTCACACTATCAATCAGGTGATAGAGAAATGTGCGGAATATAACCAACCCTTATATATAGCTTTCATTGATTACGAGAAAGCGTTTGATTCTGTCGAAACATCAGCAGTCATGGAGGCATTACGGAATCAGGGTGTAGACGAGCCGTATGTACAAATACTGAAAGATATCTATAGCGGCTCCACAGCCACCGTAGTCCTCCATAAAGAAAGCAACAAATCCCAATAGAGAAAGGCGTCAGGCAGGGAGATACGATCTCTCCAATGCTATTCACAGCGTGTTCACAGGAGGTATTCAGAGACCTGGATTGGGAAGAATTGGGGATAAAAATTAATGGAGAATGCCTTAGTAACTTGCGATTCGCTGATGATATTGCCTTGCTTAGTAACTTAGGGGACCAATTGCAATGCATGCTCACTGACCTGGAGAGGCAAAGCAGAAGAGTGGGTCTAAAAATTAATCTGCCGAAAACTAAAGTAATGTTTAACAGTCTCGGAAGAGAACAGCAATTTACAATAGGCAGCGAGGCACTGGAAGTGGTAAGGGAATACATCTACTTAGGGCAGGTATTGACGGCGGATCCGGATCATGAAACGGAAATAATCAGAAGAATAAGCATGGGCTGGGTTGCGTTTGGCAGGCATTTTCAGATCATGAACAGCAGGTTGCCATTATCCCTCAAGAGAAAAGTGTATAATAGCTGTGTCTTACCAGTACTCACCTACGGGGCAGAAACCTGGAGGCTTACGAAAAGGGTTCTACTCAAATTGAGGACGACGCAACGAGCTATGGAAAGAAAAATGATAGGTGTAACGTTAAGGGATAAGAAAAGAGCAGATTGGGTGAGGGAACAAACGCGAGTTAATGACATCTTTGCTGAAATCAAGAAAAAGAAATGGGCATGGGCAGGACATGTAATGAGGAGGGATGATAACCGATGGTCATTAAGGGTTACGGACTGGATCCCAAGGGAAGGGAAGCGTAGCAGGGGGTGGCAGAAAGTTCGGTGGGCGGATAAGATTAAGAAGTTTGCAGGGACAGCATGGCCGCAATTAGTACAGGACCGGGGTTGTTGGAGAAGTATGGGAGAGGCCTTTGCCCTGCAGTGGGCGTAACCAGGCTGGTGATGATGATGATGATCTATAGATCTGGCGCTCTTTGGCCAAAGATGTCCTTGCGCCAATAAAATCCACCAATCATCGTGCTCGCCACAGGAACGGGCGCCTAAGAGCTGCGCTCTAGTATGGTTTCTTTGTTTACAGCGCTTCTAATCGAGCAATCGACGTTAAAATTTCGTCAAAAATTGCACTGAACGGTACCGTGCTTCCAAACAAACATATACTTGGTGCCAGAGTTATCTGCGTTTATTGGGTAGCTTAGGTGATAACAGCGGTATGGACCTTTCGAAGACTTGCTTTAATTGATTTTTTTCCAAGGGCAGAACTTCCTCGAAACGCATTTACCTTGGCATGCATATTTGTCTAAGCCTTCCACCCATTTCTGCCAAATGTTCCGGGAAAAATTTTTTTTGTTCTGCCTGGAAAACGGGCTTAATTCTAAAACTCCTCTAAAACAATAGTAACGTACGGGAGTTTATGCATACGTGTTTTATTGCGAAAGACTCAATAAACACATTATCTTACAGCTTTGCTGACACAATACACATGGCCTGGCCGTTACTATAACCAAGCATAAAGAAGCTGCATCATTGAGTTACCCCAGGACACCAGGCCTACCTTATCTCACACATAAATAATCTGAAAAGAGGGTTCCCACAATAATTTGTAAGGTTCATAACTTATTCAGTAACGTTAAAATTTCTAGACACATAGCACATAATGTGCCTCCCATTTGTGTAAAGTATAGAGGTTGTGTAATAAAACGTTCTGTCCGGAAAATGGGAAACGTAGTTAAAAACGGGACTGTGAGAAATGTTAAGGCTTTTTTGAGAATTAGTTTAAAAAAAGTTCAATTTAATCGACATGCAGGTTCGCCCTAGTAATCCACCCATTTTTGGGAAATTTGATGGTGATGGAATTCGTAGTGATGCCATGGCTGCGTGCAGAACTTTGTGCCGCCCTAAACGTCAATCATATGCTCTAGAGCGCTTGATGGCATAATTTATTGCGAAGAAAGCGATCACACGGAACACTTTCATGCCCGCACGTGACCCATCACGTCATTGTTCTATTCGCCAAATGTAAACTTTGTGTTGCGTAGAGTTTACTCGGGGCACCTGCATACATAGTCTAATATCTCCGAATAGCGCTTTCGCGCACATGTTGAAGAATTCTTTCTTTACAAAAGTTGTATTTATTTCGCAATAATTTCTCTTCCCACACTAGGTTACCTCAGTTTTCCATCCCTCAATTTCTTTGGCATTTTTAGTTACGTCAGGGTGGTGGCCCATTGTTTGCACCACTCGTAAAATACGCTCGTAACACACCGGAGTCCTTGCCTACGTAATTTATTGCAATAGCCACATAAACCCATGGAGTCGATTCAATTTTACCTGCACATCACTCATTACTTGGCCCTTAGTTTCATCTAACAGCAGCAAGGTGCCTCGTTCAATTCTCCGACGACACCAGGTGAACGTCCTATAATATGTAGAAACAACGAAAGAACTAGGCTCTAAGAAATATTTGTAATGCTCATAATCAGGCTCGTTACGTCAGAATTTTGGTACGCATAACACTTAAGAGGAAGCTTTAGCTCGCGGGATCCTATGTAACTACATGGGAAAGGAGAAATGGTTTTACTAGGCAACCATTGCATTAAATCTAATGATGCGTTCTAAAGATAATGCTTTATTAATTTATGAACTGTTGGGAGTGGACTTTTATACAGGACAGGGACTTTGTCTTACTAATTTTCTGGAGAATAGCAAATTTTGTGAAAGCGAAACTATTAAGTTAGCAACTGTAGCTCAGCAGTGAAAAACAGGTATGACAAATATTTTAATGTCATGTGAAAGTACGTCTAAAGCGGACAAAATTGATTAAGTAAAAATGGCTGTTGAATGCATCACCTAAACCTGAGAAAGACTTTGGCAAAACTTTTGTAACGCAGGGTACCAAATTCACCTAAATGATAAATTATTACATCAAATTTATTCACTTTGTATGTGTCATCGGATGCAGTTTGCAGAACTACGATCTGTGTTCCTGGTGCAAAATTAAGGATTTGTAAACCTCGTGCTTCTGTTGTTTTTCTTTCCAACTTACTCATTTTCTTGATCTTTTACAAGAATTTAAGGTCTGAATTAAAATACAGATTTACGGGGTCACTATAATTTGACCTGTATCTTAAGTGCTACCAGTTTCATTCAAATCGACTAAATCGTTGTCTTGAAAAAGCATTTCCGTATTTCACAAGTGTTTGAATAGGTTTGTCTCGAGCTGGAAGTTTCCACGTAAAAGGCCTCCACTTTTACCAAACGCAAAGCTTGAGTAACGCATAGTTGGCTCTGAATATTGAGAAGCGTTGCTTATTACGGTAGCGTGACACTTGGGAATGCTTGCTTAAAATTGTATTTAATCCATACGCATTTAACCTCGCACACAAGTTTTCCATAGACGTCCGCCCATGTTTACTTCGTTTGGTCTTGACAGCATATGTATTTAAGTCTTTGCAGGGGGTTAACTTTTACGCCGCACGTAAAACACGCCCATAAAGCTTCAAAGCATATGAATGCGTAATTTTTTACAAATGCCGCCATTAGGCCACATATTTGAAATTTTGCGTAGGCATTAGCCAGAACGTGCCACTTCTTTTTGCCAAATATAAACGAGGGTGCTTGTCCAATTCATCGAAGACACCGGAATAACCAACTATAAAAACTGGTACGACAAATCATAATAGTGAGAAGAGAAACTTGTATTTGAGCGAGGATCACTAAACCTTGAGAGAAAATTACGCTTAACAATTTCATTATGTTCATCAATTCTAAAGCTGTCTTTTGTGCAGTTGATTCTGAACTTTGGGAAATACAGAGAATAAAGATAGTAGGAAATACTGCAACGCTTGAATCTATACCTTTTTGGAAAAGCTGTTTTAGGCGACAGAGTAGAAACATTTATCGTTCGCTGGGCATGACGTGTTTTGAACTTCAAAGAGATAATCGGGAGAAAACGATTAATTAGTAATTACTTTCAAAGCACATAATAAGCCTAGGCACTTCAAGGTATCGGTGCACCTGACCCACAGAGTGGTCACTTTCTCCTTTAAATATTGTCACAGTCGGTAATGTGGGAAGAAGAGGACGCTTATGGTGACCTTGGAGACGACGAAGAAGAGTTTAGCTTTATCGCTGATCTACGCTTGTTGGCTCAGCCAATAAAAGCCATGTGTAAACAGACGCACGCTTCTTCCTTCCCGTAACATCATTGATGGAGGTGCGGGGTAATCACTTGCGCAAGCCGCAGCTCCACAGCAGACGTAACCTGGCCGCCATGTGATCCGAAGAACAGAACTCAAGCACGGCCCCGTCGTCGCCACCGACGGTCTTCCTGGCCCAGCCTCGCTACCCTGGCGTGTTTTCCGGGATTGACAACGTTCACGTCGATGACTGGTTGCAGAATTACGAACGGGTCAGCACACACAACAGGTGGGATAACACGCTTATGCTTGCCAATATAATATTCTAACTCAAGAAAACAGCACGTTGCTGGTTCGAAACACACGAAGAAGAGATTACGAGTTGGGACCAGGACAAGCAGAAGCTTAGAGATTCGACAATCCCGTCGGCTGCCAACGTGCTGCGAAGAAGGACTTTGGGACCCCGGTACAGACGTCCACTGAACCTTAGGTGGCGTATATCCAGGACGTCCTCGCTCTTTGCCGCAAAGTGGATAACCATATGGCACAGGCAGACAAGGTCAGCCACGTTTTAAAAGGCATCGCGGACGACGCGTTTAACCTGCTTGTTTACAAGAACCTAAGAACTGTCAATGAGATCATTAACGAATGTCGTCGCTTTGAAGACTCGAAGAGTCACCGCATAGTTCAGTATAGTTTACGCGTTTACCTAATACAGCTGCTTCATCGACGTGCGAAGACATTTGTCCACCGCGTGAGCCCACCTCCTGCGAGAACGTCGTAGGTATCGTTCGGCGAGAAATCGAAGCAGCGTCTCCGGCCACGCCAGTGACGCAGTGTTTTGACGATTCCCGGCCGCTTGCGTCTCTCATTCAGTCGGTCATTCGCCAAGAACTTGCCGATGTGGGTCTTCCGTCCATCTGATCCGCCAGCCGTCCTGACTTTGCTTCGTCTGTTGCCTTTGCCCCTGTTCACCGCAGTCAATACGGTCCATATCCGAGCTATCGCAACCCGGCCGAATGGCGCACACATGACGATAGACCCATCTGCTTTTACTGTGGACGTGTGGGCCACATCTCTCGCCACTGTCGAAGTTCCTGGCCAGCCCACTCTCGACCAAGCTTTCCCGCCTACCGCCGCTCCCCACTGAATCCTCGCCCACCATCACTCTCCATCGACATTGAAGACGCACTTGACAACGCTAGAGCCACAGCGACCAGCCGCTCGCCATCACCACACACATAGTCGCCGCTCCCGTTCGCCCCAGCTGCGTCGCTCTCCATTCCTAGCTTACAGTCGCCGCTCACCGACGGGAAACTAACTGGGAGAGCTCCTAGAGGTGAAGCTGCTCTAGAACCCCGGCCTGAAATTCCTCTGCTGACCCTGCCTACTAATCGGAACCTTCCGGACGTGGACGTGGATGGTTTGTCCGTTACAGCACTCATCGACACTGGAGCCCAAATTTCCATCATAAGTGCGGAGCTTCGAACGAGCTTGAAGAAAGTACTTACTCCTGCTCCGACTCGATTGCTCCAGGTCGCCGACGGTGGAACTCCGGCTGTGCTTGGAATGTATACTGCTTGTCTCAGTGTCGCCGGTCGCCACACGTCTGTTTTGTTTAGTGTGATCGAACGTTGCCCTTACAACGTGATCCTCGGACTCGACTTTTTGGCCGCCCATTCTGCTCTGATTGACGGTTCCGCCGGTGTTGTACAACTTGACCTACCCCTACCTATTCCAGTTCACCTTCCTGCTCAAGCTCCAACTCAGTTTTGCTCCGCGGATTTTATACGCCCGCCATCTCTTGCAGCAACCTGCATCCCTGTTTTAGCCTGCCCACCAGTACGTGACTGAGACTATGTCCTTACTCTCGCGAGTTGCGTCCTGCTTTTCCCAATATCTCCTTCCCACACACCATCGTTTCTGTTGCGGACAGACATGTCTCCCCATCCTAAATTTCGGACAGTGCCCACAAGAACTTCCTCGAGGCATGTCTCTTGCCACGTTGTCTCCGATGCACGAGTGCCACATTCTTCGACCAATGCTTCGACCAATGCTCATTGGTCTTTGACCAATGCTCATTCTGCACCTTCTGCATCAGCCCCGACCGACGAATTTACAAAGATGATTGCACCGGACCTCACAACCCAACAAGCCGCAGAGCTCCGGGGCCTCCTCGAGTCCTACTCCAACATTTTCGCCCTGAACAATTGCTCTTTGTGTCAAACTACGGTCGTGAAACATCGTATAAATACCGGCGATACAGCACCAGTTCGCCGACGCCCTTGCTGGGTGTCGTCCTCTGAGCGACAAGTTATCCAGAGCGAGGTTGAGAAGATGCTTGCCAAAGGGATTATTGAACACTCTTCCAGCCCGTGGGCGTCCCCTAATGTTCTCGTCAAAAAGAAGGATAACAGCTGGCGATTCTGCGTTTACTATCGTCATATAAATACGATCACCAAGAAAGATAATAATAATAATAATAATAACAATAATGCCTTTATTTTCCATCCCAAGGATGTGGGAGGGGGAGACAAAAAGCTAGACATCCAGCTTGACGGGCTCTCGCCTCCCCGATACAGTACATGATGTTTAGAAAATAGAAAGGCAAGGAGTACAAGCATATGAGTACAGGCAAAAAGAAATATCACAATGCACAAACAAATAAGAATTTTTACAAGAATGTACAGGCTCGTGCACTCTTAGGGTGAACACGGCTCACCGTGGCCGCGCTCCGCGGGGCGCCAGTGCGGCCGGCGCGGCGGCGCATCGAAGCGAAGCGGCGCAGGCGCACACGGACCTCGGGGAGGCGCTTCGCGTCGTCTGCTACAGAGCTGGAGCGCGCCGCTCTGGCTTTGCTGTAAAGTACACTTCGCTAGACCCAGGTGACTGAGGGACCGAGGCGGCGTTGCAGGAAGGTGCACTTCACTAACTGGAACATTTTCCAGCTGGTTTGGTCTACAGCTTGTGAACACCCTGCTTAATCAATATACATTAACAGAAACGAGCTTCTCACCACATAAATCACTTAGCATCTTTTTTATAAATGATGAGGGTAAAAATACCGTCAGTTTTTTGCGCTCTTTATTAGGCTGGGGCGTAGAGCCGACGCATGATAGTCGCGTCAGAGAACCCAGACTGAGGCTGCTTTTAGTTACCGAACGGTGGAGGTCGGGTATGCAGCAGCCGCCGCAACAATAGTCATGCATTCAGCTTCAGTGGTCACTCTTTGTCGGGCTTTACGGGGAGCATCCGCCATCTTCTTGTAAGCCTGGACGATTCGATTCACAGTTTTCAGTGGCCTTTTTGTTAACTCCGATATAACGCGTTGAGAATAGTTTTTTAGGCACAGATCTGCAATGCGTCGTCTTTCTTTTTCCGGTACCCGCGACATGGCTAGTTTCCGAAAGTTCACCGGGGAAATAAAATTATCCTGCCCTGTTACAGCGTTTTTATCGCCGAAGTGCCATGGCAACCAGCAACCAAACAAAATGCAATTCATCATGCAAGTTGACAGAAATGCGTTTAATCGAAGCACCTCTGGTGTCTTTCGATTGAACGAGTTAACTCAAAATCTTTAACTCGTGAGCGGCCAGTTACTCACTTGAGCAGCCGTTGGCTGCACCGCATCAGCATATTAAGGTAGGACGGTGTAGCATGACCGAAGCAAAAAAAAAGAGGGGGGGGGGGGCTCGGCGGTAGATCCGGCTGACGCCCATGGTCAGTCAAAAAGTAGATTGGCCCGACCACAGCAACCTGGCTTGGGCCGGGCTTGGCTTTTACAAATGTCGAGCCCGATGGCCGACCACCGGCATGCTGTCAGCAGACGACACCGGGCCGGCCTCATGACCGCCAGTTTAATTATCATGGCCGCGTTCGTCCAACACACGGACCGGCCACTTCCCCACGACGTCAACAGCATCGCTAGTTCGCGGCAAGGGTTCCTGTGCCGTATTCATATTTTGGTTTTACCCACTCAGCCTCGCCCCCCCCAACCCCTAAAAGAAAGAGAAATCAATTCCTCCTTTTCTCCAAATTTACCGGATGCCCACCTATATAGCGTAACGCAGAGGCCATGTGTCGCTTCGGGACGTCTACCGCACAATTACCAAATTATTATATGCTAGTGAGAATATGCATATGATCTATTCCGAGGAAGTACTGAAATGAAATGGAAGCGAATAACGACTTCATTACCCGGCAAGACGTAATTTAAGCTAGAAAACAGACATGTAGATATAGATTTTCCACTCCAATTACCTATTCAAAACGGATAGAAACAGCATTCGCATGCGGCGTGCATTGACTCCAAGGAGAAAAAAAACCCAAAATACGACGGCGCCACGTGTTTTACTTCACCTAATCAATGTAATCAAATAATTGACCGAAGATTCCTCTAAATGAGAATGTTACTTCTCGCGTCAGGTAGCCGTCAAAGGACTGGCACCGCTTCGGTGATTTTACCCAAACTGCGACAACAAAAATGAATTTTGTTTTTTTATAGGACGTAGAAAGATGAAAAGGGGGAGTAAAATTGCCGCCAAATCAGTTGCTATGCCGGGGAGAGCACTTTCCCACATCGCGTAAAGCGCTCCACGCACCCCTACCAGCGTCATAACGCGTCAATAAGAGAGTCGCGAAGTAGCGGATGTCACTTCTTAGTTGCTGTCGAAGCAATATTATTGCCCTCCTTAATGGTAACATCGATGGTAAACATGATGATGCATGATTGAACAGTCGCTCTATAATTTTCTGTAGAATTTATTGCGGGTGTCGGTCTCTTTCTTAGGTCAATTAAGCAAATTCGTTCTAGCATCAAGACATGCGCGAAACGGCGCGCTAGGCTCATCACATGACTCCAACGAAGAAGAGCGCGCCTAATAGGTTTCTCGGTATGCACTACACGAAGTGCTGTGAAAGTGAAATAAAATGGCCCCAGCCTAATAAAGAGCGCGAAAAAATGACTATTTTTACCCTCATCACTTATTAAAAACATGCTAAGTGATTTATGTGGTGAGAAGCTCGTTTCTGTTAATGTATATTGATTAAGCAGGCTGTTCACAAGCTGTAGACCGAACCAGCTGGAAAATGTTCCAGTTAGTGAAGTGCACCTTCCTGCAACGCCGCCTCGGTCCCTCAGTCACCGGGGTCTAGCGAAGTGTTCTTTACAGCAAAGCTAGAGCGGCGCGCTCCAGCGCTGTAGCAGACGACGCGAAGCACCTCCCCTGGGTCCGTGTGCGCCTGCGCTGCTTCGCTTCGATGCGCCGCCGCGCCGGACGCACTGGCGCCCCGCGGAGCGCGGCCACGGTGAGCCGTGTTCACCCTAAGAGTGGACGAGCCTGTACAATTCCAAAAAACAAAGCGATGTGCATAATATCATGTCGTACATTTCAAACAGAAAGTGCCGCCCTTTCGCGTATAACTGAAACAAAATGACGCAAATCTTTCGGCCGGGTGCGTTGGAGATTTAAATTGTAATGTTGGCACAGGTTTAAGAGATGTGGAAGAGTGTTTCTGAGCATATGTTGTCCGTAACCTGTCCTGAATGAATGTATGTACCATATATCGGTGTTTCTGGTTGCGTACGTGACGTTTCTTTTCTTCAGTGATGCCACTTTTGCAATGAACGAGACGTTATTCTTGACCTAGGTAATGGATTTAGAACGTTGTATAGAAGATGTATATCCACTTCCCCGCATTGACGATGCTCTGTATTGTCTCCACGGTGCCACTAATTTTTTATCTATAGACCTGCGCTCTGGATATTGGCAAATTGCCGTGGATAAAATGGACCGTGAAAAGACCGCATTCGTCACACCAGACGGCCTATATCAGTTCCGGATAATGCCTTTTGGCTTGTGCAATGCACCGGCGACCTTTGAACAGATGATGGACATGCTCTTGCGTGGTTTCAAATGGTCTATCTGCTTGTGCTACTTGGATGACGTCATCGTACTCTCTTCAAATTTCGCGACTCATCTTGAAGGACTTTCATCTGTTCTTTCTGTTTTTCGCACCGCTGGCTACCAGCTCAACTCGTCCAAGTGCCACTTTGGTCACCACCGCCAAATAACCATGCTCGGACAGCTCGTCGATTCGTCAGGCATTCGCCCCGACCCCGCTAAAGTTCATGTTGTGCAGAATTTCCCCGTACCAACTCGTGCCAAAGATGTTCGCAGCTTTATTCGCCTTTGCTCTTCCGCAGGTTTGTGGAAAATTTCGCCCATGTTGCCCGTCCACTGTTTTACCTCCTGAAGAAAGACGTTCCTTTCTGTTGGGGCTCTGAACAAGCGTCTGCTTTCTCGCAGCTCATCACGCTGCTAATCACGCCTCCTGTTCTCTCCCATTTTGGCGCCTCCGCTCCGACAAAAATTCGCACTGACGCCAGTGGCTGCGGTATCGGCGCAATTTTAGCTCAACGCCAATTTAGGCATGACCGCGTCATCGCCTACGCCAGCCGCCTGCTCTCTCCCGCCGAGCGCAATTACTCGATTACTGAGCGCGAGTGTCTCGCCCTCATTTGGGCGGTGGGCAAGTACCGACTCTACATATATGGTCGTCCATTTACAGTTACAACAAACCACCACGCCCTCTGTTGGCTTTCCTCCCTCAAGGATCCCACCGGACGCCTCGGTCGCTGGGCCCTACGGTTACAGGAATACACATACACTGTGGTCTACAAGTCGGGTAGTCTACATCAGGACGCCGACTGCCTGTCTCGTCATCGCGTCGAAGTACCGAACGCTTAGTGGATGTCGCACCAATCTGCGTTCTTTCGCTCTCTGCCTTGCAAAACATCGGCGCTGAACAACGGCGCGATGAGTCGTTGCGCCCAATTATCGAACACCTGCTCTCTGATCCGTCTGACCCACCCCTTCAGATGTTCGTACTACAATATGGCATCCTGTATCGCCGCAACATGCACCCCGACGGGCCCAAGTTCCTAACCGTCATTCCGTCTCATCTGCGACAGATTGTACTGCAGCAACTGCACGACATTCCCACCGCTGGAATCCTTGGCGTCACGCGGACCTATGACCAAATTCGGCGACGGTTTTTCTGGCCCCGTCTCAACCGCTCCGTCCGGCGCTATGTTGCCGCGTGTGAGTCGTGTCAACGCCGGAAAAGACCAGTTGTGCCTCCTGCCGGCCTGCTGCAGCCGTTGGATATACCGGCCGACCCTTTTTTTCTCGCTATGCCATTACTAGAGCCCTACCGACCAGCTGCGCTACAGACGTCGCTGATCTCTTGCTTCACGGCGTTATCTTGCGCCACGGTGCACCTCGTCAACTTCTCACCGATCGCAGCAGATACTTTCTTGCCAAAGTCATCGACGACCCACTTCGATCATGCGCTACTAAACACATACTTGCTACCGCTTACCATCCTCAAACTAACGGTCTTACCGAACGCCTGAAGCGCACATTAACTGACACGCTATCAATGTATGTTTCCTCCGATCATCGCGACTGGGACATTGCTCTACCATTTGTCACATCGCCTACATTCCTCGCGCCACGACACAGCTGGCTATTCACCTTTCTATCTCCTCTTCGGCCGTGAGCCGACTTTGCCTTTCGAGACTCTCCTTTCGACCACACTCGACTCGCCGACAGAGTACCCTGCGAATATCATAGCCACAGCGATCCAAGCACGCCAGATTGCCCAAATTCGTCTTTCTGCTTCACAGACACGCCAGAAGTGCCGTTACGACCAGCGTCATCACGACGTGCACTACGAACCAGGTGCTCTTGTGCTAATTTGGTATCCAACTCGGCGTGTTGGTCTTTCGGAGAAATTCCTCTCGCGATACTACGGCCCTTACCGCGTCCTTCGCCAGGTGACCCCTGTCACATATGAAGTGTCTCCGCTGGATACCACGGTGCCTTCCCTCTGACATCATCCACGTCAGCTGTCTCAAACGTTACCTTTCTCAAACCGAAGAGCCACACCAATAAGGTGCTTTTATCGAGGGGGTGATGTCACAGTCGGCAATGTGGGAAGAAGAGGACGCTCATGGTGGCCTTGGAGACGACGAAGAGGAGTTTAGTTTTATCGCTGCTCTACGCTTGTCGGCTCAGCCATTAAAAGCCATCTGTAAACAGACGCACACTTCTTCCTTCCCGTAACAATATGAAAGTCCTGTCCTTTATGACCCTCCCGCGAAATAGGGAACACTTTTGAGGCGATTCATATAACGCTTGCAAACGATACAAAAACGAGCGGTAACGATATTTGTTTTAGCCCATAATAACACAGACAAAGATTCCTGTACACCTTCTTCTGTGATTTAGGTTTCTTTAAAAACTGTGGAAACCAGCAAATAGCGTTTTCGAGTCCTTCCAGTCTCACTTAAAAGTTTTGCTGTAATAGTGTCTCACTCCGTTATCGTCACTCTACTCAGATAAGCCAGCATACAAACTTCTAGTGATTCCTTTCGGTGCAGAAACTCGCTTACACAGCTATGCTGTCTTTTATGTGTCAGTCGCTGAGATCCGCACACACCTTGCGAAATAGTTTGTTGAGGGCTGGCCGCGTCCCAAGAGATGGTAGATCCCTTGTATAGTCGCACGATCAGCTTCACTGTAAATTCTTGCGCGCCGCCTATGAAGACAACGCTTATAGTCAACGTGACGGACAGAAGGTCAATGGCAGTCCAAATCTGCGAACGTAACTGCTGTCATCGTAAAGAAATATTCTTGCGGAAACCATCGGAGATGACTGCCATGGAAAGCGGATAGATAAGTCAAAGGGACGCAATGGTAATACTTGAAAACGATACAGCAGTCATTGACGATGGCGTCAGATATTAGTGCCGCCATAACAAGGGCTGCGCATCTCAGTTCTCTCTGCTCGCGCGCCCAACAGAGGCCATATTCTCCTGCGACCATTAGATTTCCATCTTGCAGATTCCACGCACCATGGCAGCTGGTCTAAGGGAACCAGGGATAGCCAAATGGCACAGCGGAGTTGGGAAACTGACGCACCGAACACAGCATCTGAACGCTCAGACGCGACAAAGCTCTCGCGTGACAGTGCGTGCGTCTCAAGGTCACCTGTTGACGTTCGTCGTGGAACGTGCCCACGACCGAAGAAAAAAATAAACTGGCGCCGCCTGCCACAACGAAATCGGGCAAACTCTAGAGTCGAGAACTGCGCTTCTATCGAACTGTCAAAACACTCATTCTTCTTCTCCTAATCTTCTGGAAGTATTTCTGAAGTTTTTTCGTTACTATAGTAACGAAAAAACTTCACTGGTACATTGCGTTCGAATAGCGACAGCTAAGTCAGCACTTTTTTGTGCAGTATTCGGGCCGTTGAAGAGACAGTGTCGCCAAATTGCTATTAAAGCGTGCGGTGCGTGTGTTTGCATGTTGCTCGCTAGCTAAACAAACGACGCAATGGCCGCAACGGTAAATCCAAAAGCTGACGTGCGTACGTAATCAGCAAAGCTCTTCATAGCCATCTGCGCATGCGCGTTTAAGCAAACCGCGGCGCTAATACTCTGTAATGACGGCTTTGCGAGGTGAATGAGAGTCCCCAGCACACAGGTTCTTGAAAACACGCAGAAATAATGACGAGCTCGGTCGTGCACAGGACGTTCTGCATGCGCACTCCGGGTGCACACACTGCTGAAGGATGTATTTGCTGTGTTGTGGCTGCGCAAAAAGAAACACGTGTCATCTCTTTCCAAAGAGAACAGCAAGACGTAACTTCCAAAGCCGAAACTGCTGCGCGCATATGTCCGCAAGAGCGGCTTTAGAACGACGCGTTCAACGAATACTTCCAGAAGATTAGAAGAAGAATGAGTGTTTTGACAGTTCGATGGAAGTGCAGTTCTCGACTCGAGAGTTTGCCCGATTTCGTTGTGGCAGGCGGCGCCAGTTTATTTTTTTCTTCGGTCGTGGGCACGTTCCCCGACGAACGTCAACAGGTGACCTTGAGACGCACGCACTGTCCCCCGAGAGCTTTGTCGCGTCTGAGCGTTCAGATGCTGTGTTCGGTGCGTTAGTTGCCCAACTCCGCTGTGCCATATGGCTATACCTGGTTCCCTTAGACCAGCTGCCACGGTGCGTGGAATCTGCAAGATGGAAGTCTAATGGTCGCAGGAGAATATGGCCTCCGTTGAGTGAGCGAGCAGAGAGAACTAAGAGGCGCAGCCCTTGTTTTGGCGGCACTAATATCTGACGCCATCGTCAATGACTGCTGTAACGTTTTCAAGTATTACCATTGCGTCCATTTGACTTATCTATCTGCTTACCATGGCAGTCATCTTCGATGGTTTCCGCAAGAATATTTTTTTATGATGGCAGCAGTTACGTTCGCAGATTTGGACTGCCATTGACCTTCTGTCCGTCACGTTGACTATAAGCGTTGTCTTCGTCGGCGGCGCGCAAGAATTTACAGTGAAGCTGATCATGCGACTATAGAAGTGGTTGAAAGCGTTATATGCCAGCTTTAAGATGAAGCTTTAACTCGGGCCGAACTCCGACGCGGCCTACTCAAATACATGTAAAACGCAAAAACGCTGTTTTGAGGTAACCTTTGGACCAATTTTAATGAATTTTTTAATATGAGAGATAAAGGTAAATGCTAGTGACTGCTGAAAGCGGAATTTCGATTTAGGGCATGGATGTTGTAAAAAACATTTCAATATTTCAAAAGTTCGGAAACAGAAGCACAACGTTCACAAAATAATAGCTCTGCATCAAGAACAGATATCGCAGTCCTCTAAACGGCATCCATGAGACCATTCAAAGCGGACAAATTTGATATGCCAATTTATATATTACGTGAATTTGTTACGTAGGTTACAAGGGTTCTGCCAAATCTGTGCGTCCGTATTACAAATTTTTTTTCAGATTGATGTGTAACATATAAAATTTCTCCGCTTTAGATGTACTATTATATGCGATTGACAGTATTGTGATAGCACTTTTTATTGCTGAGTTAAGGAGTTGTTAACTTGATAGTTTCGTCTTCTTCAGGTTTTTCATTTTTGCTAATTGTTAAGAAAAAATGGACCCACTAAATAAAAAGATCCGAAACCCACATTCACTAGATTTTAAGTTTTTCTTTTAAATGCAACAAACCTCGTCAAATTTGGTGCACTCGTTGCCGAGAAAAAGCGAATTCTCCTTTTACATGTATTTATTAGAGCGCCAAAGCTAAAGCTTCCTCTTAACGGTTATCTGAAGTAAACTAGGTGACGCAAGAAGTTTATATTTCGAAAAAGCGTGGCAAAAAATAGCGACAATATGCACGTACATTTTAAAGCCTGTACCAAATTTTTTATCAATCGTTTTTGACTTGTTCGAACTCATCTTACTAAATTCTTCAAAATTTTCTCCACTTGCCTGAGAGGGCCAATATGATGGATTTTATTATCCACTGGAACTGCAGAGGTCTCTTACACAAGTGAGGCGACATCAAAGACCTCTTAATTAACTTCTTTCCTGTGGCCTTACGCTTACCGGAAACAAACCTAAGCGAAAAACACAACATTTTAAAAGATTGCACTGTTGTATGGCGCCACCGCACTGAGGCGAACCGGCTTTCGGGTGCTGTAGCCATTGTTCTGCAGGGCGGTATCGCAGCTAGAGAAGTTCCCGTTAACAATCACATAGAATCCGTAGCTGTCACCCTTTTAGCTCACAAAACCATCACCATCTGTTCATGATACATTCCACCGCATTCGCATTTGACTGCAAGAGATGTAGAGTTAATTCCAAAGCAACTACCTGAAACTTTTCTAATAACATATGATAATAATACACATAACACGCTATGGGGAAGTAAAACAACCGACACCAGAGGTCAAACACTTGAAGATTTTGTCCTAGCAGATAACATATGGCTTTTAAACACTAGTACTGCAACCTATCTGACTAGATCTGGCGCTGTGGTGGGCATCTCTCTTTGGTGATTTTTAATAGAGTGTTATCGGCAATCCCTATGGTAGAGACTATGTCTGCTATCATTAAAAACATCTCCTTTCCCTACAATACTATTAAGATCACTTCGCTGGAAACTCCGTCTAGCAGACTGGCCTCTCTATACTGAAAAAGCCAGTGTTGACAACATATCAAATGAGTTAACGATAGACGAAATGAATGAAAAGATTACTGCCGCTATACTTGCTGCAGCAGAACTGACCATCCCACAATCCTCCGGGCTTCTTACGGAAAAAATTAAAACCCTGGTGGACGAATGAACTATTATATCCAGTAAATGGGATATAATAGGGCTCAGTGAACTTAGGAGGCCAAAGAAACATATACAGTGCTAAAAAGCGGGCACTTTCTGTGCAATCGGGGCTCAGCGGAGAGAGGAG
Source organism: Dermacentor andersoni (assembly GCF_023375885.2). Classification (NCBI taxonomy): domain Eukaryota; kingdom Metazoa; phylum Arthropoda; class Arachnida; order Ixodida; family Ixodidae; genus Dermacentor; species Dermacentor andersoni. The sequence continues at coordinate 3,293,769 of NC_092823.1, forward strand.
AACTCGGAGTCGGATTCCTGATTAATAAGAATATAGCTGGTAAGATACAGGAATTTTATAACATTAGCGAGAGGGTGGCAGGACTTGTTGTGAAACTTAATAAGAGGTACAAAATGAAGGTTGTAATGGTCTACGCCCCTACATCCAGTCATGATGACTAGGAAGTCGAAAACTTCTATGAAGACGTGGAATCGGCGATGGGTAGAGTGAAAACAAAATACACTATACTGATGGGCGACTTCAATGCCAAGGTAGGCAAGAAGCAGGCTGGAGACAAGGTAGTGGGGGAACATGGCATAGGCACTAGGAATAGCAGGGGAGAGTTATTTGTAGAGTTTGCGGAACAAAATAATATGCGGATAATGAATACCTTCTTCCGCAAGCGGGATAGCCGAAAGTGGACTTGGAGGAGCCCGAACGGCGAGACTAGAAATGAAATAGACTTCATACTCTGCGCTAACCCTGGCATCATACAAGATGTGGACGTGCTCAGCAAGGTGCACTGCAGGGACCATAGGATGGTAAGAACTCGAACTATCCTAGATCTGAGGAGGGAACCGAAGAAACTGGTACATAAGAAGCCGATCAATGAGTTAGCGGTAAGAGAGAAAATAGAGGAATTCCAGATCAAGCTACAGAACAGGTATTCGGCTTTACCCTAGTGTAGAAGCAATGAACGACAATCTTGTGGGCATCATTAAGGAGTGTACAATAGAAGTCGGTGGTAACTCCGTTAGACAGGATACCAGTAAGCTATCGCAGGAGACGAAAGATCTCATCAAGAAACGCCAATGTATGAAAGCGTCTAACCCTACAGATAGAATAGAACTGGCAGAACTTTCGAAGTTAATCAGCAAGCGTAAGACAGCTGATATAAGGAAGTATAATATGGATTGAATTGAACATGCTCTCAGGAACGGAGGAAGCCTAAAAGCAGTGAAGAAGAAACTAGGAATTGGCAAGAATCAGATGTATGCGTTAAGAGACAAAGCCGGCAATATCATTACTAATATGGATGAGATAGTTCAAGTGGCGGAGGAGTTCTATAGAGATTTATACAGTACCAGTGGTACCCACGACGATAATGGAAGAGAGAATAGTCTACAGGAATTCGAAATCCCACAAGTAACGCCAGAAGAAGTAAAGAAAGCCTTGGGAACTATGCAAAGGGGGAAAGCAGCTGGGGAGGAACAGGTAACAGCAGATTTGTTGAAGGATAGTGGGCAGATTGTTCTAGAGAAACTGGCTACCCTCTATACGCAATGCCTCATGACCTCGAGCGTACCGGAATCTTGGAAGAACGCTAACATATTCCTAATCCATACGAAAGGGGACGCCAAAGACTTGAAAAATTATAGACCAATCAGCTTACTGTCAGTTGCCTACAAACTATTTACTATGGTAATCGGAAATAGAATGAGGAACACCTTAGACTTCTGTCAAGCAAAGGACCAGGGAGGATTCCGTAAAGGCTACTCAACAATAGACGATATTCACACTATCAATCAGGTGATAGAGAAATGCGTGGAATATAACCAACCCTTATATATAGCTTTAATTGATTACGAGAAAGCGTTTGATTTTGTCGAAACCTCAGCAGTCATGGAGGCATTACGGAATCAGGGTGTAGACGAGCCGTATGTAAAAATACTACAAGATATCTATAGCGGCTCCACAGCCACCATACTCCTCCATAAAGAAAGCAACAAAATCCCAATAAAGAAAGGCGTCAGGCAGGGAGATACGATCTCTCCAATGCTATTCACAGCGTGTTTACAGGAGGTATTCAGAGACCTGGATTGGGAAGAATTGGGGATAAAAGTTAATGGGGAATACCTTAGTAACTTGCGATTCGCTGATGATATTGCCTTGCTTAGTAACTCAGTGGACCAATGGCGATGCATGCTCACTGACCTGGAGAAGCAAAGCAGAAGAGTGGGTCTAAAAATTAATCTGCAGAAAACTAAAGTAATGTTTAACAGTAGAACAGCAATTTACAATAGGTAGCGAGGCACTGGAAGTGGTAAGGCAATACATCTACTTAGGGCAGGTAGTGACGGCGGATCCGGATCATGAGACGGAAATAATCAGAAGAATAAGAATGGGCCGGGGTCCGTTTGGCAGGAATTCTCAGATCATGAGCAGCAGGTTGCCATTATCCCACAAGAGAAAAGTGTAAAATAGCTGTGTCTTACCAGTACTCACGTACGGGGCAGAAACCTGGAGGCTTACGAAAAGGGTTCTACTTTAATTGAGGACGACGCAACGAGCTATGGAAAGATGAATGATGGGTGTAACGTTAACGGATAAGAAAAGAGCAGATTGGGTGAGGGAACAAACGCGAGGTAATGACATCTTAGTTGAAATGAAGAAAAAGAAATGGCCATGGGCAGGACATGTAATGAGGCGGGAAGATAACCGATGGTCATTAAGGGTTACGGACTGGATTCCAAAGGAAAGGAAGCGTAGCAGGGGGTGGCAGAAAGTTAGGTGGGTGGATAAGATTAAGAAGTTCTCAGGGACGGCATGGCCACAATTAGCACATGACCGGGGTTGTTGGAGAAGTATGGGAGAGGCTTTTCTCTGCAGTGGGCGTAACCAGGCTGATGATGATGATGATGATGGACGAATGAATGTACAGAAACTAAAAAACTACAAAACAAAGCGTGCGGTATCTTTCGGCGTTACCCAACACTAGATGCCCTCCTCTCTTTCAAAATAGCAAAAGCGAAAGCCAGGTGCACACGCAGACAAGCCGAAACACAGCCTTCGAGAAATTATGTTTCGTTCATAAATAGCTCAATAACACCCAAAAGAATGTGGGATCAGCTTCAAAAGTTTAGAGGCGACTATGCTCTTTAGTTGAAATCAAGAAAAAGAAATGCGCATGGGTAGGAGATGTAATGAGGAGGTAAGATAACCGATGGTCATTAAGGGTCACGGACTGGATTCCAAGGGAAGGGAAGCATAGCAGGGGGCGGCAGAAAGTTAGGTGGGCGGTCGAGATGAAGAAGTTTGCAGGGGCAACATGCCGCAATTAGTACATGAGCGGGGTAGTTGGAGAAGTATGGCAGAGGCCTTTGCCCTGCAGTGGGCGTAACCAGGATGATGGTGATGATGATGATGATGATGCTGATGATGATGCTGTTTAGATTATCCCCATAATATCGCCCCCATGTACACAAACGAACTTAGAAAAATAAGCAGACATATTATGGCACCAATTCAATAACATATCAAGCTCAGTAAACTATTCTGCTAATTTTTTAAAATATAAGCAATCAGCAGAAATACTAAAGCTTCCAACCACAGGGAGTTCAGAGAGATCGTATAATACCCCCTTAACGCTCCTGAAAATCAACAGAGTACTCAGTACGGGCAGAATAACAGCACCCGGTCCGGACTGGGTACATTACACAATGCTAGCTCACCTATCCCCTAAAGCAGTTGGGACCTTGCTTCATTGCTTCAACATACTCTGGGAAACGGGAAATGCCGAATCGGTGAAAGAAAGCCATTACAACTCTTTTCTTGAAAGCTGGAAAACATCAGCAACCAGCTACAGACCCATAACACTCGTAAGTTGTCTTGCAAAGTCTTATGAAGCCATTATAAGCATGAGACTGACATGCGTCCTTGAAACAGAAAATTTCCTTAATAACCTTCACTGTAGGCACAAGAAAGGTTACTCTCCAACTGATCTAGTCCGGTTGGAACGTGAGATACGTGCGGCCTTTCTCTCGCAGTTTTCTTCGACCTCGAAAAGGTGTACCACACAATATGCACGTTTGGCATTTTAAGAGACTGAGCGGATTTAGGAATCCGCGGTAGACAGGTAAACTGTTTAGCCAATTTCATGTCAACCGAACATTTCAAGTGCGTTTATGAACGGCGCTGTCCCGTGTATTCATTCAAGAAAATGGTGTACCACAGGCTTGCGTATTAAGCACAACACTGCTTGTGGTGAAAATGAACTCAGTCAGTAATGTATTTCCATCCTCTGTAATGCACTGATTATATAAGGATGATCTACAAATTGCGTGTCGTGCATCGGACTCGCCAACCTGCGAGCGGCAAATTCAAAGAGACCTACAAACAGATCCCATCCTTAAGCTACAGGAAGACACACTACCGGTAAAACAAGTACACAAGTTTCTGGGTGTTCTGTTTGATAACAAGTTGAACTTTCTCGCGCACATAAATAGTCGTCAAATTAAAGCGAACAATGCACGTAACATCCGCAAAGTCCTGTCCCGAAAGCGCTGGAGCTGTGACCGTAAGTGCTTGCTACACATCTACCACACTTTAGTGTGTAGCATATTAGACTATTGTGTGTGTTGCGACACCACGTACCCGAGCACACGAGGGTTGGACCCTCCCGCGTGTGGCCATGCGCGGCTTAGCCGTGTCCAGGGAAAGGGGGATCCTGGGGGCTGAGCCGATGCCGGGTGTTCGGACCGTTAAGGCCCCTCGGTGGAGGCAACACACCTCTTTGGCCTCTGCTTCACGTACACGGCACCCTTGGACTGACCCAACCGGGGGAAATCGGTAGTTGTCTTTTCCTGTCTCTCTCTCTCCCTACAACCTTCGTCTTTTCCTTACTTTCCACCTTTCCTGTCTCCTTCTCATTTCTTTATTACTTCCGACCTTCCTGGCAGCAAGGGTTAACCTTGTGTGAGTAGCCAACCTTGGTTATGTCATATTGGGTTATAGTGGCAACGTAGAGCTGGCATTTGCTGGCCGTGTTTTTCAGGCCCTGCACCGTCCCCTTGTTGGACTCCATGGTGGGTGGCTGGCGTTGCTGCCGAAAACTACACGTCCACACATGGCTACTTCCTTCCCTCCACTACCTGATCGCCCTCAGAAAAGAGGGCGCACCGATGAAGTCTTCCAATTTTTTGGCCGCCAAAAAGAATCCTTCCCGCATTTCCATGTCATCCATTCTACAAAACCAGATAAACCAGTAAGAACCCTTCACCCTTCCTTGTTTCGAAGTCATTGACTGAAGTATTTGGTCCTGGATATAAGGCGTTGAGGATGGCAAGCGGTGATCTCCTGTTGGAGCTCCGCGATCAAAAACAATATGAAAAATTGTCAACACTAGTGTCATTTGGGAAAACCCAAATAATTATAACCCCGCACCACACGATGAACACTACCCATGGTGTTGTCTCTGACGATGACTTGATGGAGCTCACTGAGGCTGAACTCTTGGAGGGCTTCAGTGAACAGAATGTTATCAATGTTAAACGGATTAAGATGAGGCGAGATGGAAAAGAGATCGGGACGAAACACCTGATACTCACTTTCGGCTCAAGTGTCCTTCCCGAGTCCATCGAGGCTGGTTATATCAAACTTCGTGTTCGGCCATACGTTCCCAATCCTCTCAGATGCTTTCAGTGCCAACGTTCCGGCCACAGTTCACAGAACTGTCGAGGCCGGCTGACTTGTGCCAAGTGCAGTGACAATGAACATTCCTCCGAAACGTGCCAGAACACTCCACATTGGGTCAACTTTGATGGCGAGCATGCCGCATACTCGCGCGCCTGCCCGTCCTGGAAAAGAGGAAAAGAGATTGTGACAATCAAAGTCAAAGAAAACATATATTTCAAGGAGGCACGTAGGCGGATGTCATACCTGTCTAAGAGCAGCTTTGCCGATGTGGCGCGTAAGGGGGCAGCGTCACAACGGCCTCCGGCGGCTGCGCGACCCACAGGCAGTCAGTCGGCAGTTACGCCATCTGCCCCCGCGGCGGTTGCAGCTAGCGCTGCTCCGTCAACACAGCCGGGGGGACCATCGACCCCGAAGGTGGGTGCAGCCGAGGCTGCCCAAACCTCCCCGGCCCCTTCTAGTGCTGGCAACAGCCGGCGCAGCCAAATCCCGCAGGGTGCCCCATCGACCTCCGGGCTGGTGGGCGCAGGGGTCTTGCCCTCCAAGGCGGCACTCTCTCGTAACTTCTCGCTCGCAAGAGCACTTCTCCGACGCCTCACAAGAGGCAATGGACACTACACCTGTCCTCAAGGCGCACCAAACGCCTAAGGAGCGGCGAGGCTCCCTTGAACGCTCCAGAAAGGGCAGAACCCCCGTTACAGGGCCTCGAAAGAGCTCTGTAACCTAAGGCATCACTTCCGTTTCCGTAAACACAGCACCAATTTTCTTTAAATATGGATACACAAATCATACAATGGAATGTCAGAGGTCTTCTAAGGAATCTTGATGATGTGCAAGAACTCATCCATAAACTCAATCCAAAAGTGCTGTGTTTACAGGATACACACTTAAAATCAAAATACAGAAAGTTTCTTCGACAGTATGTTATCTTTCGCAAAGATCGCGATGTTGCTGTCGCATCATCGGGCGGTGTTGCAATTGTAATTCGAAAAAGCATAGCGTGTTAACGTTTACAGCTACGAACGGCCCTTGAGGCAGTGGCAGTTCGAGTTGTTCTGCTAAACAAACATCACTATTTGCTCGCTTTATATACCCCCCCCCCCCATTACAAACTAAGCAAGCATGAATTTCAGTCCTTTATAGATGAATTGCCAGAACCCTATGTTGTTCTTGGCGATTTCAATGCGCACAACTGCCTGTGGGGCGACCCTCGTATAGATGCGCGAGGACGTCTTGTTGAACAGTTCCTTTTTTCTTCTGGTGCTTGTCTTCTGAATAAGAAGGAACCCACATATTATTCTCTTGCAAACAGAACATTTGCTTCACTTGACTTCAGCATAGTTTCGCCGTCTATACTGCCTGAACTTGAATGGGAAGTTACCAGCAATCCTTACGGGAGCGACCGCTTCCCCATATTACTAAGAACATCAAAAGAAAACGAATACCCACCACAGGCTCCTAGGTGGAAGGTTGATACAGCCGACTGGGAGAAATTTCGAAATCTCACTAGTATCTCATGGGATGAAATGTCTTCTTTAGGAATTGATGCTGCTGTGCAGTATTTTACAGCCTTCATTATAGATGCCGCTTCTAAATGCATATCTGAAGTAAGTGGCTTGGCATGTAGACGACGTGTGTCGTGGTGGATCAACGAATGTAGGATCGCCCGCAAGAAACAGAACAAAGCGTGGGGGTTGCTACGCGCTACTCCCACTGCAGAAAATCTTATCAACATTAAAAAAGTAAAGTCTGAAGGCAGGCGAACCCGCCGTCAGGCCCGAAGAGAAAGCTGGCAGAAGTCTTTATCGGGCATCAACTCGTACACAGATGAGGCCAAAGTCTGGAACACGGTTATGAGGATAAGAGGGCGACAAGCACATTCACTCCCTTTGGTAAACACACAAGGCGATACCCTGCACGATCAGGCAGACTAACTTGGGGAGCACTTTGAGAGCGTGTCGAGCTCAACCCATTATTCTCAGTCCTTCCTCAAATATAAACAAACAGAAGAATTTAAGCCACTAATTAGAAAATCCACACAGAATGAACCTTATAACCGGCCTTTCAGTATTGCCGAGTTGAGAGTTGCCTTGAACACATGCAAAAGCATTGCACCGGGACCTGACAGAGTTATGTATGACATGACCAGAAACTTACATACTGACACACAAGTTACACTACTTACACATTTCAACACTCTATGGGCTGCGGGATACCTCCCATCTACATGGAAAGAGGCGATTGTGGTTCCTGTCCTGAAGCAGGGAAAAGACCCCTCCTTAGCAGCAAGTTATCGTCCGATAGCTCTAACAAATTGTGTGTGTAAGCTCTTTGAAAAAATGATTAATCACAGACTCATACACTTCCTTGAACTCAACAATATACTCGATCCCTATCAGTGTGGCTTCAGACAAGGGCGGTTAACAACCGATCATCTTGTGCGCATTGAAGGATACATTTGCGATGCCTTCGTACACAAACAGTATTTCCTCTCGATATTCCTCGATATGCAGAAGGCATATGATATAACATGGCGTTACGGGATCTTGCAAGACTTGTCGGGAATGGGCATCTGTGGAAATATGTTGAAAATAATTGAAACCTATTTGTCCAATCGCACCTTCCGTATAAAAGTCGGCAATGCACTATCACGTCCTTTCACGCAGGAAACTGGTGTACCCCAGGGAGGCATGCTCAGCTGCACTCTCTTTTTCGTTAAGATGAACACACTACATGCTTCACTACCACCTGCCATTTTTTATTAGGTATACGTAGACGATATACAAATATGCTTCAAATCCTGAAACCTCACAGTATGCGAAAGACAGGTTCAGCAGGGCTTAAACAAGGTGCCCAAATGGGCAGACCAAAATGGATTTAAAGCCAACCCCCACAAACGTTCTTGTGTTCTCTCCACAAGAAAGAGAGGCCTGGTGCCAGATCCTTGCGTAGAACTGGGCGGACAACAAATTCCTGTAAACAAAGATCACAAATTTCTTGGTGTTATACTTGACTCCAGACTTACTTTCATTCCTCACATAAAACATCTCAAAGAAAGATGTCTTAGAACAATGAACTTACTTAAAATCCTATCCCACACAACGTGGGGTAGTGACAGACAGATTTTATTGAATATTTACAGAAGCCTAGTTCGATCACGGTTAGAATATGGTGCCGTAGTATACCACTCTGCCGCACCGAGCGCGCTTAAGATGTTAGACCCCGTTCACCATCTGGGTATCCGTCTGGACACTGGCGCATTTAGGACAAGCCCTGTTGAAAGTCTATATGTAGAGTCGGATGAGTGGCCACTCCATCTTCAGAGAACCAACATCAGCTTAACGTATTTTCTCAAGGTTCGCTCTAATAAGTAACATCCGTGTTTCACAACCGTTAACGACTTGACGTGTGAAACACTTTTCATAATAGACCCTCTATAAGATTTCCTTTCTCACTGCGTGCAATAGAATTTAGTAAGGAAATGGATGTTCCAGTTCTCGAACATCACTTAATGCCTCCAGCTAAGCTAGTACCGCCCTGGGAGTGGCAGGTGATAGACTGTGATGTATCCTTTGTGGAGGTCACAAAGCATGCTCCTGACCTCGATATCGCTATGCATTTCCGTGAGCTTCAATCGAAATACTGCTGTTCCGAATTCTACACAGATGCATCAAAATCACAATCTGGTGTATCTTATGCTGCTGTTGGTCCCTCTTTTTCTAAATCTGATGTATTGGACCCCTTAACGAGCATCTTCACTGCAGAAACCTATGCCGTACTGTCTGCAGTAAAACATATAAATAAATTAAAACTCGACAGAGCAATAGTGTTTACAGACTAAGCCTTGTAAAAGCGCTGAACTCTTTACAAAAGCATACAAATCCTATCTTCATTGACCTCTACTCGCTCTTATGCAATATTTATCTATCACATAGACACGTAGTAATATGCTGGGTGCCTGGCCATAGGGGCATCGAGGGTAATGTGCTAGCTGGCAAAATGGCCACATCACTCACATCACTAACCACTTTTCCTACGGCTGCTGTCCCTGTGACAGATCTGAGGCCTTTGTTAAGAAAGAAACTGCGACAACACTGGCAGCGCATGTGGTACGCATAAACAAATAATAAACTGCACGTTATAAAGCCAACAAAATCTCGGCGAACAGATGTCTTATTCTGTCGCCTCAGAATAGGGCACAGATTCGGTACCCACAATTTTCTGCTTACTGGAAATGAACCGCCAACCTGTGGTCGATGTGATGAGAGGCTGACCGTCTTCCACGTCCTCTTAGAGTGTCGGAAAGCCGAATCTGAAAGAAAGAAACGCTTTCCACTTGCATACCGTTATTACATCCCTCTACACCCGGCTATGTTTCTCGGTAAGGAACCGCTTTTTAACACCAAGGCAGTCCTCAACTTCTTAAATGATGTCGTTCTGCACGTTATAAGCCCATTAAATTCGCAGAGCATCCTCACTCCAGAGGATGCCGCTGCGATAATTGTTTTGAATAGCACATGCCTCCAGGCCCTTGTGTTTCAAGGGCTCTAAGGAAGCAGTAGTGCTCTAGTATATCTTATATAACCGGATATATTTTTATACATCATATCATTCTTTTTAAATGCGTCCTAATGTTCATAGTACACGTCATAAGTCATCGCCATAATCTTATTATACAGATTTTACGCGCTTTAGCGCGACCATTTTTAAGGCCCCTCTACAGCCACGTCACACCAACTCCATAGAACTCATAATTACACTACGAACTCATTACCACGAACATGGCGCTCTTTGGCCAGACTGACCCTTGCGCCATAAAACATCAAATATCATCATCGTATTACACTATGGTAGCATCATGTATGGTTCAGCCAGATAGTCTAACATCCGACGACTTGATGCCGTTCATAACCTTGAACTACGACTGGCAACTGGTGCTAACAAACATTGCCTGTCGAAAGCTTACACGTTGAATGTATTGAGCCTCCTTTACAGCATCACAGAGCGTTACTAACTTTTCCTTACATAGTGAGAATCCAGTCCTCACCACAACGCATACGCTACAACATTGTCACACAGTGCAACTCACGCTTACACTATACAAATAAACCTAAAATGATTAAGTCCCTTGTTCTGCGATATGAGGAATATTGTCGGGATTATGACATTCCTAGCGAAGTCCTGCTGGTAGCCTAAGCGATATACTACCGGTAAAACAAGAGCGCAAGTTTCGGGGTATTGTATTTGATAATAATTTGAACTTTCTCTTACACAGAAATAGCCTTAAATATAAAGCGAACAATGCGCTTAATATCCTCAAAGTTCTGTACCGGAAGCGCTGGGGCTCTGACCGTAAATGCCTCCTACGCATTTTCCACTCTTTGGTGCGTAGCATAATAGACTATGATAGCATCATATATGGTTCAGTCAGACAGTCTTAGGTCCGACGACTTGATCCAGTTCATAACCTAGGAATAGGACTGGCAAGTGGGACTTACAGAACATCACCTGTCCAGAGCTTACTCGTTGAATGTATTCAGCCTTTGTTACAGCATCACAGAGCGCTATTAACGTTTTCCTACATACTCAGAATCCAGTCCTCACCACGACACGTATGCTGCAACATCGTCACACAAAACAACTCACAATTACACTACACAAGTAAACCGAACATGATTATACCGCTTCTATGATATGAGGAGTTCTGTCGTGATTACCACATTCCTGATGAGCTCCTTGAGGTTGCTAAATGGCCACAACGACCCCGTGGGGCGAATTCATGCAGTTGTGGTACTGGGCATTGGTGCCTTTAAAGCAGGATGACACCCCGCACGTACACATCATAAAAGAATTCCGCACTCTTGAGGACAAATATCAAGATTACATGAAATATTACACTGATGGCTCTAAAACAAAAGAATACGTGGGCGTGGGGGCCTTGCCAAAAAACTGGGAAACAAGTATTCGATAGCCAAAACATGCCTGTGTCTATACAGCTGAAGTTTACGCAATAGGGACTGTGGTTAAAAAATCATCGCTAAAACACGAAAATACAATCATATACACTGATTCATTAAACACACTTAATGCTCTTCACATGAAATAGAAAAGTGAACCTCTGATGGGCGATATTTTAAATATGGTCACATCAAACAAATACGGAAGATAAATTAGGTTTTGCTGGGCACCAAGCCATGTTGGTATACCGGGTAACGAAGCAGCGGATAGATGTGCATCAATGGCAGCGCACAGTTACGTAACGAACACAGCACTTCCATATAAAGGTAGTATCACTGCACTTAGGAAAGCCTTGACGTCAAAATGGCAACAAGAATGGGACCGTTGTATAAACAACAAGCTACATCTTACTAAATCCGTAATTGGCGAATGGAAGTCGTGCACTCACCAGCAACGGTTCTATGAGGTGATCCTGTGTCTACTTCAGATTGTACACACACATCTGACATACAATTTTCTCCTTCGAAACGAAAATCCACCAACTTGCGAAAAATGCGATGAACCTCTTACAGTGATACACATCCTTATGACATGTCCGCACATCCAAACACAGAAACAGAAGCTTTTACACGACCCGTGTAATTTATATATACCTATACACTCTGCCCTATTGCTGGTAGATGACCCGCTAGTGCCATTTACTAACTTATTTGACTTTTTAGAGACAACTAGTTATTTACATCAAATATAATGTAATGCAGAGATACATGCTTTAACGTTGTGTTTTCTATTGTCTTGTGACTTGCGCAGCATTGCCTGTGTAGCCTTTGTGCCATTAAACCCCAACTAACCAACCAACAATAGCAGATATTTCATATATTCTAGGATTGGGGGCCGCTGAAAGGGTGGCACTTCATGAGTGATTTAAATGCCAGAGGTATGGGCATAGATTCCAGACAAGGCGCGGAATGCTCACTTCCGTGGAATACGGCTCGAATGATCATCCATCAGACACTGGAAACTCGTCTTCACATTGTGTGTACTGTGTGATGGAAGCAATCCTGCTTACTTCTAGATAAGAGCTGAATGGGAAAAAATCAATGCCTTAGAGGATACAGAAAATATAACATTTCATGAAGCAAGGAAAGGTCGTTCATGCCTAGATCACACCAGCTTTTCTGAGCTGGTGCGACGGGGGCTGCGTCACAAATGCCTCGGGAGCATTCCGCGGTCGCTCAAGGTGGTTCGATAATCGGCCCGCCAATCGTCCTGATGGCAGTCGCTATTGCTGCTCCATTAACATCGAACACGGGCTTGCAGACCTCGGTTACGGAGGTCTCTAAACTAAATCCAACTACAACGCATGAGACGCGATTCACAGCGCGTAGCGCTGCGCCTCGGATAAGGCTATGGAGGTCGATTGAAGAACCCCGGCGTCACTGATGCCAAAAGATCAGCGCTCCGCGGATTGCGATAAGAAGGATAAACATCCTGTAACTACGCCAAGAAAATGGACCGGTAACCTAAGCGATCACCGTGCTTATATTCCTATATATCTATCTATCCTTAGTACGCCCTCTTTAACACAGAAAACACAACTCTTCCTCAATTTGCCTCCATGAATGATTCAGTGCAATGCCAGGGACATATTTCACAATCTAGATCATTACAAAGATCGACGAAAGGAACATCAGCCAAAGCTGTTCTGTGTTCAAGAAACACTGTTGGAGTGAACACACAACAACTTTTTAATGGATTACATAGTTCTTCGTAAAGATTGAAACTCAGGTAATTCTTGGGGTGGCAGTGGCGTAACAACTCTTTCTCGAATGGGAGCGCAAGACCTCTCTCTTTCTTTCTTGCTCAGTGTTTCAAATATATATATATATATATATATATATATATATATACATATATATATATATATATATATATATATATATATATATATATATATATATATATATATATTGTATACGTATCTATCGCGAATTACAATTGCAAGATGTCGCAGTTTCGCCCGAGAGGCGAAGCATCCATTGCTATAGCAAATAGCAAATTCGTACGCAGCCATAATAAGTAAGGACAGTAGTTTTATCGACTGTACAAACTTGTAAACACTCGCTTAGTAGCTAAATTACAAATCATGGTGTCACCCCGAATAAACCAACATTCACACATCGCACTCTATGACCGCGGACATTAGCCAAGCACTCTCTGTCAAAACGCCAGCGTGAGCAAGTGCGGGAGCAGCAGCGAGCGAAGTGGTCTTCGTGCTGTCTCTCTTCAACGCAAACTGAGCGGTGATGACACAGCGTAGGCAAAGCTAGGAGCCGTCGATCCACCTATAGTAATATGCAGGCAAGAGAACAAAGATCTAGTGAAGTGTCTCGATGACGATGTAAAGCAGTTTGGAGCAGGTGCCGATATTTGTCTGCTTGTTGACATGAATGGCCACATCGAGAATCTGGATGGATACACAGATTGTAATGATTGTAAAGCTTTTTTATTCTGGATCGCAACTTGAACATGTCTCAAGCCATTCGTTTCTGGGTGTTACATTTCACAAAAACCAAAGCTGCACAGAGCACATAAATAAGGTACGCACTAAGGTTGCACGATCTGTTGGCTTGCTACAACGGATCCGACGCTTTGTGCCCATCAGGCTTCTCACACAATTGTACTTTTCGTTTGTGCACTCGCATCTTAGCTACTGCCTCTTAGCATGGGGAAACGGTAATAAAACAGATATAGAAAATTTCGCAGTTTTGCAACGGCGAGCTGTCCTGTTGCTGAACTTCTCGAAACAATACATAGTGAGAAGAGGTTTATTGGCGGCTCCTAAGGCAAAAGCGCAGCGACCGGGAACGGCGAGACAGCTCGAAGCACTGTCCAAAAAAGGCGACAGTAATCAACAGCGCGAGCGGAGCCGAGCCGCGCGTTGGCGATGTGTCTGAGTCGCGAGGCGCGTCTTCTTCTTCACAATCTCCCCCCGGACAAAAAGAGCCATCCTGGCGCCTTAAAAATCAGGAGGCAGAGGGTCGTGGTAGGGCTTGAGACGCGAGACGTGGACAATGTCACGTCCACGCCGGCGCAAGTCTTCAGGTGGTGACAGTGGCTCAATTAGAAAATTCACCGGAGATGTTTGCTCCAAGACTCGGTAAGGCCCTTCGAATTTTGGGACGAGTTTCGAGGAAAGCCCCGGAGTCTGGAAAGGGACCGACAACCACACAAGAACGCCTGGAGCGTAGGTAGTGTTTGGATGCGTGTCGGTGCGGTTTTCTTTTTGGCGCTGCTGTTGCTCTGCCGTAAAGGAGCGCGCTAGCTGGCGGCATTCTTCGGCTTGTCGGGCGACGTCGGAAACAGGTAGACACTCGGAGGCGTCAGGACGGTATGGAAGGAGCGTGTCGATGGTATGCGTAGGCTCGCGGCCATACAGGAGGAAGAAAGGTGAAAATCCCGTAGTGGCCTGGATCGCGGTGTTGTACGCGAACGTGACGAATGGAAGGATGCGGTCCCAGTTACCATGATCAGATGCCACGTACATAGAGAGCATGTCACCAAGTGTGCGGTTAAATCGCTCTGTGAGCCCGTTAGTCTGTGGATGGTATGCCGTGCTTGTCCGATGAATAATATGGCATTCCGAAAGCAAACTTTCGACGACTTCGGAGAGGAAGGCGCGACCTCGATCGCTGAGGAGTTCCCGAGGTGCGCCGTGTCGAAGCACGAAGCGATGTAGGACGAAAGAGGCTACATCCCGCGCTGTAGCACCTGGTAAAGCAGCAGTTTCGGCGTAGCGTGTCAAATGGTCAACAGCAACTACGATCCACCGATTGCCGTCTGGCGTCATAGGAAGCGGGCCGTATAGGTCGATGCCGACGCGATCGAAGGGTGTGGCAGGGCACGGGAGCGGCTGCAAGGCACCAGATGGGCGTAAAGGCGGCGATTTGCGGCGTTGACAGTCAAGACAGCACCCAACAAACTTGTGTACAAAATTGTACATGCCGCGCCAGTAGTAGCGGTGGCGAATTCGTTCGTACGTCTTGAAGACTCCGGCGTGGCCACACTGCGGATCGTTGTGGAAAGCGGCACATATTTGAGACCTTAAGCTGCGGGGCACCACCAGAAGCCACCGACGACCTTCAGGAGTGTAATTGCGTCGGTGCAGCAGCTGGTCACGAATGGCAAAATGAACTGCTTGGCGTCGGAGGGTTCGGGATACAGGGATGGTCGACGATCCAGAAAGATAGTCGAAAAGAGAAGCGATCCACGGGTCACGACGTTGTGCGGTTGCAAAGGAGTCCATGTCGAGAGATGACACGGAATGTGCGGAAGTTGTTGCGCAGGCCGAGTCTGGAGGTAAAGGTGAACGAGACAAGGCGTCTGCGTCGGAGTGTGTGCGTCCACTGCGGTATACGACGCGAATATCGTACTCCTGGATGCGTAGTGCCCAACGGGCTAGGCGGCCAGTGGGATCTTTCAAGTTGGCGAGCCAACAAAGCGCGTGGTGATCTGTGACCAAGTCGAATGGGCGCCCGTACAGATATGGTCGGAACTTGCCAAGTGCCCATATTAAGGCCAAGCACTCTTTTTCGGTCACGCTGTAATTGGCCTCAGGCTTCGTCAGTGTGCGACTCGCATAGGCGACTACGTATTCGGGGTAGCCCGGCTTTCGTTGGGCGAGTACGGCGCCGAGACCGACCCCGCTGGCATCTGTATGTACTTCAGTTGCAGCTGACGGGTCGAAATGGCGAAGAATAGGTGGGGAGATGAGAAGACGACGCAGCGTAGCGAAGGCGGAGTCACATGCAGAGGACCAGCAGGAGAGGGCGGCGTCACCGCGTAGAAGCTGAGTCAATGGCGCCATGATCGATGCGAAATTTCGAACAAAGCGCCGGAAATATGAGCATAGGCCCACGAAGCTTCGAAGTTCTTTGATGGTCTGAGGCTTCGGAAACTCAGCGACTGCTCGAAGCTTTGCAGGATCGGGTAGAACGCCGTGCTTGGACACAACGTGGCCTAAAATGGTGAGCTCTCGCGCGGCGAAGCGGCACTTCTTGAGGTTCAGTTGAAGGCCAGCGTTCGTTAGACAGGTCAAAACTTGTCTGAGGCGGAGCAGGTGAGTAGGAAAATCAGGCGAGAAAACCACGACATCGTCGAGGTAACACAGACATATAGACCACTTGAGGCCACGCAGCGTGTTGTCCATGAGTCGTTCAAAGGTGGCAGGGGCGTTACAAAGCCCGAAAGGCATCACCTTAAATTCATACAAGCCGTCAGGCGTAATGAACGCGGTTTTCTGGCAATCGGCCGCAGCCATCGGGACCTGCCAGTACCCTGACCGCAAGTCAAGGGACGAGAAGAATTCTGCTCCCTGAAGACTGTCGAGGGCGTCATCGATGCGCGGCAAAGGATAGACGTCTTTGCGCGTTACCTTATTTAACCGACGGTAGTCGACGCAAAAGCGAATAGACCCGTCCTTCTTGCGAACGATACGACAGGAGATGCCCAGGGACTGTGCGAAGGTTGAATAACATCACGGCGCAGCATATCTTCGACTTGGGTGGTAATGACACGACGCTCTTCGGCAGAGACGCGATACGGTCGTTGACGTAACGGCTGATGTGAACCGGTGTCAATGTAGTGCTGCACTTCCGACGTGCGGCCCAGGTGAGGTTGTGAAACGTCGAATGAACTTCTAAATTTGTGCAGGAGATCAAGAAGGTCGGCGCGTTCGGCAGGTGTGAGGGTATCGGCGATGGCATTCGAGAACGCATCCCTGGACGTTTCCTCAAGCGCGGACATCGAAGATGGTTGGCCGGGGTCGAAATCAAAAGAGTCTCCAGGGACGTCAACCAAAGATGAAGAGTCGAGGAGTTCCACGAAGCCAAGGCATTCACCAACAAGCAACGTAATAGGCGCACAGAGGGGATTGTAAAAGTATATATTGCTGCAGCCGCCAGCCATGTCAAGCGTCGCGAAGGGTAGTGGGAAAGATTTACGGCTCATGAAGACGTCGGACGGTGTGAAGAGGACGGTTGCATCAGCGATGGCATCGCAAGAGACGGGTACGAGGGCGAAGGAGCCAGGTGGAATATCTGTGTCCTCGCGCACGGTAAGTTTAGAAGGGCGGTCGCAATCTTCGTCCAAGGGTGCGTCACAAGGAGAAAATTCAACTTCGGCGCGTGCGCAGTCGATCACGGCTTTATGACTGGATAAGAAGTCCCATCCGAGGATGACGTCATGCGAGCAGGTGGGAAGAACAATACACTCGACGATGTAAACAATGCCGTGAATAAGCACACGTACAGTACAGGCTGCGTGCGGAGTGACGTGCTGCGCGCTTGCCGTACGAAGCGACAGCCCAGAAAGCGGCGTGGTTACCTTGCGCAGCGAACGGCACAGTTTGGCGGCTATCACAGAAACGGCTGCGCCGGTATCCACAAGAGCGAATGCAGGAACACCTTCTACACAAATTTCGACCACGTTAGCAGGAGAGGCGCGAGGACTTTGAGAGTTCGAATGGGGCGCAGTTCTTGCCTCTTGAACTGCGACGTTCAGTTTTCCTGGTCAGTTGGTGCGGGTCGCCGACGCATTGGGGAGAGCGAGCGTCGGCGAGGGGATGGCGAGCGACGCGAAGGAAATTCTGGGATGTCAGCACGAGCGTACGGTTGGGGGGAAGGAGCGGCGTATTGGCGAAATGGCTGGCTGCCGTACTGGAAGGGCCGCGAGGCGTCGCCGAACGCTTGAGGGCGACGGCGGCAATATCGGGCGACGTGTCCGGGAGTGCAGCAAGAATAACAGATGGGTCGATTGTCAGGTGTCCTCTAAGGATTAGCTTGCGGTGCGGTCCAAGATGTTGCATGGGCTTCCGGTGGCAGCGGTTGGGACTGGGTCGTGAAAGACGCCTGTGGAGTCCTGCGTACTGCCTGCGCGTACGTAAGAGGCGCGGCCACAGGCAGGACTGGCTGCGCATAGGTGAGAGGCGTGGCGACAGGCTGCACTGCTCGCGTAGAGTTGAGATTCGCGGCAGCAGGCGGCTGATGGTGTGCAGAAGGGACAACTTGGGCGACCTCTTCGGAAATGAGAGTGCGGAGCGTGTTTGGAAGATGGGAGGTGGGCTCCTGAGTGAAGGGGACTAAAGAAAGTTGGCGGGCAACTTCCTCACGCACGAAGTCCTTGACCCGCTGAAGTAACGAGCATGGGTCGTACATGCTGTCAAGGCTTGCCACCAAGTCGTCGCTGCCCAGAGCACGCCGAGTCGAAGCGCGTTGCTTCCGTAACTCATCATAACTTTGGCATAGGCTGACGACTTCGGACACAGTGCGCGGATTCCTGGCTAGAAGCATCTGGAAAGCGCCGTCATCGATGCCCTTCAGTATATGATGAATTCGCTCAGCTTCGGGCATTGCCGCGTTGACTCGTTTACACAGGTCCACGATGTCTTCAATGTAGCTCGTGAATGTTTCTGCCGTCTGCTGTGCTCGGGTGCGCAAGCGTTGTTCAGCGCGCAGCTTGCGAACAGCGGGTCGGCCGAACACTTCCGTAAAGGTTGTCTTGAAGATGGACCATGTGGGTAAGTCACTTTCGTGGTTGTGAAACCAGAGTTGGGCAACACCAGCCAGATAAAAGATGACGTGGGTTAACTTCGCTGGATCATCCCACTTGTTGTGCGCGCTCACCCGTTCATATGACGCCAACCAGTCTTCTACGTCTTCGTCGTCTGCACCGCTGAAGATCTTGGGGTCGCGTTGTCGTGCAACGCCGGTGCAAGTGACGGACTGTGGCGTCGGCGCCGTTTGGGATGAGCTGTCGGTCATGGCGGGCGATAGCGTTCTTGATCGCAGCTCCAGGGTTACAAGCGACGGGGTTTGAGTCCCCGCACCTCCACCAATTGAGAAGAGGTTTATTGGCGGCTCCTAAGGCAAAAGCGCAGCGACCGGGAACGGCGAGACAGCTCGAAGCACTGTCCAAAAAAGGCGACAGTAATCAACAGCGCGAGCGGAGCCGAGCCGCGCGTTGGCGATGTGTCTGAGTCGCGAGGCGCGTCTTCTTCTTCACAATAGGATCTTCTATACTAATGATGCGCTACAACATTCCTAATATTAGAGACTCTTACAAAACAAAGATCTACATACGGCTATTTAAGGAGATCTCCAGCAACAGGGAACTATTTTCAACTCTTGACCTGAGTAGAGACACAGGATACAACCTACGTCACACATCAATAGTAATAAAGAAACCAAGGACAAAATATGGCACGCAAACGATCGACTATGAAACCATTTCTTTATGTAATATGTACCCTAACATTGTTGACGAAGCTATAAATTCTAGAACAATTCACAAATTTAAACATGCAATACAAAACATTATATTTTCTGATCACAGTGTGTTTAACGAATGTTAATAAATTTCCTTTGTTTAATATCAATAGTAATGTTATTAATGTTCTGTTATGAATGTATAACTTTTGTTAATAACAGAATGCTCTTATTTTTCCTGTGCTGTATTTATTTAGTTACTTGCTATTTGGCAAACGGTTGATACTTTTCATTGTGTTTAAAATTTTGCTGTAAATAGTTTTGAAGTTTTGCGTCTTATTAGTTGTACTTTGTTATCAGTTGACTGCTACTTCTGCTACTTCTGCTGCTCCAGCGAGGCAAAGGCCTTAGTCAGGAGGATTACGCCCTCCTTTTACCTTACCTTGCGGGCAAACGTTGTATTTATGTTGCCCAAATAAAACTTTGTACTTTGTAAAAGTTGATGCTAAACTTCTGTGAGCGACACAACGTTCTTATAGTAAATAGAGAAACTAAGTGTGAGGGACAAATCACGTGGGAGTCCCGTAACAGACAAATGACCATTGACTACTGCTTAAGGTCGCAGGGGTTGTATAGCAAGCTCGCAATAATGGAAATAGACGAAGAGGGGAAGTACAGCCTGGGAAGTGATCATAAGCGTATTAGTCTACAGTTGGGGGCCCTGCTCAAAAGAGAAAAGCAGGGAAGTCAAAAAGAGTACGCAAAATTAAACGACGAACAAATAGCGCAAATAGCGGCCGGCATAGAGGAAGCAGTAGAGAAACATCCCATGGAAAGATGGGATTATAATCAGTTATAACTACTCATTAGTACAAAAATAAAAGAAGTAAAAGGAGCAAACCGCTGGAGAGGAAAGAGGAAACCACTAAGTTGGTGGAATAAGGAAATTAGGGAGGCCATCGAACAGCGACGCAGAGAAGCAAAGAGGGCGCAGTTATCTGAAGAGGAAATAGGCCAAAAATGGGAATATTATCGACAAAAGAAACAACAAGCGCAGGTCCTCGTACAGGCTAAAATAAAGCAGTCCTCTAATCGTTGGCTGGCTGAAGTTCGCGATGCAACTAAAGGGGGGTCAAGAAAATTCCGGAACCATATAAGCTGGCTGGGTAAAGCGAATCACAGAAACCAGGAACAGATTGACGATGCCGAAGGAAATTGTTTAGAGGGAGCTGACGCTGTGAACTACATTGGTTCAGTTATCGTCTTCCCTAAATGACTCTACTATAAGGTAATCGCCCCAAATGAGGGAGCAACACAGGATAGCATAATAAAAAACAGCTTAGAACTGACCAATCTTAACTTCAACAAGGCGGAAGCAAATGTTCCAAAATGCAAGTCCGCGGTGATAGACGAAATTCCAATCAAGTTAATTAATGAACTTGGCCGAAGAAGCAAGAAGCCATTCCGCACAGCTGGAAACAGAGTAAAATGAATTTGATTTATAAAGGGAAAGGTGATAAGAACATAATATCTTTCCGACCAATTACGATAACATCAGTTATATATAGGTTGGCGATGCAGACGATGAAATTAAAAATGCAGTCATGGGTAGAAAGCAATAGAATACTCGGAGAACTTCAGAACGGGTGAAGTGGTAGGCGCTTAGATGATAGCCTGTTCGTGCTTGCCCAGTGCATAGATATAGCTAAGGCGGAAAATAAACCCCTGTATTTAGCCTTCCTGGACATAAGCGGTGCATACGACAACGTGAACAGGGAACTCCTGTGGAACATATTAAAAGTTGAAGGTATCGGTCATGAGGTAATTGATTTTCTAGAGGAGATATATCGAGAAAATGATGTTGAAATAACATGGGAAGGAATTAAGAGTACGGCAACTGTCGAGGTACACCAAGGATTAAGGCAAGGTTGTCCTCTATCACCGCTGCTCATCATGCGTTATATGATAAGCATGGAAAGAAGGTAACAACGAAGCAATCTAGGGTATAATCTGTCGTACAGATTACGCGAAAAGGTTGTTGAGCAACGACAACCGGGTTTAATGTATGCGGATGATATTGTGTTGTTAGCAGATAGCCAGGAAGATTTGCAAACTCTGGTTAATTACTGTGGAGACGAAGGAGACAGTTTAGGTTTCAGTTTCAGTGCAGCTATGTCCGATGGCATGTTTTTCAACAATACAACTTGTCAGGAGCTTACAATACCTCATCCTAATATGAATGAACCTGGCAACCTGGAATATGAACCTGGCAACGTTTAACGCAAGAACCTTATCTAGTCAGGCGTGTCCAGCAGTGCTATTGGAGGAATTAGAGGGCAGCAAATGGGATATAATAAGGCTCAGTGAAGTTAGGAGCCCAAATGAAGCACATACAGTACTAAAAAGCGGGCACGTCCTGTGCTACCAGGCTTTAGCGGAGAGACGAGAACTAGGCGTCTGATTCCTGATTAATAAGAATATAGCTGGTAACATACAGAAATTCTGTATCACCAGGAAGTCGAAAGCTTCTATGAAGACGCGGAATCGGCGATGGGTAAAGTCAAAACAAAATACACTATACTGATGGGCGACTTCAGTGCCAAGGTAGGCAAGAAGAAGGCTGGAGACAAGGCAGTGGGGGAATATGGCATAGGCACTAGAAATAGCAGGGGAGAGTTATTAGTAGAGTTTGCGGAACAGAATAATATGCGGATAATGAATACCTTCTTCCGCAAACGGAATAGCCGAAAGTGGACGTGGAGGAGCCCGAACGGCGAGACTAGAAATTAAATAAACTTCATACTCTGCGCTAACCCTGGCATCATACAAGATGTGGACGTGCTCAGCGAGGTGCGCTGCAGGGACCACAGGATGGTAACAACTCGAATTAGCCTAGATCTGAGGAGGGAACGGAAGAAACTTCTACATAAGAAGCCGATCAATGAGTTAGCGGTGAGAGGGAAAATAGAGGAATTCCAGAACAAGCTACAGAACAGGTATTCGGCGTTAACTCAGGAAGAGGACCTTAGTGTTGAAGCAATGAACGACAATCTTGTGGGCATCATTAAGGAGTGTGCAGTAGAAGTCGGTGGTAACTCCGTTAGACAGGATACCAGTAAGCTATCGCAGGACACGAAAGATCTGATCAAGAAACGGAAATGTATGAAAGCCTCTAACCGTACAGCTAGAATAGAACTGGCAGAACTTTCGAAGTTAATCAGCAAGCGTAAGACAGCTGATATAAGGAAGTATAATATGGATTGAATTGAACATGCTCTCAGGAACGGAGGAAGCCTAAAAGCAGTGAAGAAGAAACTAGGAATTGGCAAGAATCAGATGTATGCGTTAAGAGACAAAGCCGGCATTATCATTACTAATATGGATGAGATAGTTCAAGTGGCTGAGGAGTTCTATAGAGATTTATACAGTACCAGTGGCACCCACGATGATAATGGAAGAGAGAATAGTCTAGAAGAATTCGAAATCCCACAGGTAACGCCGCAAGAAGTAAGGAAAGCCTTGGGAGCTATGCAAAGGGGGAAGGCAGCTGGGGAGGATCAGCTAACAGCAGATTTGTTGAAGGATGGTGGGCAGATTGTTCTAGAGAAACTGGCCACCCTGTATATGCAATGCCTCATGACTTCGAGCGTACCAGAATCTCGGAAAAACGCTAATATAATCCTAATCCATAAGAAAGGGGACGCCAAAGACTTGAAAAATTATACACCGATCAGCTTACTGTCTGTTGCGTACAAAGTATTTACTAAGGTAATTGCAAATAGAATCAGGAACACCTTAGACTTCAGTCAACCAAAGGACCAGGCAGGATTCCGTAAAGGCCATTGTCAATCAGGTGATAGAAAAATGTGCGGAATATAACCAACCTTTATATATAGCTTTCATTGATTACGAGAAAGCGTTTGATTCTGTCGAAACATCAGTAGTCATGGAGGCATTGCGGAATCGGGGTGTAGACGAGCCGTATGTAAAAATACTGAAAGATATATATAGCGGCTCCACAGCCACTGTAGTCCTCCATAAAGGAAACAACAAAATCTTAATAAAGAAAGGCGTCAGGCAGGGAGATACGATCTCTCCAATGCTATTCACAGCGTGTTTTCAGGAGGAATTCAGAGACCTGGATTGGGAAGAATTGGGGATAAGAGTTAATGGAGAATACCTTAGCAACTTGCGATTCGCTGATATTGATTGCTTAATAACTCAGGGGACCAACTGCAATGCATGCTCACTGACCTGGAGAGGCAAAGCCGAAGGGTGGGTCTAAAAATTAATCTGCAGAAAACTAAAGTAATGTTTAACAGTCTCGGAAGGGAACAGCAGTTTACAATAGGTAGTGAGGCACTGGAAGTGGTAAGGGAATACACATACTTAGGACAGGTAGTGACTGCGGATCCGGATCATGAGACTGAAATAATCAGAAGAATAAGAATGGGCTGGGGTGCGTTTGGCAGGCACTCTCAGATCATGAACAGCAGGTTGCCATTATCCCTCAAGAGAAAAGTTTATAACAGCTGTGTCTTACCAGTACTCACGTACGGGGCAGAAACCTGGAGGCTTACGAAAAGGGTTCTACTTAAATTGAGGACGACGCAACGAGCTATGGAAAGAAGAATGGTAGGTGTAACGTTATGGGAGAAGAAAAGAGCAGATTAGTTGAGGGAACAAACGCGAGTTAATGATATCTTTGTTGAAATCAAGAAAAAGAAATGGGCAGGGGCAGGACACGTAATGAGGAGGGAAGATAACCGATGGTCATTAAGAGTGACGGAATGGATTCCAAGGGAAGAGAAGCGTAGCAGAGGGCGGCAGAAAGTTAGGTGGATGGATGAGAATAAGAAGTTTGCAGGGACAACATGGCCACAATTAGTACATGACCGGGGTAGTTGGAGAAGTATGGGAGAGGCCTTTTCCCTGCAGTGGGCGTAACCAGGCTGATCATGATGATGATGATGAAATACCCCGAGTGGCCGAATACAAATATCTCGGGGTATGGATAAACAAAGGGAAGATGTACACGGAAAAGCACAAACAGTTGTTTTATTTTTGAACATTTGCAGATTTTCGCGATTTGAGACTAGGAGTTCTTTCAATATGTAAGGTATGAGCTCTGTTTGTTTTGTTTGAGAAGCTCGAGATTTGAAAGACGCGTTTAAAGTAAACCTGTGGTCTCGCGAGGTGTTCATTAATAAGTATATAGGCTGTCTTTTTTTTGTGTATGCGTGAGTAACCTGAAGGTCAAGGTTATCGTTGAGAGGCCTGTCGTAACGCGCGTGTGTGTTATTTAACCTTCTTTCTTTTTAAGTGTTTTTGAATTTTCTAAGGTTAAGCGCGTAGATTTTCAGTAAGCGCGTGATTTGCACTGAGAAGAGCTCTTAAGTCCACCATTAACGCGAGTCCTGTGCGGACGGAAGGAACAGAACGTTGATGACTGGGTTGCTCGTGTGTGTCGAAGGCAGCCGTATTCTGACTTCTCTAGTACGCGTGCGAAGAGCTAGTTAGTAAAAGAAACATTTGTTCAAAGGTTCCTCTGTGTTGCGTAAGTTACGCAAGTGTGGTTGTTGGTTTAAGGAATGTGTCCTGTGTGGATTAAAGGAACAAATGTGAGTCAGCGTGATGAAAACTTTGTATGATGCAAGCACGTGTTCGGAATAGGGACCTCAAACTTAGCGCGTCTGTGATGACGTACCTGTGGAGTTGGCCAGACGGTTCAGTGGCAGCAGTACATGAGATAAGTACGCCACTGTGATAGGGTAGGAACAGGCTGTTCGCGAAGTTATGCTGCTGAAGTTATGTTTGAGTATTGGTGTTTGAAAGGCTTCGGTTTAATTCTGCGTAAACCTTTACTCTTGTGCAGCGCGACGGTCGGGTTTGGTCGAACTCAGGAGGAACGTGAACGCTCGCTTTGGCGGCACGAAATTTTGGGGCAGAATTTGGAATTCCCTGTTGAGTGACTTGCATGGAAATTGTGATAGGAGGCCTGGTGGGTTAGCAGCTAATTCCGGGCGTTTGAGCGCTGAACGGTATTGTGTTGCCGGGTCGACTCTTCTGTGCCAGTTGTTGTAAGATGGTTGAAGGCATTCCGAGTACGCAGGGGTTGCAGAGAGCAAAGCCGTCATCTTGCTCGCCAGCCATTCTCTTCCTGCCCAGCGGTTGCCAGCACTGGCCAGGCAAGATTTTCCGGGCCATGGAGGAGCTGTTAAGAATGGCCGTACGGGGTGGCAACGTGCCAGCTTTCAGCCCGCTGCACGTGTTCCAAGCCCACCAGTCGGGGCGCCCTTCCGAGAACTGCGGACGGCCGGCGGCCACGTGGCGCGCGATCAGCTCAGGAAATTGGTACTTGGCGGAGCCATCCGGGACAAAGCAGTTCTACGAAGCCCTCTGACGTCGGCACTGAAAGCTGGGAGGTACCGAGAACTGCGGATGACCGGCAGCCACGTGGCGCGCGGTCAGCTCAGGCATGTGGTACTCCGCCGCGCCACCCGAGACGGAGCGCAGTTCTACGAAGCCCTCGGTCGTCGACTCTGGAGCCTTTGTGTGTATGGGCTGGAACGTGTGTGCCTTTGTGTATGTGAGCCCTCATCCTCCAAGTCGGCACACCTCATCCTCCAAGCCGGCACACCTCACCCTCCAAGTCGGCACACCCCATCCTCCAAAAAGGCGGGTCATCTTGAATGACGTCACACTATGACGTCGAGCAAGGGCTTATAAGCAGCGTTTGCCGGCTGCTAGGTCGTGCTCGTGTCGTGCTCGTTGTCGGGAGCTGAGTGCTCTGTCAGACTAGAAATGTACTAGTGAGCTGCGTGCTCGTAAGCTGTTTGCTGTATGTTAGTTTTGCGGGCTCCATATGGGAGTCGCGCTAGTCTGCCAATGTATCCTGCTTAAACCATTAATATGTAAATAAATCCTGTTCACCGAGTTCCTGTCTACGACCTTCATCTCCTTCAAATGGTGGCAGCGGCGAGATAGTCCGACGACTCCTACATCTGGTCGACAGCGGTAGGACCGTCCGACGAATCTTACAACACGCGATCGCGGTTGCAGACCGCTCGGGCAAGTGCCTCGCAAGCGCCGCGGTGACCACGGGACACACGGAGGCGGCTGAAGAAGCCGCAATAGCCCTAGCACCAGCCACGGTGCGGCGCGCTGCGATCGTGATCGGCGACTCGCGGGCGGCAATCCGCGGCTTCGCGCGAGGTCGCGTCTCACGGGAAGCTGTCCACATACTCCAAATTTGTGACGACGGCGACTCGTCATCGCCCTCACAACCCAAAAATTCTTCGGTCTTCCTCCTCTGGACCCCGGCACACACCGATGTCCCGCTTGCGGGCAACGAGGCGGCCCACGCCACGGCTCGAGTTCTCACACGCAGAGCGGCCGCAGATTATGTGACCCCCGCCTCCGCCCCCGAGAGCGGGGCATCGGATCGGCCGGATCGGGACACTACAACAGAAATGCAGCGACCAGAATCACAATGGGCATCGAGCGATCGCCTGACCACGTTCACAGATCTCACCCAACACTACAGACGCCAAAGACGCACATTCCCGCCACCACGCGATAAATTAAACAGGAATGAGGCCGTAACATTACGCTTGCTCCAGACACACACCTACCCTAGCGCCGCCGTCCTACATGACTGCTACCCGGGCTCATATCCAACAGATGCCTGTAAAGCTTGCGGACAGAGAAAAATGCTGCGACACATGCTCTGGGAATGTGCCGGCAACCACGGTAATGAGACCACCTCAGTTCGCAACGCGTCCGTAATCGCGGCCGTTGCCACAGTACGGGAAGCCTCGAGCTTGCTTCTTCCCGGCGCCGCCCCGGCTGCGGGGGCCGCCGGGGACCTTCTCCATCGGCGTCGCCCCCGCTTGGAGGCCGCTCTCAAAAGTTCAGAGTTGGTAAACCAGCTCTGGGCCGTCCGGCAAGCCGAAAACGCCGCCCGAGTCCATGGTCTTCGACCCGCCAACTGAGGCCACCACAACAAAACTGCCGGACCATTCATCAAAAAGTTTCTTCTCTCTCTCTTCTAATAACGGCAATGCTATGGGGAAGGCAATTCCAACCAAAATATGTACTTGAGCTAAATTAGTCATCATCATCATCATCATCAGCCTAGTTACGCCCACTGCAGGGCAAAGGCCTCCCATACTTCTCCAACTACCCCGGTCATGTACTAATTGTGGCCATGTTGACCCTGCAAACGTCTTAATGTCATCCGCCCACCTAACTTTCTGCCGCCCCCTACTACGCTTCCCTTCCCTTGGAATCAAGTCCGTAACCCTTAATGACAATCGGTTATCTTCCCTCCTCATTACATGTCCGGCCCATGCCCATTTCTTTTTCTTGATTTTAACTAAGATGTCATTTACCCGCGTTTGTTCCCTCACCCAATCCGCTCTTTTCTTATCCCTTAAAGTTACACGTACCATTCTTCTTTCCATAGCTCGTTGCGTCGTCCTCAATTTCAGCAGAACCCTTTTCGTAAGCCTCCAGGTTTCTGCCCCGTAGGTGAGTACTGGTAAGACACAGCTGTTATACACTTTCCTCTTGAGGGATAGTGGCAACCTGCTGTTCATGATTTGAGAATGCCTGCCAAACGCACCCCAGCCCATTCTTATTCTTCTGGTTATTTCAGTCTCATGATCCGGGTCCGTGGTCACTACCTGCCCTAAGTAGATGTATTCCCTTACCACTTCCAGTGCCTCGCTACCTATCGTAAACTGCTGTTCTCTTCCGAGACTGTTAAACATTACTTTAGTTTTCTGAAGATTAATTAGTCATGAGAACACTTAATTTTTGAGAATGAAATACATACTGTATGACAGTTATCAATGCATTTGGAAATGTAAGACGGTTTTGTTGGGAGCCTATTTTTAGGTAATGAATTGTTATAATAAATTTTACGAAACCAACAAAGGCGTCATACTTTACATTCAGGCAGACTGGGTAAAGAAAGGACGTCTTTAATAGGTGTAATTTCGTCGGCGCAGTTACACATGTAGATAACGAAACGCAATTCATGGTATTGCACCACCTATAATCCTGCTATAAGTGATTCGAGTTCGAGACCAGTGTGCCACAGAGGTACTCAATATTTTACTTGAGCTCACACCATTGTTTTATATAGCAGTAATTTGAGCTACACGCAACGGTAAATAAAAGTTCTGGGAAGGTAGGCTAACATACGACTGTCATTGCCAGCGAGATAATGAATCTGTCTTCTCCACCGATGTTAAACGAGCTATTTATATACGAGCATACATATCCCAAAAGAAACAAATTATGGCGTTCTGCACGTCAAATCCACGACCCGATTATGAGACACGCCGCATTGGGGCACTCTGGAAAGCTCAGCCACCTGGGATTCGCTAACGTGGAACTGAGTCTAAGTACGAGGCCGTTTTCGCATTTCGCCTCCATTGAAATGCGCCCTCCGTGGCCGGGATACAATCTCGCGACCTCGTGCTTAGCAGCCGAACAGCATATGCGCTAAGCTTGCTTCAAGCTCAAGCCTCCCTGCACTTATTTTTGAAATATTCGCTCCTTAATAGAGCGTCAGTTGTTGCACTGTTGGCGAATTGAAGTTTCGTACTGTGAATAATGCGCTCTAAGGCGTCTAGAAGAAAGGTGCTCTACCACCTAAAGACATGGTTTAGGCAAAAAGTGCCTTAAGCTATGCTTTAGCACAGTAGTTGCATCATCGAGAGTTTAACGCAAGCCTGTCTGGTAGGGGTGAAGCATAACAACAAAGTCATGGACCAATGAAATAAAACATTAAATGCAAGACATTTCGGCTTCCAATGGGAAGCCTTGTTCAGAATGCGGCAGCAAAGTAGAGGTGCCAAATTAAGTATGTTTCAGCATGTGATGCAAGCTCCACGCAATAAAACGGGGGAATGGTCCCTTCGTGTCATTTGAGCGCGTGTCCTGTTGATTTATCTCTAGAGGCTCCTGTTACAGGCGTGGCTTCCAGTTTCTTTCCTCGGCGATTATACTAGAGTTCATCCAGTCACTATTGTACTTAGTCGTTGCTGCGTGCTATGACAAAGCATTTGACGCCACTCTTTTCTTAAGTACATCGTTCCGATGTTGGCGTACCTGCTGTTTTAAGTTGCCCGACTCTTGGATGTAGATAGTGTCGTATACACACGTTGTGTTTAAAAGCTCCAAATTCATGTCACTAAATTTTTTACACAGTTTGTTACTGGGATAGTTGTCTCGTTGGTTTAGCATGGTTTGTCACTGGGACTGCTCTGTGGTTTGTTTAGCTTCTTGCTGGGTTCTTATTGATGGGTTTTGTGCGCAGTGAGGTACTGCAAACACACCTGGCGTGTACAAGAAAACAGCGTGTTTACAACAGACATAACGCATATGTATGGACAAGTATATGTGTTAATAAAATGCTCGAGCCTCATTTCTGCTTAGAGAAAAAAAAAGTTTAAGAAGAACATGTTTACCATGCACCCACGTTGCTACAGATGTTCACGTGCCAAGCGTCCTTTTTTCGTCGTACTGCTTGCGATACGAATCTGCATACTCTCCTTGCAATCATATCGTTGGGCTTATTAGCAACTACTAGAGATACAAGCCTGTACTTGAGAGAAAAGTGGATGTTACCGAATTTGTTACACAGCGATCAGATAATATTTGTGCAAGCACAGTTGCAAAAATTGAATGTGTCCATACGCCGAATTTACAATTGAAATGTTGCCTTAACAGACCAACAAATTGAGTTCGAGGACCATATTTCCAAATTATTCTAAACTATTACCAAGGCGAGATTTAATTAATACCTTTCACGGCCACCTACACCAGCTAACCACTTACAATGTAATAGCTACTGACGCTTCTGTGTGCAATAAGGCAGGAATGGGGATCTTCTCTGAATCTCTTCAATGGTCTTACTCCCTTTGCCTTCCGGACTTAACACCCATATTTCAGACAGAATTGTTAGCTATTATATTAGCATTACGAAAACTCCGTCAAAATGACCCATAAGCTGTTATTGTGGGCGAGTCGCTATATGTATGTACAGCACTTATTGTATCCTTCAATTCAAGAATTCAACGATAATTTTTGTCGATGGTACCTCCCTACTCACGCAAAGTATGTTTGCATTGGGTACGGGGACATCGTGGGTTGCACTTGAACGAAATGGCTGATTCACTCGCACGAGCATCACTCAACGGCCCTATCATATCTGTTTTGCCGACATCAGCTTATGTCACCGCGGCTAGGTACAGAAATTTCTCCATATCGCAAAGCTCTGAGATATCCATGCTAACACCGTTTTCTGAGTAAAGCCATCTTGGCTTCCGATGGAATAATAATTGGTGTCCCTCAAGGCATTTGGAAGTTTCCTTTGCAAAATTGAGATGTTGTATACCGCCGCTAAATTTTCACTTACACAGGACATTTAGCAAATTTGGCCTATCGCTATCCTCGCCAACTATTCTTTCTTTGGGGGCGACTTCACTGGGACACAGCCAAAGGAATGCTTTTCTCGGAGTTTACAATTTTATTAGAGACAAGAATAGTACCTTGGTAAATTTCTAAAATCATAAATAATTGTAATATTTCATTTCTTTTTGTTGACTTATTTTATCAAAATTCTTAACAGTAGTTTCAATAAAATATTAATCCTATTACTCCTACGCTCTGCTATTCAAATCTAGCATTGCTTTAATTCTAAACATGCAGGAAACAGCCTGCTCCTGAGCCAATGTCCCACAGTGGGTATGCGCCAGTGTTTGGGAGCCAAGACAAGACAATCGCCCTCTGTTGGATCGATAGCTGCATTGGCATCTCCTGCATCGGCATCTCCTGCGTGAAGCGCTGTCTCTATGTATGTTTCTTTCTACGTCCTCGTTCAGTCACACTTATACACTCTATCATGGATTTTAACCAACTAGCCCGCCAACATGTTTTAATCAACCTGCTTTGTGGACTTAGGTAAAGTAACAGGTAGCATTTCTTTTGCTCGCCTTGTTAGTTTACTTTCCTGTGTGTGTGTTTTTTTTTTATTTTTTTTCATTTTTGTTTCAACAATTATTCTGTTTTTGAGTTAGTCAGCCTTGCTTGATGTCTTTATCCAGCCCTGGCTTCAGGGCTTCCCCGTGGATAGCCTCGGTAGCTCCTCAGGAGCTACTGCTTGAGTTTTTTCTCCGCAGTGGAACCGCCAACTATCCCGTCCCGTCGCCACGGTGCCTTCCGACAGGGGTAAGATCAGTATTGAAACCCAAAGACGATTCAGGTGGAATCGCAGAAGCCTTTATCTCACTTCCGACAGATCACTGAGGTCCGCCAGTTTGGCAAAGGAGGCATATTATGTTGCTCGCCACACCACAACCGTGGCAAGGAACTACACAATTGTTCGACATTCGCTGCGCATCCGGTGGCCAGTTTCATCTTACCACATCTTGCAAGCTCTAGAGGCATCGCCCTAGGTGTTTTCGAGGACTGCAATAGGAGTTTTGCGTTTCTTTGATAAAGTGAAACGTGATCTTCAATTACCTTGCAGCACCTTCAGGTAGTGTTTCGATCTCTGTAAGTTAATCCGATCTATTGTTGGGCCTATGGTTTGTCTCAACTACCCCCAAACAATAGGGCCCGTCATGAGGTTAAATATTCATGAAAGTAAAATATTTTAATAAAACACACGCGGGCATGGGAGTGCTTCTATAGTTACTAAAGTTGGAGGCTGGTTATAAGTAGTCTCTAACTGAAGCCTAGAGCGTGTGGACAAATTACTGCCTTAGGAGTATATTACGCGGGCAGACTATCCGGGGGCGTTATACCTGTGTTTCAGGAACAACGCAGTATTTATAACCTGCTGCCCTGAGGGAACTGCAAATGCCGACGTCACATTTGGTGAAAATGGGGAAAGATTGTGACCAACATTCTTGAAAAGTAAAATGCGGGTGGATTAATTACTGCATTTACATATTTTTTACTAAATGCCCAAATACGTAACATGCTGGCAAGGTTGCAAATTGCCAAGTCATACAGCGACAACATCTTAAAGTGTGTAATTTCAGTACATGTCATTGAAATATTGATTGCAACCGCTTTGAAGAAACAGCTTGGCTGGAAATTGGATTGTAATACTACAAGGTCACGCAAATCTGTACATTTTTTTTTTCCTATTTCGAACGTGAAAGCGCGAGTAGCAAGTTTCGACTGACCTTCTTCGCACCCAGGCCGCGGCCCGAGGTCCACTCCTGCTTGATCATATGTCCGTTCCCGACCTGGTCAGGAACTTGGCCTTGTGCTCGGATGTCGTGGATGTCGTGCACTTCTCGCGCGAACTTTCTCGCCCCTGCAAGAGCGGGACAGATGAAGAACCGTGGAAGATTGTCTCTACGGCATTTTTATGTGCTCTGTGATTGAGATTACGTGCACTCACTGATATTGTACCCTAAGCATTAGTGTATAGCTAATGATCCCATTAAACAGACAGGTCAGCTGCCTGTGCCAAGCAGTTTGTCAGCATTGCTAAATGACCTGCATCCATCGCCCGAAACGAAAGCACCTTCATTATTGTCGGTCAGAGGTCTCCTTTCAGCTACTGCTATAGTAGTCACCGAAAGTGGCAGGATTGCAATTAACGAAGATAGTTGTCTCTACAGATGTGAAGCGACGCACGAACAAAATCTGCAAAGTCACACTTCAACGTGTATCCTATTTATTCCGTTAAAAAAAAATTCACCCAAGCCTATGGCCATTTTTATGGCCATTTGGTTTTTCCATCCTCGTGTTTTTATTGTTTACTCGTAGAGTGCGCGCCGGTCACTCTGTGATTGAGCAATTGTTTGGCTATCAACTCACTCTTTCTTTTTCTCAAGAGCAGATTCTTGGCATACAGTAAAACTTCGCTCTAACCAGGGTGTCTGCCAAGTAGATATTTCCGGATTGCCTGAATTTTCCAGGTTTTTCCTGAGTGTCCTTGCAAAATTCCCTGAGTGACACAGAACTTCGTTGTACGTCAAGGCGGGTTCACACCATGTCGCCCGATGCTGCCACTCTCTAGTAAGCCTGGTAAATAATAAAAAAACTGCTTAATCCAGTTTGAATAGGAAGGACTAGTGTTCATGTTATTCATAAAGAAAACAGAAGATTTGTAAAATGCATAGCGAATAAAATTTCTTCGAAAAAATTGTAAAGGTCTTTGCAAATCGAGTCTGACATTCTCAAATACGAAAAACAAAGGAGATGTATACCGAGGGAAATATTTTCGAATTTGAACTGTTTCTATCGACTGACAGCAAGCTCACTGGTATGAGGCCAGAACTTTGTACCAAGTGAGATTCTCTCTCAATAGTTGGTAAGTAAACTTCAACTGTCCCGACATACTCTCAGCCCGCACACAATGCCTCAGTGTTGTTTCGCTGCTTTAAAGAGTTTGTTTGGTTTGGCTGAGGGACAACTTCACTTTCCTTCTGAGCTCAAACTACTTCAAAAAAGCGGCGGCCAGCTTCATATCCCGTTTATTCATCAATGCGTATGTCGTTTCTGTTCACGACCTCCTTTAGCTGCGCGTTCGCCCCACGGACCATTTGGAAAATCCTCGTAGTCAGTTGTACAGTAACAGTCAACGTCCGATTTTTCGGAATGTCTAGGGGCCGGGAAAAGATACGAAAAATCAGGCAGTTACAAAAAAAAAAAAATGAATGCACGTCTTTTATTGCCCATAAGTGCCCTCACCGCACCACATAGCAAATTTCGGTTACACGCCGGAAGTTGTTACGTGCCCTCTAGGGAGCGTTCCGTCGCAAAAATTTCCCCGATTGGTTCATTAATAGCCGAAATAGAAATATTTCTGTGCCACGAAACCATGATTTCAGCAGACGAGGGTCAGTACCAAGAGCTTGCCCCGTCTAGCCTCCGCAAGCGAAATTACTTCCCTGCGTTCTCCCATACCGCAGCTCGAGGAACACGTGACGCATACGTCACGGGTCCCGCCTTCATTTTTTTCCCCCTCGCTTTTTCGCTGCTCGGTGCACTTGCGCTGACGGCGTCGCGTGCGGGCTGTTGCCTTTCTCTCGTTTCGCGCAACACACGATTTTGCGCGCTGTGCACGAGAACACCTGACTAGAGGCATAAGTCAGCGCTACCCGAATACTGAGGCAGACACATTTAGGTCATACAAAATGATGGCGCGCTGGAACACGGCAAAAAATGGCATAGTTTCGGTGTCAGAGCATGCGACTGCATGGCGTGGGAACAAGTAGACGAAACGGATGTACATCGGTCTTGCTGCGGTGCGAACTGAAACCATATCACGCAGACATTTCGTTTGTCTGCTTTATTATCTCTCAAAACTTTAATTCGTGTATTGAATCAGCAGATTACACAAATAACAGATGTTGACTTGAATAATTCTCGAAGTCACGTGTCACTACGACGACGTCACCGCAGTGCGATGTACGTAGGCGTACTTGTGCGAGATACGTAGACTCTCCGTCTGGGAGCGCGGCGCCCGCGAGGTGAACGCCACACGGCGGTCGGCTTGAAATTTCAGCTCTTTCCGCGGCGCGCAGTGATGTAATACTTAGCAGACACGGTCGTTAGCACCCATAGTATGCACGATGCTTGTCAGCTCAACATGGCCACACCTGGTGACGGGCCCCTTAAAGGATTAAATCGGCCCATGCACATTCGAAAAAGCTCTGAAGGCCTGGCACTACACTTATTAGGCATATCGGTGGTCGTACTCTAACAGGAGATGGCGGGCGCACGCGTGTATAATTAAGGAATACATACTGTGTCCCATGACAACTGCCCCTTTCCATGCTTATGCTTTACAGCAATACTTTTGCGTACGCTTCACTACGTATCACTCCTCAACTGAGGCGAAGCTAACGTCCGATAACAGAAATTATGCAACGCATCATGCTTTCCGAGCTTCGAGCAAATCGCGAGCACCACAAAGGCGGCGTCTGTGCCATTGCTGACAGTGGTGAATTCTTTCAATGAAAGGCACGGCACAAAATGGTGAGGAACTTAATAGCGAACGTCGAAGCAGCTAGGCCTAGCGTTACCGCGGTGGTGGCCACAGCTGCCAGCAGATCTGCGTGCGAGAGCGCCGGTTCGAGGCGGCAAGGTAACCAAAATGGCGGAGATGGTAGTGGCTTTGCCGCTGTTTCGGACAGGCGGTCACGGCAGAAAGTCCGGAAAATCGGACGGCGAAGGATTCTCGTGTCCGAAATTTCAGACGTTCTTATCCACTGACTCTAAGGGGGAAGTGGTGGTGCCGCGAAGGCGTCCGAATGATCGACCGTCCGGAAAGTTGGTCGCTGACGGTACTCTTGCCACTCCTCCAGCGGATGACGCGGCGTCAAAGGGGATTCGTTAGGATTCCTCTCTGTTACTCGAGACAGTATTAACGTGACATTTGTTCCCTTTCAACAACATTACTGATAGAAGCCCCTGATAGAAGCACAAGTTCCCCGAATTTTCCCTAAGTATTCCCAGACTATTCAATATCCCGGAGAATTCCCGGTTGATAGACACCCTGTCTAACGAATCTGAAGCGGGAACAGAAATCACTTTGTTTATAACGGCCAACATAGCCGTTCAACTGGGAAATGGGAGATGGAATGAGTAAAGTGGGCCTTGGGGCCTGACAACGGTTAAACAAAGTAAAGCACGTGCTTTAAACAAAAAGAAAGAAATAAGGAGAAAAAAATATAAAAAGGAAGAGTTGAATTTGACTGATTTCTGAAAGAATGTTTCTGATTGTCTCCTAATTTATCACGATAGCTACCAGCAACAGAACATATCTTTAAAAAAAGATATAGCCAATTTACCGGTCCGTGCGAATATCGCGGATGCCGAATATTACTCGCACAGTCTTTGCCATACGCATCACTATCAATTCCATATTTCCCTGCTAAATATTGGCGAATATTCCGTTTCGGTTGGATTCTGGGGAGTAACCATACATACTGGAGTCGACAGGCCGGAAACACAAGGCAAGCGGACGCAGGCTACACCCCCCCCCCCCCCCCCCCCCGGTTATTGAGCTGCAGGGGAGATGGGATTTAATTGCCCAGGTTTTGATTTCATTTTACAGCGTCTGTTTATTCATTTATAATCACGCAAAAGGCTGCCTCGGCTGTTGATAGGCTACAAATTTATTTTCGCTAGTCATTCAAAGCAACCTAATGTTTAGACAGTCTCGCCGCGTTTGTGTCGCTTTAAAACCGCGTGGAACGCTGTAGCGGTATCCACTAGGCTCTTTCAACAGACGCAATGCTCTACTTGTATCTGGTGATACGCTGTCACATTGTTTAATTACTAAAATTGTCATCTGCTGGATACAATGACTTTTAAGCTTTTTTTTTTTTTTTCTCCTTTCCTCAGTTGACCGGTCGTCCAGTTGCGAACAGCGTTAGATGGATCGAACAACGCAAGGAAATGAGAATTATTTACCAAACAGACTCCGCACACCCTTTGAGTTCGCCGTTTCGTTTATCAATAAGCAAGTATTATAAGTTAGATTCGATTGTCAAAAGTCTTTGTTCTTGAGTGTGCGGATTCATTTCGCAGCGATAACTGTTCGCACATCCCTCATCAATTTTTAACTCCACAATAACAGGGTTGATAGACACAATAATGAAAAGTTGGAAGTGTCGGGGTTCCTGAAGAGGAAAGAGGGAAATACATTGATTGGCAGGGAAGCGCAAAGCCCCCACATAACACCGCACCTCCTTAGCGCGGCTGACACCTCCACATTGGTCAGCAACGCGGGCCGATGTTAGACACTGGAAATAAATATAATTGATAGCCGTAGTCTACATATTCATGGAATAACTCAGACAAACCAGTCACTGGTGTAGGAAAAAGAAAAAAATATGCGCTAGTGAATACAATCTCTCATATTTATTGCGTTTTTTTTCGTATACCAGGTACCAACAAGCCCATGTGAACAGTAAAAACAAGAGAACATGAACTATAAAAAAACTGAACAGATGGCAGTGATGCATTGATACATGTGCAAGCTAAGTACGGAAGTCCACACAAACAAGCTTAACAATTTGTTAGAGCATTAAGAAGCATTGAAGAGTAGTCAATATAAAACACATGTTGGCGAGTATTGGTACGCGCGTAGTAAGGCTTGAGGTCAAAGTCATGGTGACTACTCCTGGAAGAATTCAGAAATTGTGATTGTATTGACATATCTATGTTCTGATAACTGGATGCATAACAATGCATACTGTATTGAGAAGTGGTTGCATGTATAGCTCATGCTTTTAGGCTCTATCTGTATCGTACAAGCGTAACTTACCAACACAGCTAAAGTTATTCTTCACTTTAGTGTGCCTTTAAATACATATTTAGGGCCCACGAATGTCATTGGGTGCCATCGGGCACCTGGTACACCGATAGCGGGGGCGCTTACGATGCTCGATTCATGCTTCTCCACACTGGTATCACGTGACATCCACCACACGACGTTTTCCTTTTTTTTTCAGAAGAGATGCACATCCAGTGCTAAATATGCTTCGGAACGAAACTCAAGACCAATAGCCGAACGCGTTGACAAACAAGCCCCTGCACGGTATGCGAATGTGTGCATGCTCAATATACTGTAAGTCTTCGAGACACCTATTCTTTGATTTTGAGAGCTTCCCATCCATACGGTTTCATTCTCGGGGTCCAGTGGCGACATGCCAACGGTTACACTCTCTTAAAAAACCTCCTGATTCGCCTCAAGATTACTTTCGCCTGGAGAGAAGGGGGGGGGGGGGGGTTCCATATATAAAAGTGTGCGTTATGTCTGCTTCCCTGCAGGCAGCATAGCGTCGACGTGCGCCGAACAATGTCTTTCGGGGAATGCGAGAGAGAAAGAGAGAAATAAAAGCATCTTCCCCCAAATAAAGGACCCCCTGCCCTCCCCCATGGGACGTAGCTGCTGCCTCATAGCGCGGACTAAAAGCTGGAAGCCGGACAGAACTGATAACAGCTCTGCTCCTGCTCTGACGCCGAGCGGAGCGGAACATGATCGCCGGCGAGAGGGAATCGAGCCCGAGGAGGAAAGTGGATTAGGACGGCGCACAGGAACCATGTGGCGGAAAGCGGAGGAGGACGGCATGGCCAAAGCGTGACAAGAAACAGAACCCCATGATTATACGATACTCCCTAATGCGAAATTTGAGGGCAGCTCTTACGTGTTTTCCTTTCGCGATATATTAGACAATTTTAGTTACACGTACGTAGAGGCTTCACGTACGCAAACATGAAAAGCCTACGTACCTTACGTGCACGGCATCTGAAACGCTTTTAGCTACACGTACACAACGCACGCCAAGAGGGACCCCGTAGCTCCATCTATCGGGAAATGTGAACACGGCGGTAGCCAATTCAATCCTGTCGCCGTGTTTCGATGCGAGCCGTCTGCGCGCGCGCGGCCCGCTATCGCTTGTTCGTGATCTCGCGGAACTCCCACGCGAAGCTGTCTACGTGCGCAAGAAACGCACGCAAAGAATTGAATCTCACGTACGTCCGTGAGACGCGCGCGCGCCCGCTACGTTTTAGGCATGCGCACTGCTGACACGCAGAAGCTCTACGTACGCAAAGCCTCTACGTACGTGTAACTAAAGCTGTCTATTGTCTAGCGCGAACAATTTGTCTCCTGCGGCACGTTGCAAACGGAGCGAAGTGTGGCGCGACTGCCTCGCTAATCGGGAGATAGCGAGAGGCTGTGCGTGGGGGACGCGCGGGCACGATTTACAGAAGCCGCCGCAGACAAACCTCCGCTCATGCAGCGCTTTGTTTCCATAGAGACGACGTCCGCTAGTCTGGCTCCATATCGCAGCCATCGCCACCCTAAGGCGCCGTCTTGCGCGGCACTAACGTTTACTTCTCACGCTTTCGCCATACTCTCCTTCTTCGCTTTCCGCCTCCTGGATCCGCTGCACCCTCCTCTTACCTTTCCTCCTCGCGCTCTCTTCACAATCACTGTCTTTCATCTCCCGCTGCACTCCACGTTCGCTTTCATCTTACGTTGTGCTCTCTCGCTCGGTTACGAGGGACAGCGCCGACGCATGCCGCAAGAACGAGTGCCTAGGAGCTGCACTTTGATATAACATAGGCGTAACTCCTTTTCCCCCCGCAGTCGGCTGTGTCACATGGGAGGTTCACCTCTGAATCGAGAGTACAACCTCGGAATGCGAAATAAGCATTCTAAGCATCGAATTTGATCCTGAATATCTCGCAACACAAACACGTTAAAAGTGTCAAATAAATATATATAATTATCATATGCGACTGTCTCTAACTTTCAGCATAAACGTATATGACAAGCACGAAATAAACAAAAAAAACATTTGAATTTTTTATCTGCTTGCTGACTCTACCTGAACGCGCAAATTATGACCACCAGAGCGCATAAGCCACCCGTACTAGCAAGATTTGCCTATCTAGCATAGCTGCCAGGTAAAAGTTTACAGTTGAATGTTGAGGACCCTGTAAAAGGCAAATAAGACCGCATGTGTTCTCTCGAGTGCCTTCAACAAATTTGACGATACAGTCCAACACAATTTCGCGAGCAGCGGCCTGTTCATTTTGATCGCAGCTATTTCTTTTTTCCGCTGTGCGCGGTTGCAAGTTAAGATTACGCGCTGTAACCGGCAAGTGAGTTTATCAATTAGAAGCACGAAAGCGCACTTCTACAACAGACACTGCGTCATCCTTTCCATCTGGTACTAGAAATCAAAGGCAATCAGGCGTTTCTGGCCACGTTTCCAGCCGCATTGAAATTGTCCTTGCTAAAGATTGGCGCGCTAAAAATAGGATATTACGGGTGTAAGCTGCAAAGGGCACTTCTGGCGCCAGATAAACTGCAGCAGCTTTATTCATCCATATCGCAGGCGTGAATATGCGATTGTGAAGAGCGTCTTGCCCGTTATCGGAAGCATGCTGTCATGCCTTCCACGTTCCGAGCTGAGCTTCGCAACACTGTTCATTTCTTTCCAAGCTTAAAAAATTTCCGCACTGATGAGTATGGTCTCATTAAGCTGAATTTCAATTGGAGCAATTAACATGATAACAGCGCACAATAACTAAAAGAACACATGCGTTAAGCAGAACCAGAGCTGACTTTCCACTAGGATTTTAGCCCATAGATACGGCCAAGGCAGGGGGGGGGGGGGGGGGGGCATTAGCAATACCATGCGTGTTCCAAATCTGTGCATGCCTAGTTGCATACAAAGTTTCCCTTGAGTCTCTTTTTCTACTACTATTACGTTGTTTGAAGATCAACCAAACAACCCAAGTCACAATGCTAATGTTACGCATAACAAACGCCGCTAATCATAAACGCTAAGCGTTTCCCCCTCCGAGTTATCGTGCTCAGCAAATGCTCGGGTGTTCCTGGGCGGTTACATATTTGCGTCGACGATCGCCGTAAAGCAACATCGCGTCTGTAATCGACGTCTCATTTAGCGTCGGAAAAATATTCCGCACCGGTTTCACATTGTCGAGCATGACTAGACGGTTACTCAATGCAAACAGTCCCGTCTAAAAATGTCATGTGTGGATTTTAGTTCGCCTTGTCCCGAGCGGATCGCACCGTGGGCTAAATCTACCGGTAGCAACCACCAGATCATGACCCCGTGGCCGGTCTTTTAGTCCATTTAGATATATTAGGCAGCTGTGATTGCTGGCAAAGCTAGGACAGAATTGAGAATAACGCTGCCCAAGAACAACAACAAAGCTCGCAACAAAAGTACGCAGAAGCAATCGTACTTTCCGTAAGAACTATCACCATTACCGCACCGAAAAGGTGGCTAGTAAGTTTCAACAAGTTGTCATAGTAGTTGAAGCGTCCCTCTTTCCAGTGGGCATCGACCGGCAGATCGATTGGTTCTGACAGGTATTTCCTAATTAACGTGACTGTACAAACCACCCCGTACATCATACCATAGTCAATGCCAAGCACATATAGCACAGTTTCGAAGAAAATTGCGAGAGTTCTTGTACAGTCGCAGCAGGGATCATTTACGGTGGATCAGAAGGTTCTGACGCACGACACATGGGTGCGTGTAAACAGCCCGTTTTATCGTACGACCACTCTTACGAAGAAAGCATTCAACCAATTACCAACAAACTACTAGTGGGTTTCCAACCGGTTCTTACAGTCCGCGCATGGCGAAGGGTCTTGCCAAACATCGGATGGTTTAGAGGCGCACATCTGTGACACCTAACAAGCCAAAGATCGTTTCATAAGCAATCGCGTTTCGGTTCAACCGCACCGCACCATCCCGAGTCATAAGGGCCTAGCATCGTGGTAAAGAAGCAGTTTCCGTTACTATATTCACAAGAATAGTCAACGTAACTAACCTGGGTAGTCAGAAAAGTGATGAACATTGCACGAGGGACTTCAGCGTCGTGCCCCGAGAACCTGTCGCACTGTGACCAGGGATGAGACTGGTTTATCAGGTCACGTGACGGATGGCGTCATTGACTGAAGTTGCCAGACGAAAGGTTAAATTATGGCTGAAACTCAGCTCGAATTGAACGGGCAAAGTTTCAAGGCCACGGAGCGGGAATACTGCGTCGCATTGTCTAGCAAGGGAAGGACGTGGCTTGAAGCCAGAGCGAAGGCTGTATTAATTGTGCAAGGTGCGCTACATGTGAGATTGGTCATTTCCTTGTGTATTGTATTGTTTTCTTCAACTGATTGATTTCCTTTCCTGAATGCTTATGTGCGCATCGTACATAATGCCGTGTCACTACATTTGGCATCGATTCAACCGCGCTGAAGCAAAGTGCTCGTCATTGTGTGTCTGTGTGTGCGTGTGTTGTCATTTGCTCTTCGCTTTATGCGATTTATTCATATTCATTAGACAATCAAATCTTGTGTAAAGGGTGGGGGCGAAGGTTGCCAACATTTTTGATATCGTCAAATAAGTTCAGTAGAATCAATTCACAGCCTTCAAGTTGTGAAGCTGCGCGGAACTCCATGGCTTAAGCCTGGGTCATTATTTCATAGTAATATTGTTTCTTTCTCGCGGCCTGTCACGAAAAGAGGCAGATAGTGGGGATGACTGGGCGTTCGAAGCAAATAATGAAGTACATAAAAAACAATTACTTGAGCAAATTCTTACAGGTAGTGTCTATGGCAAATGCAAGCATGGTGCTTCAGTCAGCATGGGATTTATGCAAAGTTTAGAGAGACTTGATTAAACTTCGTCCTACTTCCTTTAAATGGCTTGGTGATTTTGCAAATACATCACTTTCAACAAATTTTTGTGTTGTTAAAGATACAGCGTTAATTCTGCATGTCCGAAAGTTATTATTATCTTTTGCACTTAGAAATGAAGGCCTGCTCTGTAACTTAGGCAGATAAAGCGGAATAAATAAAGCCGCAAGAATGTTTGAACCCACAAGCAAAAAAATAAAGACAAATCTATGTGGTAAGCAGAGTTGCGGGGGGTAGCTTTGTAGTTTTAATGATTAGTAGTCTGAATATAGTTTGAATGAGTATCAGTCGGGCAGATGGAATCGGGAATGAAATAAGAGCCCGAGATTGCGGTATGGAGTTGGAATGGAAGCGGCACATAGTCCTGCAGTGGTAAATGTTCATTTTAGGTGAGTCTGGAAACCCGGTAAATTTGTCAATCCCAATAAACGAGATATCGCACAATTTGT
The DNA here is from genome assembly GCF_023375885.2 of Dermacentor andersoni. NCBI lineage: Eukaryota > Metazoa > Arthropoda > Arachnida > Ixodida > Ixodidae > Dermacentor > Dermacentor andersoni. Next base: position 3,337,061 of record NC_092823.1, read on the forward strand.
TACGTTTCTCAATTTTCGCTCAACAGTGGCTATTTCAGTATTTATTTATGGGTGACTCCGGCTTTCACGGTCAATATAAACAACATGGCAATCTACACATATTGCACTTCTGAAGAGCCAGAAACAGTTATGTTTCAAAATATTGAAATGCGTTTAACGACAGCAACATTGAACTGTCAAGAATGATTCAGTGTAGCGATACCGTGCCTCATCTACGACACACGGATCGAGTCCACAAAACGGCGTCGCAAACGGTAGTACCCTATACGAGTCCATGATGATTTTGAATCAGTGCCGTATTTTTTCGCACACTGTTCAATATGCCCACAATGCTCTCTAACAGGCGGTCAGAGAGTTGCACGGAAAAAAAAAAAGACAGTGCTCGTTGAAATGATGGCCAACCTTAAACTCGTCCCGATGAATATATGAATGCTTTTCACCTCTCTTGCGAAGCACAATTTGCCTCTTTCTTGGCACTTCGCCGTAGGTAGTAGGAAGGCGGGTACTTAGGTAGCCAGGCAGTTTAGCTCTTGCGTCGCTTCGCTTTCATGAAAAAGACAATAATGTATGATTGATGGCAGAATCGAGCCTCTGCCGTCGAGCACTGCAGCCCTGTGCTCTTACCATTAAGTCACGAGCTCTTCTTTTCTCTCTCTATAACAATTAGGTCAACCGCTGTGAGAACGTTACATCGTTGTGACAGCACTGCACTATTGTGACAGTGTTACGCCGTTGTGACAGTGTTACGCCGTTGTGACAGCGTCACACCGCTGAGGCAGTGTTGGCACCGTGTTAAACTTACAAGCGCCGGGACCGGGCCACTTTCCGCAGTACGTTCCTCGTCGCAGCTTAGGCTGCGTAGAAACTGTGCGACGTTGTGCCAACATCATGGTCACCCACCACCCGTAGTGGCTTAGCGGTTACTGGCGTTGCGCAGCTAAGCCCGAGATCGTGGGATGAAATTCCGGCCATGGCGGACGCATTTCGATGGAGTGCGAAATGCTAAAACACCCCCGTGCCCCATGAGTTGGGGGTACGTTCAAAATCCCCTGATGGTCAAAATTATACCGGAGTCCCCACACTACGTCGTCCCTGATAGTCATATTGTGGTTTTGGAACGCAACACTCCACAATCAAATTTTGAACGATCGGCCAAATTAAGCACGTTTTAAAATTTCTCCGCCTGTGTACAAATGCCATCGTCGTTTTAACGTACACCACGTGACATAGCGGTAGCTACGTACGATTGTTCAGCACGTACTCACTGATGGCGTCACAATCTGTGTTTCTTTTATTGACACTAGTCCGCTAAATATGTGGAGACCGACCGGCGCCATGTCAAAAGCCCGCTTCGAAAGGCTTGGCGCAGAAATCATGCGGTTGCCTCGATACGATCGCCTTCAACGTGGTTGTCGTAGTGCTGCTGACGTCACGCACAAGTACGCTCCTGACCCACACACATCTACTCAATTTAAACAAGCACATTGGTCCGCACGGTATCGCCATGCGGAAAGCCCAACGCCGGATAGCCAGCTAGCTGCGAAATGCTTCGCAACATATCGATTCCCAGACCGCCTGGGATCTGCGCAATATTTATGTTAGCCATCAAAGTGGGAGAATAATCTATCTGTATGCATCTGTATGCCCATCGGTGTAAGGATACTTTGTACGTAGCTTTACTGGAATAAAAACAGCCTCAGAAAAATCAGACGTTGATTAAAGCAGTCGATTTGACTTAAGGGCAAGACTTGTTTGCATCGAAATGCTGCGATGTTGCGATGTGGTCGTGAACCGCCTAGCATGTGTGCAGCGTAACTGTGAAGCGAACTTCAGTGGCCACGAGCAGGTAGCTGTAAGCACGACTGTAGGTGCAATCGGGGCACCATGTAGTCTCAAAAAAGTTTGCACCCTGTGAGGTTTAGTGTGTTCCAAAAGAATAATGTTCATGTAGTATCTTGCTCGCGATTACTTTCTTGAATACTCTGCGCTAGCTACTTTCTTCTCGAGAATGCAGTGTCATGCAAATACGCGCATGCAGTTCGTGACCTGAAAGTATCTGGAACGCAGCGTTGTATAAAGGAAAAGAAAGTGAATTGCATCGCAGGTATTGTTTCTTTCTTGCCTTCTTGATAGCTTTTTTTTTTTCACTTTTTGTAAAAAATCGAAGTAGCTGTGGAGTATGTAGACATTTATCAAGACATTATCATCATCAACATCATCATCAGCCTGGTTACGCCCACTGCAGGGCAAAGGCCTCTCCCATACTTCTCCAACAACCCCGGTCATGTACTAATTGCGGCCATGCCGTCCCTGCAAACTTCTTAATCTCATCCGCCCACCTAACTTTCTGCCACCCCCTGCTACGCTTCCCTTCCCTTGGGATCCAGTCCGTAACCCTTAATGACCATCGGTTATCTTCCCTCCTCATTACATGTCCTGCCCATGCCCATTTCTTTTTCTTGATTTCAACTAAGATGTCAGTAACTCGCGTTTGTTCCCTCACCCAATCTGCTCTTTTCTTATCCCTTAACGTTACACCTATCATTCTTCTTTCCATACCTCGTTGCGTCGTCCTCAATTTGAGTAGAATCCTTTTCGTAAGCCTCCAGGTTTCTGCCCCGTAGGTGAATACTGGTACGACACAGCTATTATACACTTTTCTCTTGAGGGATAATGGCAACCTGCTGTGCATGATCTGAGAATGCCTGCCAAACGCACCCCAGCCCATTCTTATTCTTCTGATTATTTCCGTCTCATGATCCGGATCCGCCGTCACTACCTGCCCTAAGTAGATGTATTCCCTTACGACTTCCAGTACCTCGCTGCCTATTGTAAATTGCTGTTCTCTTCCGAGACTGTTAAACATTACTTTAGTTTTCTGCAGATTAATTTTAGACCCACTTTTCTGCTTTGCCTCTCCAGGTCAGTGAGCATACATTGCAATTGGTCCCCTGAGTTACTAAGCAAGGCAATAGAATCAGCGAATCGCAAGTTACTAAGGTATTCTCCATTAATTTTTATCCCCAGTTCTTCCCAATCCCGGTCTCTAAATACCTACTGTAAACACGCTGTGATTAGCATTGGAGAGATCGTATCTCCCTGCCTGACGCCTTTCTTTATTGGATTTTGTTGCTTCCTTTATGGAGGACTACGGTGGCTGTGGAGCCGCTATAGATATCTTTCAGTATCTTTACATACGGCTCGTCTACACCCTGATTCCGTAATGCCTCCATGACTGCTGAGGTTTCGACAGAATCAAACGCTTTCTCGTAATCAATGAAAGCTATATATAAGGGTTGGTTATATTCGGCACATTTCTCTATCACCTGATTGATAGTGTGAATATGATCTATTGTTGAGTAGCCTTTACGGAATCCTGCCTGGTCCTTTGCTTGACAGAGGTCTAAGGTGTTCCTGATTCTATTTGCGATTACCTTAGTAAATATTTTGTAGGCAACGGACAGTAAGCTGATCGGTCTATAATTTTTCAAGTCTTTGGCCTCCCCTTTCTCATGGATTAGGATTATGTTAGCGTTCTTCCAAGATTCCGGTACGCTCGAGGTCATGAGGCATTGCGTATAAAGTGTGGCCAGTTTCTCTAGAACAATCTGCCCACCATCCTTCAACAAATCTGCTGTTACCTGATCCTCCCCAGCGCCCTTCCCCCTTTGCATATCTCCCAAGGCTTTCTTTACTTCTTCCGGCGTTACCTTTGGGACTTCGAATTCCTCTAGACTATTTTCTCGTCCATTATCGTCGTGGGTGCCACTGGTACTGTATAAATCTCTATAGAACTCCTCAGCCACTTGAACTATCTCATCCATATTAGTAATGATATTGCCGGCTTTGTCTCTTAACGCATACATCTGATTCTTGCCAATTCCTACTTTCTTCTTCACTTTTTTTAGGCTTCCGCCGTTCCTGAGAGCATGTTCAATTATATCCATGTTATACTTCCTTATGTCAGCTGTCTTACGCTTGTTGATTAACTTCGAAAATTCTGCCAGTTCTATTCTAGCTGTAGGGTTAGAGGCTTTCATACATTGGCGTTTCTTGATCAGATCTTTCGTCTCCTGCGATAGTTTACTGGTATCCTGCCTAACGGCGTTACCACCGACTTTCATTGCACACTCCTTAATGATGCCCACAAGATTGTCGTTCATAGCTTCAACACTAAGGTCCTCTTCCTGAGTTAAAGCCGAATACCTGTTCTGTAGCTTGATCTGGAATTCCTCTATTTTCCCTCTTACCGCTAACTAATTGATCGGCTTCTTATGTACCAGTTTCTTCCGCTCCCTCCTCAGGTCTAGGCCAATTCGAGTTCTTACCATCCTGTGGTCACTGCAGCGCACCTTGCCGAGCACGTCCACATCTTGTATGATGCCAGGGTTAGCGCAGAGTATGAACTCTATTTCATTTCTAGTCTCGCCGTTTGGGCTCCTCCACGTCCACTTTCGCCTATCCCGCTTGCGGAAGAAAGTATTCATTATCCTCATATTATTCTGTTCCGCAAACTCTACTAATAACTCCCCCCTGCTATTCCTAGTGCCTATGCCATATTCCCCCACTGACTTGTCTCCGGCCTGCTTCTTGCCTACCCTGGCATTGAAATCGCCCATCAGTATAGTGTATTTTGTTTTGACTTTACCCATCGCCGATTCCACGTCTTCATAGACGCTTTCGACTTCCTGGTCATCATGACTGGATGTAGTGGCGTAGACCTGTACAATCTTCATTTTGTACCTCTTATTAAGTTTAACAACAAGACCTGCCACCCTCTCGTTAATGCTATAGAATTCCTGTATGTTACCAGCTATATTCTTATTAATCAGGAATCCGACTCCTAGTTCTCTTCTTTCCGCTAAGCCCCGGTAGCACAGGACGTGCCCGCTTTTTAGCACTGTATATGCTGCTTTTGGCCTCCTAACTTCACTGAGCCCTATTATATCCCATTTAGTGCCCTCTAATTCCTACAATAGCACTGCTAGACTCGCCTCACTAGATAACGTTCTAGCGTTAAATGTTGCCAGGTTCATATTCCAATGGCGGCCTGTCCGGAGCCAGTGATTCTTAGCACCCTCTGCAGCGTCGCAGGTCCGACCGCCGCCGTGGTCAGTTGCTTCGTAGCTGCTGGGGACTGAGGGCCGGGGTTTGATTGTTGTGTTCATGTAGGAGGTTGTGGCCAAGTACTGCGCCAGTGTGGCCAATCCTGCTCTGGTGAGGGAGTGCGTTACCGGTTCTGGTCACCGGGATCAGGCCACACTCCAGGCCTGTTTGTGCAATTTTATCAACACGCGGATTTTTTTTTAATCCGGTGGAAAATTGCCGGCACGGGATTCGAACCACGGACCTTTTGCACGCGAGGCGGGTGTTCTACCTCTACGCTACCGCTGCATCTTATTGGCGTATCTTAGCGCTTATTAGCGTATCTTAGCGCTTATCTTAGACGTTAGCCTATCTTCAAATGCATTCCTTCCCAAATGAGGGGTAATTTTTTCACCCTTTAACACGATGCCGCCTAACCTGTTTTTTTTTTTTCACACCTGGAAAGCTTCTGCGGCATTGGAGAATGCGGGCTCAGGCCAGTTACCTTCCATGAGTCCAAGAAAATAGAAAACGCCATCGTGAGCTGAAGTTAACGGACCACTGCAAGCGAGTGCAACAGTAGGCTTCTTCAGCGGACTTGTGCGAATTTCGCCGAATTATACAACCGTTCCGCCCAGGGCTTGGGCTCGCCTGGCGCCGAAAGCAGCACCAGGGTGCATGCGCATGACGGTTCGCTCTTGCCGACGCATCGACTAAACTTTGCGCATGCTCCCCGGGAACCATGACTCCATGCCGAGTTCATCAAATCGGTGGCCAAGTCATCACTGTCTTCTTATCAGCTACAACTTCGATTGCTGCGTATCTGCCGGGAGAGCTAACAGCGCGCCCGCAAAGACGTAACGTTTTGCCACTGCCGGACTATACTTCAAGAGGAGCGGATACAACGTGAAGATAACCCGACACGTAGGAAAGAGAGGATGGCCTCGCGCATGCGCACTCAAGCGGCTCCACGTAGGCAGGAATCTGTTGTGCTCAGGACTGTAACGTGCGAGTGTTAGCCAGGCTCTTCATGATTCGAGTCACTTCGTGCCCTTAAATGGAAAGAGCAGTAGCCTTTTTCTTTTAGTAAGGGCTTGACTTTCCGCGTAATCATTCATTTCTTCTTTTTTTCTTACAATGCTTCAGTTGCTGGAAGTAACCATAGAGTTTCTTACTAGAGAGAGCTCTGGTGCTGAGATCGTTCAGCCACCATGGGAATGATGGATAGTACATAAATTTGTCAGATCTTTGTGCTTGGGGCTTGAGTCGTTCTTGTGGGTTCGTTTATTACGCTTTATCGAGGCCTAAATTGGACTATATTTCAAAGCAATTTATGTTTTTTTAATGCAGAAGGTAAGAAGGCTGTGCAAGCACGCATAGTCGCTGCTAATTGCAGTGGTTACACTTGTGCATGCGTCCGTGGCGTTTTAATTTCAATATCGTGCTTTCTTGCTGGAGGTCCTGTGTTAGAATCCTGCAGTCGGGCAATTTCAATAATGTCTTTTTTTTGTTATTTATAACGCAATACTTTCTTAAAAGTGATCACTCTGTAAAGTCACGAAGTCATTTGAAGCCAGCAGAACGAAGTTTAGTCAAATCCATGTATTTCCCATCATTCCCATGCTTACCTAACCACCCCGCTTGCAGCTCTTGTAGACACCAGCGCCACAGGTCTCTTTAGTAAATCAATGAAACTCTACGGAAATAACAACTTGGAGCATCTTAAACTTCAGCTCAATACAAGTGGCTAAATGTATGGAGTGAGCATTAGAACGTCTTTGTGTGATGCCAAGACGTTAGGACGCAGCCTCAAATAGCGCGGAGTGAACAGCCCTTTGCACAACATTAGTGTGACCCGAGTCAAACTGCAAAAGTTCCTCGGTCAAGCCAACACTACCTAGATAGCACAAGGACTGTTCACTCCCATCCATGACGTCATGCTACTGGCCCGACTTCCATAGAATCTAATGGGCATGCTCCCGAGTAAGCCGCGGTGATTTTGACGTCACCAATTTCGTCACGCCAGCCTTGGCAATTGAAATTTCGGGCAAGTAGCATGACGTCCCGGATCGGAGTGAACAGGCCTTGTGCTATCTAGGTGGTGTTGGTCAATCAGATATGTTGTTCAAGAAACGTCAGAATCTACTATGAAACTGTATGTTGTCATTGCTATTAACCACAACGTTAAATGTAGATCCCTTTGCGACGTTGTTCAAACAGCGGCTTGTGGGGATTTTTTTTTTATAAGTGGCAGAACATAACCTCATTGTAGAATACTACGCTTTCCTGATTCGTCATTTATTCTGGGACGTCAGCGCTGAATGACGCGATATGCTTCGAAATGTCGAGGTTTTCCACGAAGTGGGAGAACCTTCACACCGAACTGCTAAGGCGAACGGTGACCGCTGCCATCCATTCCGGCGGCTTATATGTTCGACCGTTGCTGAAGCGTCTTCTCCGTCGCGGTGGCTTCGGTGAGAAACTCCGCAACAGTCTTGGCCGTATTCCGAACAAGACCGCCATAGAACTAACTGTTCCTTTGCGCCTTTCATCAGATGACGCACCTTCTTCTCTTCCGACATGCTCGAATCGGCACGCTGAAAGAGACGCGTAATTTCCTCCTCGTACATCGTGACGCTCTCGTTGGGCTTTCGAACACGTGACTGATGGGCTCGCTCCGCTTTTTCCCGGTGATCGGGGCTAGAGTAAGTCTCCAGGAGCTTGCACTGGAACTCAGGCCAGGATGACAGGGCATTTTCGTGCCTCACAAACCACGTGCGAGCACCATTCTGGATTCTGAAGTAGACGTTCCTGAGTTTGGCGTTGTTGTCCCACTCGTTAAACGAAGCCACGCGCTCGAACTCCGCCAGCAAGTGTTCCACGTCTTCAAATGCGTTGCCATGGAAAGCCGTCGGCACTTCGGGGTTCAGCAGCGTTAGGTAAGTCAGTGTCACTATTTCCGTAGAAGTCGCAGTGGTCGCCGTCATCACTTTTTCCTGGAGATTTCCAAATTCTGGGGCGAGGCCTCGGATTCGCCGGCTTGTGTGGTGAACTGGAGTCAACTCCAATTGTGGGGCGAGGTTCTTACTACCCAGTTGGGTCTCCTGCATAAGTTGAGTGTACCCAGAAGCTCCACCAAATTGTCGCGTATACCCTGCTGTAGTATACACGCTGAATTGGGATCCAGGCGTTCGCACTTTACGAAACGTAAGCGTCGACGCACGATGCCGAGACGAACCTCGTTTTCCTCTTCTTCAGTCCCCTTGCTGTGCCGCACCATGTGGCAATATATATATATATATATATATATATACCCAATTTCCATCTCGCCACGTAAGACACGAAGAACACTCTCCGGGATTCACTTTTTCAGTGACAGTGACGTCATTCGCGCCGTAGCCCTGTGAGGGTGAGAAGGTTAGCGCTGTAAAGAACCTTAATCACTGCACTTTTTTTTCATGCGGGAATTCCAGTACTGGAACATTGCTTGGGGGGGGGGGGGCAAGTGTGTGGAAAATCGAGGGGACTGCGTTGAAAGTAACATGTGGTTAGTTAAGTCAACTACTTCCTCCCAATTGATATCGAAAATGTTTAGGACAACCGTCATACACTGAGTATGTTGCGACAAATATTTAGTGCGTTAAAAAATGACGTCTATGTGAACAGAAAATGTGTGCTCTTTCGTACAACAAGCAAAAAGTAAACGCTCGGTACAGCTGGTTTAACGCCATTTTCGGTATATGCACGTCGCTGTCATGTAAGAGCCTAAGAGGAAATGAGGCTGCCTGGTCGCTCAGCCTTAGAAGTTAGCTAGTTAGTTAGTTAGTTAGTTAGTTAGTTAGTTAGTTAGTTAGTTAGTTAGTTAGTTATGGTGCAAAACAACTGGGGCTATGATGCACCAACCACAATAAAAAAGGAAACGCTTGAACATCAACACACTTAGGTCTTCGATTTCTGCATCGAAATGCGAGATATATTGTCACGTGGTTGTGACGGTGAAGAAAGCAAAGTGGTGAATGGCGAAACTAGCGTTTTATTGGGCGAACTTGGGCCCACAAAAGCAAATTACACTCTAAGGAGAGCAATAGGGCGAGCACAATCGGCGCTCCACCAACAGGGCCGTCAGCGATCCGTCTGCAGTATGCTGATGTCAGTGCAGTGTGACAGGGGCGCCAACAGGACAGAAAACGCTGTCGGCAACAGTCGGCAGACCAAAATTGGTGTCGAGTCGTCCTTGTGTGAACGAGCCTTTACCGTTTGCCCGACCGGCCAGACCCTGTGACATCGCCGTCAAAGCCTGGTCTAGACTGTGAGAGTAGTTTTGCACATGTGGTTGTTTACAGTGCACAGGAATTTCAAAGGGTGCCTAAAAAGCACCCTACCAAATTTGTTACAGTTTAGAAATACGGGGGGGGGGGTGCACTTAACTTGAGCAAAGCATTAAAAATATGCAAATGCTACGCAGCTACACCAAACCAAGGTAATGTTGTTTGCCGTCGCTTGGAGTTACTCAACCATAATATTTTTAGATTCAGCCCAAATAATTAATTAATAATTAATTAGTATAATTCTCAATTATTATATCCATATGAAAACTGTCAATAAGAAAATTGTAGTGCAACGTGAGAAACTCCCCATACAGCTTTATTTTGCTCAATACGTGCTACATAAAGGGTTTCTCCGTGCTTGAAAGCAGCCCTCGAATACACGCGAAATTGACGCGCTACTGGTTAGTCGAGGCATCTTGCGTTCATTCCGTTTTCGTGCAGTTGCAGTTTTCTCGAACTTGCATCAATCTACTCTTAACGTTTACTGCTCATGCCAAGCTTATTTACGCCGTGAATGTCGTTTTTTACTTGATAGCTCAAGAATGTCAGAAAATATTAACTGTGCGTATTCATTCCATGCGAAACGGCGGCGCGTGAGCGATCTCTGCAACCTTACCTACGGAATGTTCAACCGTTCGCGTCCATTCTCTGACTCATAGTCTGGCAGATCAAGTATTCCTCAAGCTCAGGAGCAGAGGACTAGCATGCGAGTCAAACGAGTAACTCACTCTCGAGAGTGAAAATGGCAGAGGCGAAACCACGTGCGGCATCGCCACACCAAACACCCCATTGCGCGTATCCAAGGATTCGGACGCTGCTTAAAACAGCGGGCTTGCCATTGGGACGACCCTTTACCGAGTCGTGGCATGCAGTGAACTATAACAGTAAACTCTCGCCAAGAGCGGCGTCGCTGTGATGTCACGATGTCATTTCCGACGACTGCTCCTATGATGGGCGTAGGAGCATCTGAGAGCGCTGGACACGGGAGAAGAGCGATCGAAAAGCCAAATGCAAAGCGCACGCTCCATTTCCACAAGTCAAAGAAAACGTTGCTCGTGCGAGCAATGTAGAGCGCTTTCAAACGACAAGCCTCAGATGCCTATCGTGTCTAGAGTTGCGCCTAACCTATACTTTCGCCGCTGACACCACTGCTCGCCGAGTGCCATCGGGTGGCCTTAAAAGGAAGCCACATGTTCCACCGCGGTACAGAGAGGGGAACTTCAAGGACGCAACGCTGACTTTTCGTCGCCTTCAAAGGCACCAAGATCGAAATTCATTGCTACCGTGACGCGAGTGACTTGAATAATGGCGTGAGTTTTTGTAGGAAACTCTATCCAATGCACGACAAGGTATGAGTGACAGGGCATAAATACCATGGTAAAAATGAGTCGTGTAATTTTTGTCATCGTTCAAGCAAGTCATGTCATCCTGTCAAGTTATTCTTGCCTTAATATGTCTGTCATTACATGCATGGCATGTCATTCATGACATGACATAAATGTTATTATGTCAGGGATGCACCTCATAACATCATATAATGCATGCAGATCTTAACATGTCATGCATACCATGAATGCTTGTCACCGGTGTCGTGGAGATGAGGGATAGCTAAATGGGAACCATGTGGTCTACTATATTCGAGAGTCGTTAAGCCACACTTGCGTATTCATTTCGAGTGTGTTCAATGGGTAGGTAACCAAAAAAATGACTTCGCGGCCTTCTTGTTTCGCGCGCGGGTTAAGTTTCAGAATTCTTACGCCAGCAGTTCCTGAGATACAGATGCGGTAACCAACTGCATGCAATCCATAGCTGGTTCTTAAAAATAAAATACGGCCTATTTACCAGCACTTTCTATATTAAAGAACCAACGTGTAGCGAGCACAGCCGCAAATTCTATGATCATATACGCACCGACAAGCGATGGTTTGAATCGTATATAGTGTTCTTCCTCTTTTGTTATAACCAAATGTTCTTCTAGAACTTTTGGTGTAGTCAAGCCATCAGTGTAGACATGTGCGCGGTTCCTGCCGTTCTCGTAGAAGAGGAGTAAACTAAGTTCTTTAGTGGAGACTATGGCACTTGAGACTTGTTCTAATCGAGGTTCTCGAATCGTGAAGTGTACTTGAGGGCAGCTAAAGAAAAATTGTAAAATTCGTGTCAGAAAAGTTGCGTGTACCTCAGGCCTCACGCAGTGCGCTTAGGGACGCAATGTGACACAAGGTATTTAGGTGGTCAAGTTCAAAAAGAAAGTTCTGTGAATCTTGTATCAAGCTTACCGCCTACATTAACCCAATCGTTTCCCCCGTTTCATCGATGTTATACGTAATAACACAATCACGTATCCTATTATGCGATCTTATAACTGTGTGTAGCAGACACTCTACAGGGTGCTTCTTTTAAAGCTAAGCTTATATTGGCTCACAAGTTTCGATGGCGATGTAGACACGAAAAATACAGTTGCCCCCAGAGCATAGCAGCTGTGGGAAAGGGCGGTTTGATGAGCTCACAGTTGCGCCGGCGCGGCAGCGTGAGTCATTAGCAAGGATTCCAGCTGCAAAGGCGCGCGTTCACGCCACCCGAGCAACCAATCAGAGCCGTTTCACTTCTGCCGGGGAGGGAAAGGCCTGGAAATGGTTTCGCGCGAGCTGCGCCGGCTTCGTTTTCGTTCAGTTCAATCTCCGAAAGCGGATGGGACGGCCACTCGTTGTGCATTCCCCCGAGGAACGGGCCGCCTTCGACGAGCGGCGGCGAGAACTCGCCCGTGAAAGGACTCGCCGTCGGCGCGCCTATCCAGCCGTTAAGGGCCAAATATAGTCCGACGCATCGTAAGCGCGCACACATCACGTCGCGTTGGGGGGCCGATTGCACAAACGCGAGCCTCTAAGTGTAGACTTAAATCCGAATCTCGTCTTATCCTAACCTAAACTAAGACTGGACTTCCAGGCCGCAGTAGTGCGCTTGTAGGAACCGACAAGAATGAATTACAGTCCAGACTTAATGAAGACGGTAGGTACTTTTAGTACCTAGGCGCTAAGTTTTGCCGCCAACTGGGAATGAGATGGGGAACGGGCCGAACTCGGTCGCGATTGACAGCAAATGAAAAAAGGTGGGATTCTTGCTCAAATGAAAACTGTTTATTATCTGCAGAGCGTCGGCGTGAAGCTTGTTGCTGCCTTCCTCGGCCACGTCTCTCGCTCGTCTCCCCGTGCCGTCTCTCTGGTTCGGCTGGCCTCCGGCTCTTCTCTCTCGCCTCGCTCGAACCCCCGTGTCTACTCGTGGGTTTCTTCTTACAGTCCCAGGGACGATAGCAGAGCATCGGTGCGATGAGTCTTTCCTCGTGTTTACTCAAGGGTCTGTTGCGGGGAGCAAAGTACCATGCGGGGCGTCTCGTGATCTACGGGTTTGCGGCGGTGGAGCATGCTGCCTGACAGGTCGGCGTAAAATGCGTGACGGCTAAGTTACGAGCGTGCGCGCCGCTCACACGATATCCATACCGCTTGGAACTGACCAATCGGTGGCCGTGCGTGCCGTCTATTGCACCCACCACGCAGGGGAAGCCGCCCAGACCGTAGAAGTTGGTTTGCACCTCAGCCAGCTCGTTCGGTGAGGGCCAGCTGGTAAATAGAGGAGCACAAACAACTTTTATTGCATTGCGATGCCATGCGAGATTACACTCGTACACCTGAGCACACATCCGAGCCTTCCTACAAGTAGTACTGTACATACGGATCTAGCGCACAGCCCCGCAGGTGGAAAGTAAGCGTTTGCCGGGATCACGACGAACTGCGTAGTTGCTGTGAAAAACGTGATTTTCTCAACCGCGTCTCGCGATCGCTACGTTTACAATTGTACGCAGACGCGTAATAATGTTTTGTTAAATCGTTTCCTTGCATTGTACGCTGCTTGTTTTCTTGCAGACACACTCGACAAAGCGCTTTTTCCGCACTTTAATGTGCCACGCTTGCGAAAGCTCCTGCCTGACAAGGACGCACGGAGGCAGCCGCTACATATGGTGCGGTACTAAGAGCGGGGGATATGCGCAACAGGAAGCTAGGAAAATCGCGAAGAGATAAAGCGAGGCTCACCGTATCCAAGTTGAGCAGTGGCGGACGAGAGCAAGAGCAACTCGCCGAACGGTGCGGCTGGCCGTCGATTCGTGCACGTTGATAGTATTGCCGGCCGTGATCAAAAAACCACCGGTAGCGAAAAACTTCAGCGCGAGCACCACTTCTTGCTCAACGCTCAAATTGTTGCTCCCACGAGTGGGATGCTGAAGATTGTCACGCAGGAGCTCGGCGAGGTAGGCGATGCCAGCGCGATTAAACCGGAAACGCCTCTGAAGCTCGTCTTCGTCGAAAACTTCGAAGATGTTCGTGCGATCCCGGAACACACGTTCGCGGCGCATCAGGAGCTCGGCAATCAGTTGCAGTCGAGCCAGCCGCACGGCAGCCATCTTGGTACAGCGCGATAAAGATTGGAATCAGCCTGCACATGGGCAGACTACGTCAGAAGCTTACCTCCCAATCTTGTCCTAATCTAGCGGGCTGGCTTACGGTTTCGTGCAAGCGACTTAATGCCTAGGGAAGCTTAAGACTCCATTAGGACTGAAGTCGCTCTGTAGACGGGAATAAGACTGAGCTAAAGAGCTTTGTGCAAACGGGCGCAGCGTCTAAAGTTCGCCGCACTGGCGCAGCCAACGTAACCGGACGCTGCCAACGTGCCCCAAAGCGTCCGGCAAAGAGCGACGTTCTCCTGCGCGCCGATAACGTCAGACTATAAACGCGCCTATAGCGCCACCCGAGCCCAGGTAAACCTAAAGCAATGACAAAAAATTGGAGGACACTTAAGCTTCGCCTTCAAGAGCGGAACGCGATAGCGTTATCACACTCCGTTTGCACCGCCCACTCATTCGCTCGGCGTGGTGTTGAGTCACACAAAGATTAAACGTGTACCTGAGCAAGCGGAACGAACTAAAGAACTCGGTGTCTCGGAGGGAGAAACGATCTACGCGAGCCAAACGTCGTGATTGGCACGGACAGCCGGGCCGCGACGTGAACGCGGACGCGATCATGGGGCTGACGCCTCGATGGTATCGTCCTCTATCTCGCTTGGGACCACCACGCAGACGCATGACTCCTTGCCAACAGCACGGCACACATCGCAGGGGACGCTTTTCCACCAGACGCGCTACGGCGCAGCGATCACGTCAGAGGCGTCCCGCATCGGACCCTGCACCTAGGAATCGCGCTGTGAGCGGAAAGAGGAGCCGCGTCACCTAAACACGATGGTTCGAGTGACGCACGATGCAAGTTGGAAGGGGAGAAAGTGAGAAAACTTATTAACCGCAAGGGAATTGGGGCATCCTCGCACCGGTCCCGCACGGCCACAATGCGCTCAAACGAGACGAAGGAGAGAAGCGGGCGAGTGGCGCGCCACCTGTCGGGGCAGCGCCGTACATTGCAAGGAAGGGGTCTTCTGTGTTTGCCGCAAGATGGCCCTGCGTATGTGCGAAGCGCAGAAGAAATGTAGCGGAAACTTACTTCGCTGCTCGTTTAACAGCGACTTCTGTAATTTACATGCTATAATCACCGATAGGCACCGCAGTATAACTTTCTACGGCACTTTTCTCAGGCAACACCGAATTCACTAGAGGCGCTTTTGTCCCGCTTTGAACCATCGAACTCATGGCTGAGTCACTTCCGCTTCAGCCACCGAGGTGAGCGGACGCGGAATGTCGGGCTCTTCACGAGCGGCTTCATCGACCCTTTTGGGCCGCGGTATCAGGTGCCACGGCCCGCTTGCAGAAACGCCAGCCTCTAAGTCTAGACTTAAATCCGAATCTTGTCTTATTGTAACCTAAAATAAGACTGGACTTTCCGGCCATCATGTTTCGCTAGCACGAACCGACGTGACTGATCTATAGTCCGGAGTTATTGAAGACGTTGGGCACTTTTAGTACCTAGGTGGGAAATTTCGCCGTCGACAGGGAATGAGATGGGGAATGGGCCGGAAGTTGGTTGCGGTGGCGACAGGCATTCGCGCTGTCCAATAGTTGACCGCGATTCGATGTCAACATCCGGCCACACTCGCGCACTTGTCACCCCTGCAGAAGCAGCCGAACCAGCTCCAAACGTTGGCGGTACGCACGTGTTGTCAAGCACGTCCTCGCAACCGCCCGCCAAGCGACTCAAGAGCCATCACTGGAGCGAAGACGAAAAAATTGATTTGGTTCATATCATCAGCGAAAAAACCACGGCCTTATTTAGTAAGTTTCATTCAGCTGTGACCCGAAAAAAGCGTGAGCAAGCTTGGGCAGACGTTACTCAAAAACTGAATTCGCATCACTCAACGAAGAGAGAAGTAAGAGAGCTGAAAAAGCAGTGGCAGAATCTAAAACAGCAGCTGAAGGTGGCAGTTCAGCGCGTACGCCAGCACGAGAGACAAACCGGTAAGTGATCCCTTCTATTTGCAGTAAAACTTCTGTTGCGGTACCGACCGTTACAGTCCATTATGTGCAGGTGCGGACATAAGTAAGCGGAGCACGATATTCCGTTCTAAGTGCAATCACACGGTCCCTATCAAAAGTGAAGAAACATCGTTTGTACATGCAAAAGCGCACTATCGGCAACTACCTTCGGGCATACACCATATCCGGCAGTTTCAATTAGGCAACGCGTCATAACTGTTTGAATTCAACAACGTGCTTACTATTGTCCACGCCTGAACAACTCGAACGCCTTACGCGTCTGCGGTGGAAGTAGTACCTGCATTCAGAACAAGGCTAGCGCTCGAGCACGCGGCTTTCAAACTATCTATTCAGCAGAATATGGTTTTGCGGTATGCTGTAATTTTCGCGATGCTTGTAATGCCTTGTTTCGTCATCGCTCGCGGGGTGAACTTGAGAAGGTATGCTCAATACGCCCGTAACCAAGTGAAATATGGCCCGCTTACATCAGTCTTGCGTAATACATACGAACACCGCCTGGCACAGGAACGCGAGAAAGCGACGCTGTCTAAGTACACAACATTTGTCTCATGCAGCTTCTTATGCGCTCATGCGTGACGAAGGCGGAGAAATCCACATTCTTCCCGTTTAAATTTAATGTCGTGGATTGCAGTAACTCCAAAATATTTGCCGGTATGCAGCATTCTCCACGATAATATTCTTCCCTACTAGTTGAGCAGAATTATACTGTGGCCAACATTGAGATCTGAGAATTTATTAGCCGGTTCAATTTACAGTTTATTGTAACTAGTTCCGAGTATGCGAAGCGTTTGTCCTAACCCTTCCTTCGGAAAAGAAAGAAAATGCAGTTAAGCCTGCCTCACTACAAGATACTTTTACTGGAAGGGCTGTCACTGTGATAAAAAACCTAACTTTGAAGATACAGCCGATGCAAGAAATGAACGTTAGACAATGAATAGCGCTTCACGAAATGAAGAGCTTTACCAAATATAAAAACAAAAATGGCTATATATGTTTAGAGTATATGAAAGAAAATATGTTTGCTTTTCGGCGATTGTTTTTGTCTCTGTGCTGTTCTTTTACTTGCGATGCCTGCTCACTTAGACTTAATGATGTCTGTCTTGTTGACCTTCATATTCGTGATACAATTGAAGTTCATCAGGAACTGGCAGACCCGGCACACACTATAATTGGCAAGAACACATGTAGCAGAATATGAATTTATTATGTTTATTTTATACTCAGGCATAATAATATTTATACACAAATGTTACAAAAGAAGTAGGACAGTGGCATACACAAGAACTCTTGGCTGAATAGTGTTTGCCAGGCACAACAAAGTTCAAGGACACTAAAGTCATTACCATGATCTCTTGGATTAAAGGAATAAAGCAATCAACATAATGTCACGTCCTGCATAGAAATGCAGCGTACGGTACAGAACCTCTGCTGCTGGGCATGACTACTGAGTGTGGCATGTTAATGTGACGTTTTCCTTGTGATGTTGAACATTCCAAGACAATGCAATGCTTATATGAGTTCCTAATGCAATATTTCTTAACGTGTGCGGGTGCTGGCAGCAATGAATATGAGTTGCCTGCCTTGCTGGAGGCTGTCAGGGACGTCGTCGGGGCAAATAACCCAACTTTGGAGGGAATACCTGACGCTGTTAATCTAGACGAGTATGTTTAAAGCCTCCCCAAGTGCAATGAACTGCAGGCACTATGGTCATTATGTCAGCCACTAGGATGAAGTGTTGTGGTATGGAAATAGTGCAACGTATATTTTTTGTATTTGCTGCTCAATGAAGATACACTGAAATCTGGCACAAGAATTAGAGAATGCAATCACATGCACATGAAAGGATTAAATTACTATAATGCTGGGTGTACATTGCAAAACATGACTCATAAGTTGCTGTCGTGCATAACGGCCCCAATTCGCTTATAAGAAAGCCCTTAAAATAAAATTTTCACACTTTCAGCATTTAGTGAAGACCAAAACACACTTAATACAATGCGAGTCCATAATGTTCAGCACTTCCTGTACAAATAGGTAACCACACAAGAATCAAATTAAGGCTCTGTACATAGCTGCCACATTGAAACAAGCAGAAATGCATTTCTGTCAGTGTTTGTCATTCTGTTCACTCCCCTCTTTATACATATTACGGATCACTAACTGTGCAAATCATTCACACAGGCTCCATGATGATGGTGATTACCGGCCTTTGTCAAGCCCTGCTGATGACTCAAGGCAACATGAGCTCAATAACAGCGATCTGACAGAGGTGTACACGGACTATGAAGCCCCTGTGGATGCAGTCGATGAGGCGATGTTCTACTCATCGAATCATACAGAAGCTGAAGGGGACACTGCTGGCTCAAAAGTCGGCAACCAAGGGAGCCCATCACAACAAGATGACGCATTGCCTTTTCACGATGACACTGTCCCGGAACCAGTGGTAGTGGGAGCAGCAGTAGCCACCACTCCAGCGCCATCGACCCATCGACAGCAGCAGGACGTCAAGCAGCCCTGAACACAAGAGGGCAACAAGCAGCAGCAGTGGCGCCTCAGGCTCCACGCTCCTCCCAGCAGAATCATGGCCTCCAGGAGGCCATCCGGCTGAATAGAAGAAATGTTGAGTTGGAATATGCTGTCCTAGAAGGCAAAGAAAGAGCCGTTCATATTGAACTGAGTGCAGCAGGAGCTGCTGCAGAAGCAGCAGCAAAAGTGTCAGAAGCAGCTGAAGGCTGGAAGGCAGTCAGCGATGCAGCTGTTGCCGTCATCAACAAATATGGAGCTATTGCTGATGCAGTTTTAGCAGCAACACAAGCACGAACAAAGACAGATGCGCGCAAAGCTGAGTTAGAGCTCGAGCTACTTCAGCTAGAAAAAGAACGGCGTAAGCTCGAGATCTTAAAACTACAGCTGGAACTCAAAGGAAAAACCAATGAGAGGGCAAATGGCGGGGAAGAGAACTGAGTGGTCCCACGTTTTTTTTAATTATCAGTGAGCTTTATACCTAAGATTATCTTTTATAAATCATCTTTCCTAATGACGTTTCTATTGGTACAAAGGTTAAGAATAACTTGAGTTAAAGCTATCTGCAAGGTTTGTGGATGCATATTTGTTATTTGTGGAGGGGCATTGCATATTGGGGCTTTCCTTTTTTCTGAGCCATGATATGGTTTGATTTAATAGGGCTTAACGTCCCAAATCAACTCGGGCTGAGAGGGACGGTGTAGTTTAAGGCTCTCGATAATTACGGCCGCCTGGGATTGCATTTCACAGCACACGTGATATTAATATGTAGTTTTCACACTGAGGTAAAAGCATATTGCTATGCAATATGTGCCTAGTGTGCTTGCAACCCTTTCTTGAAACACCATGTGCAGGTCGAGTGGATGGGTTGTCTCTTTGTTCATGATGTGCTCGGCGTGTCATTCCTTATTTGAACTTCCACTCTTATGGCAGCGTGTCAGCTGGGTCTTATGAGCAATGTTTGCAGATACAATCATATTGTCTAAGTTTAAAACACCTATATCACATACCAAGAAGCAGAAAGCATTCAGGTGTATTCCTTAACAATGCCTACATTTATTTTTGTACTCAGTTTCATTGCTTGGGTTTTGACATTCAGGATTTTTCTTTGCCCGTGTTTCTATGCACTTTCTAGCTATTTCTCAACTGTGATAACACTATTGCATAATCAAATAGAGAATTGTTGTTGTCCAGGGCAACATGCGTGTATGTCGGGGGCAGAAACCTCAGTGGTAGCATTTTTCTTGTGCATTTAGTTTAGAACTGACATCATAACTGATTTCCACGACTGTGATACGCTTGCATAGTTATCACATTAACGCAATAGAGCATATCTAGGTGATATTTGTCGTCTTGTGACCACATTTTGGAGCAGTATTCGATTCCTATGCGTATGGATTTCCCTGCATACATAATATGGTTTCATGTGCCATGATTCCCTACCTCAACTTGTGCTGTTCGGGCAATATGCACCACTTTTATCATAAAGAACAAGATTTAAATACGCAATCATCTTTTGTACTCGAGGTTAACTACAGACATGAAATGCTAAGAAGCAGTAAAATTTTTGCTTGACTTTTTGTTAACATTCACGTTTTCTTGTGCAATTATTTACCTTTTGAAGTTTTAGTTTTTTGTTGTGCACACAAACAAAATAAAATGTGTTCCTGTTCACTGTCGAACTTTGTCAGCAATTATGACAAATGCACTGCGCATTCAGCAAGGGCTTTCGTGAAGTCCAGCAGGGCACGGTATGTTAGAACAGTAACACAAGAAATAACATATTTACCATTTTCTTATTTCATATTTACATATAAAACTTGATACTTACACTAAGAAAAGTGTTGCTGCACCAGTGCATTTTGCACTGTGTTGCCATCATCAGTCATGTCACTGGGAGGAGTTGGCACCTCTGGTGGAAGCAGGCATTCATCATCACTAGTGCATGCGTACACCTTGGCAATGTTGTGCAGCACACAGCAGGCGACGATGACAGCTGAGCACCGGTGAGGTGCCATTCGCAGTTCCCCATGCAAACAGTGGAAGCGCCGCTTCAGCGACACGATCGACCTACAAAAGCAAGGGGGCAAATTAGAACAGTCACACCCAAACATAGCAGTAGCTTGCAAATATTGATTCATGTGTCTACATCAGGCTACGTGTCTTTCCGGCTGTTATCTGCAAACTGCATACTGTACATTCACATTTTGGAAGTTACGTTTTCTATTGAGCAGTGCATATTTTCACTTGGCAGAATATCACAACAAAATGTGAAGAGCACAGCGCACTTAAGCACAATAACAGATGAGCATCTGCCTTCGTGAAATCATTGCTACACAATATAAGTATGCTGCTGATAACCATAGTGCATGGATTAATTAAGGAAGATGTTCACTCAGCCTGTTTTACTGCCTCAATGTCTGACCCGCACAATCAGAATGCAACCAATACAAATTGACTAATAATGCACACCTATGTTATGTTGTTACGTGGTGGCATGAGAGCTCAATTGTGTGCTGCATAGAGCTGTGTGCGTTTTACTTTTTCATGTGTTGCTCACTTCCCGATACCGTGTATACGAAATCTACTATAGGCACCTGTGTTTGTTTTCGACCGAAGCGTCAAGATTTACCTCTCCACAATCGCCCTCGTTGTGCCGTGTGCAGCGTTGTAGCGTCTTTTCCCGGGCGTGTTTGTAGTGCGGAACGGCGTCATCAGCCAGGGCTTGCACTGGTAACCACTGTCTCCGAGTAGCACGCCGGTGTAAACACCGCTGTCAAAGCGTTTGGCCACACTGCTGTTCGCCAGCATCCGCGCGTCGTGAGTGCCGCCCGGCCAGCGTGCGATGACATCGATGATGCGGCAGTGGCTGTCAACCACCAGCTGCACGTTTATGGAGTGATAAAAGTGGCCGTTGACGTAGGCTTCTTCATGCTCTCCAGGAGCCTGTATCCTCACATGCGTGCCGTCAATTGCACCCACGACGCGCGGAAAGCCAGTGACAGCGTAGAAGCAGCCTTGGACTTTCCGCATCTGTCTAGGCGACGGCCAGATATATAGATAGAGAGAAAGGCAAAGGAAAGACAGGGAGGTTAACCAGAGATTATCTCCGGTTGGCTACCCTGTACTGGGGGAGGGGAAAGGGGATGCAATAGGTGAGAAAGAAAGAAGGATAAAAAAAGGAAAAAAAAAAACCTAAGCACACACACACACGTACACACGAACTATTTCTGTGGGCACTGTCACGCAACCCACTGTCACTGTCGCTGTCAGGCGACGGCCAACTGGAAAGAAAACGAGGATGGGCACCCTTAGATTCACGCCGATGTCATGCGCGGTCTTGCACACAATGACACGCGCACATATTCAGGGAGGCACACGCATATAGTGTTAATCTCGTGCTGACCATCACACAGCTACGCACGACGTCGGCTTGAAAGAACAAAATGACGAACTGCTCACTTGAGGCTGGAAACGTTATTCACGGAGAACGACACCTTCGCGGTCCGTGCAATCAGTTAGCTTCGTTGCAGTCGAGTAGGTGCAAACATTTGAGACATCGTCAGCTGATGTTCTGGCAGCGCAGCTTGTTAAAATTTAAAGTTCGACAAAGCGGGAACGCGGCCACACGTTACATCACATTAGCGAGATGAACAGAGCCTAGTTCCACCGATGATTCCACGTACTGGCGGACGCGGCCAATGCGCTCCGACGCGCCCGGCGTCTAACGCTCGCCCTCTACGCACGTAGGCATTTCGCAGCACTAAATTCCCAACGCGACACGCGCTCCTACGTTCCGCAAAGCACTTGCGTGCGGCGTATTTATCGTGATGACGCAGTACTAAAGCTGTCTACTAAAAAATGGCTGTGGCTTAGCTAACGTTAAGCCCAGGATGCGAAGCATACTAGCCTTTATTTTAGTTGTTGAACCACTGTTTAGCCTGGTGAACTGCTGTTGCTTGGCTATATTTGGTTCGGCTAGACGAAGAAACAACTCATGCGTTACTTTGCTTCGCCTTCAAGAGTGGAACGCGACAGCGTTGCCGTCGACCCGCCAAGGGGTGTAAGACAATGGGCTACGGCGCAGTGACTACGCGCCCCACATTGGACGGGGTGAGCGTCGAGCAACGCAGCGTTCGGCGCGGCAACGAAATGTGCGCCTGAGCAAGCGACGCACGCCTGAGCCTTAGAAACAGCTCGTTTCTGAAGCAACACCGCATTCACTAGAGGCGCTTTTGTACCGCTTTGAAGCATCGTACTCGTGGCTCAGTGGTAACGTCTGCGTCTCACACTCCGGAGACCCTGGTTCGATTCCCACCCAGCCCATCTTGCAAGTTGTTTTTTATTCATGAAGTGCCTGCTGGGATTTATCGCTCATGGCCAACGCCGCCGACGCCGACGACACCGGCTTTTCTGCGACACGAGCTCCTTAACGCTGTCGCGTTAAAACACAGGCAGTGGAAAATAAATGGTTGGAGAGAGGCTTACCGGATCATTGTCTGTTGCGACGGACGAGGGCGAGAGCAACCCGGCGTACCATGCGGCTTGCGGTCAATTCGTGGGCGCCAATCACATCTCCGGCAGTAATCAAGAAGCATCTGGTGGCAAAACATTTCAGTGCCAGCAGCATCACCTGCAGCTCGGCGCTCAAAGCACCACTCCGACACGTCGGGTGCTCGATCTCGGAGCGAAGGAACTCGACAAGATATACTAGGCCGTCCCGCCCGAAGCGTACGCGCCGCTGCAGCTCCTCTTCGCTGAAGGCGTCCAGCGGATTTGTCCTTTCGCGAAACACACGTTCGCGGCGCAGCAAGTGCTCGGAGAGCATCTCGAGGCGCGCCAACCGCAGGGCAGCCATGTTGGAAAATACTGAATAAGTTTTGGATAAGCCAGCTCGAAGCAGCCTAGATTCCGGTCTCATTTCAATCTTCATTTGGTGTCTTGTTTCCGTCTAGTCTCTTTCGTGCAAGCGACTTATCGGCTAGGGAAGATTAAGATTCGAATGAGCCTGAATATCAGAATAAGACCGGACTAAAGAGTTTTGTGCAAGTGGGCCCAGGCAGGACTACCAAATGATTTTACCAACGCTGCCAACAGGTTCGTCCGTTCTGCACACGGTTTTTTTTTTTCACATGGTGACGTTAAGGCGAGGCCTTACAGAGTGGAAGATTTTCAAGACGCTTTTACATGGCTGTCTCTCATGCCGGAAGTGGTTGCGCTGGGTGCATATCAAATGAACCGTCTGTGGGCGGTGACTTTTAAGGACGAGAAGGGAATAGAGGATTACCGCTCCAGACGCCTTTGATGTCAAAGACCACCGCTGTGTGATCGTCGACCCGTGTGACAGAGGCGTCCGTATCAAGCTCTACTGGCTCCTTCACGGTGCACCTGGCGACGACGTTCGCACTGCCTTGTCGCCTTTTGGAAAGGTGACTGAGATCACCAGGGACAGGTGGCGGGTACAAGGATGCGTTGACAAAGGGCCAGCCACCCGTACTGTCACTATTAAGCTGAAGGTGGGCGTCGCCGCTGAAGACTTGCGCCACCAGGTGCGAGTGGCGTAAGACGTTGCGCTCGTGCACGTCCCTGGCAGCTCCCCTCTGCCTCCGATGACGCGGCATCGGGCACATACGACGCGAGTGCCGTGTACCACGCTGTGGGCTTTGTCGTCGTTTCGGCCACGACGAGACCCAGTGCGTCCGAACGTATGCCACAGTGACAGGCCCGGCATTGAAGGAAGATGTCACAGATCACTTGATGGACGTGGTCGACGCAGTGGAAGCCGCAGGCGAACGGAAAGAGACCCAGCCCTCGGTGTTAACGCCCCTGAAGAAGGCAACGACTGTTAATGAAGACAAATCATCGGACGGCTGGAAAACCCACGGGATGACACGGTGGAACCAACTAACTCAATAGAGGTCGAGGTAAAAAAGGCCAAAGAAACCTTCACATCAGTAGAAGTGACGACCGCCGAACAGCACGACACTGACGACACCGTGATGCCAACGTCAAGTAGTGCACCTGCTAAGAGGCTTCACGAAGACGTGGATGGATCAAGGATCAAGAGACTGGGAATGACGAGCCTCCTCCGAAAGCTAACCCGGGACGCCGACCGGCGTTCATGCCCAAGCCCGGCGTTCCAGCCAAACGCCGTTCTATAACCCAGACGCCTCCGCGTTAGCGGAGACTTTCCTGTGTTAGAAAAATTGTTGTTGGGGTCTGGGGACTGGGGTTTGTGGGCAGGATGTGCGTCGGCCGTCGTCATTGGGCTTTGAAGTCTAGAAAACCATGGTCCGCCTCCCTAGACCGTGGAGTCATCGTAGCAGATGTGATACGGACGATGTGCGGTAATTGGTTTAGATTCTCCTCCCGGTAAATGGCAGCTAATTTTTCGACTGGTCCTTGTGTCGCGACGTTGAACGTGCGTGGACTTAGCGGGCGTAGAAGGCAATGCCAAGTTAATCGTGTTCTTAATGAAAATAATATTGACTTATTGGCCATTAAAGAAACAAAAATTGCAACTGATGAATACACGGAGCAAATGGTTAATGTTTTCCGCCCTAGATATACCGTAAGTGTATGTCATGCGGCGGGTAGGTCTTGAGGCTGCCTTATTCTTTTGTGTAGCAGTATTGCTGTAGTTGAAGCCGTGCTACCATGCCGTGCCACCATGAAGACCATGCCGTGCTAACATGAAGACCATGCTACCATCCGAGGATGGTAGCATGGTCCTCTGCGATTTCACTTTTTCAAAGATGCCTTGGAGGGTATATGTGTTTATTCTCCGAACGTAGCACGGGAGCGGGAAGTCTTTTTTGGTGATATTCAGCAGTACTTGAATTGTGAAAGACATGTGATATTACTGGGTGATTTTAATTGTGTTTGCTTTCCAGAAGATAAATCTAAGTTGACTACTGTTTGTGATAAAAGAGCGTTGCTTTTAAGTTCGATTGTAAGGCAACAAGAGCTTGGAGACATTGGTTATGTGTTGTCAAGAGAAAGCCATACCATGTATACGCACTATCAAGGTCAGTGTCATGGCAGGCTAGACAGAATTTACGCTCCGTTAACCTTTGTACCGTTATTTTCAAGTTATCAAGTGTTACACGTTAGTTTTAGTGATCATTGCCTCGTTATGTCAACCTTAGGGAAGAAACAAAAACCATGGAAATTCAGCTGGGACTTATGGAAGCTAAATGATAAGCTTTTTCAAGACGACGTTTTTCAAAAGGCAGTTCAAGAAAAGCTCGAAAATTTGCTCAGCATGACTAAGTCAGCGTTCTTCATTGCAGAATGGGAACTCTTCAAAAGAGACGTTAAATTCACCGCGATTGAAAGAGCATGCGTAGTCTATCACAAAGAAAAAGAGCGTGAGAAGGAATTACACCTTAGGTTAAAATATATGCTCAGCGCAGAAAGCTCTTCGCCTGGCTTATTTTCGAACGAAATCAAAGAAGTTAAATCTGAACTTGAAGTCATGGATGAAGAAAGGTACAGGGGTGCGGTATTAAGGGCAAGGGCGGAGAGCTTATGGATGGGAGAGACGCCTACCAAGCGAGCAATAAGTGACGAGAAGAAACACGCGGCTTCCAAAGAAATAACAGAAATAAGTTATCAAGGGGAAGTCACTAGTGATGTTGTAATGATTGAGCACGCATTTGAGTCTTGTTATGAAAGTATGTTGGGGAAAAAGACATGTGATATAGAAAGGTTTAGAACTGACTTCTTGCGATTAATGCCAACATTATCAGAAGAGGCCTGTGAAGCGCTCGACAGACCAATAAGCCTTTCAGAAGTTGAGGATGCGATTGACGAACTTAGTCCCTGCAAGTCGCCGGGGCCTGATGGTCCGGGAGGGGCTTTCTATAAGAGCTTTGAAAGTGGAATAGCTGTAGCATTACATCGCGTGATAAGGGAAATGTACGAGAATAAGGAAGCACCTCCTTCTTTTCGGACATCGCACGTTATTTTAATTCCTAAAATATAAGATCGTGCGCGACGTTTCGCGGTTGAAGCCTACAGACCAATAAGCTTGACAAATACGGACTATAAAGTTTACGCTAAAGTACAGGCGCGACGATTGCAGACCGTTATAAAAGAACTTGTGGGCCCCCATCAGACACGCGGTATCAAAGGCAGATAGATCTTTTCGAATATACATACTGCAATGACCATACTGGAATGCTACGATGAAAGAGAGGACAGAGTCGCTATGATACAAATTGACCTTGAAAAGGCTTTTGACAGAGTCGTCCATGATGTCATATTTTTGCTCTTAGAACATGTTAAAGCCGGTGCAGTGATAACAGATGGAGTAAGAATGGTGCACAAAGATTGCACTGCAATGTTAGTAATCAATAGGAAATTAGGCGCCAGTATAAAAGTGGAATCATCAGTAAAACAAGGATGCTTTTTGTCGCTTCTTTTATTTGCTTTGTATTTAGAGCATTTCTGTTTGAAAATAATTAAAAGCCAATCTATTCGTGGCTTTATATACGCAGGAATTGAGACCAGAGTTCTGGCTTATGCAGATGACGTGACAATTTTTTGCCATGATACAGAAAGCGTGAATAACACTATGAAAGAGGTTGTTTCTTTTTGCACCGCAACTGGAAGTGTTGTCAGCTGGACTAAGTGCCTAGGTTTATGGCACGGCAGCTGGCCACAGTTACCCGAGTATTTTTGCAATATGAACTGACGCGTTACCCCTGGAAAATATCTTGAGGTGCCATTACAACATTATCGTGACAGTGCCGCGTATTGGATCGAAAAAGTAAAAAAAGTGAAAGATCAGACAGAAAAGTGGGGCGGCCATAATCTTTCGATGTTTTCAACAGCTAGTGTTAGCAATTTGTTTTTATTTACAAAGGTGTATTATGTACTACAAGTGTTATGCATGGGAAGGATTTCGGTGCAGAAACTTCACAGAGTGGTTGCGGTATACATATGGGGATCCACTTGGGAGAGAACTAGCCGGTGTAACTTGTTTCATTCGGTGAAGAATGGAGAACCATGATTAACACATTTGTTTTTGAAACAGATTGTTAGTAGGTTCTTTTTCTTAAGGGGCCAAAGTGATATGTTTCTGCGTACTGTTACTCAAGTAAGATTGAGTTCTTCCTTGCGTGAGTGGGTTGTCTCATCAACAAATGAACGTACTCGAACATCAATTGGCTTTCTGAGGGAAGTTATGTCCTTTTTTTTACTGAAAGCGCATTTTTTCGAATGAATTTTTGACTTCAGTGACGCGTAAGAAATTTTATAGAGATCTGGTTGATGTTTTCTTGCCGCATCCTGTTTACTGTATGATGTGTAACTTAGGACCTGAGCGCAACGTGCTGAAACCCGTTAGAAAAATGCCGGTTAGATCTTCAGCGAAAACCTTCTTTTTTCAATTGCATTCGGGCACTCTCTTTGTGAAGCCATGGCTGCAAAGCAAGGGCTTCTTTATTCCATGGTCTGTTAACTGCATCATATGTAAGAAACCTGAAACTATTGAGCGCATCTTCTTGGATTGCCATGACTCAGTTTTCTTGTGGGATGTTCTTAAACGAGCCCTGAAGAAAGAACTGCCGTTAAGTCCTTTCGGTATTCGGTTCTTACCGCGTGCAGGCACAGGGGGAGTGCCGGCTGACTTGACAATGCTTTTGTGTATGAGCAGCGTATGGAAAACACGTATGGATGTCAGGAATGCCCGCGTAGATGAAAGGTCTGCGAGGGAACACCTAAGTGAAAGTCTTAGGTACACGCGTGATGCCCTCAAGCACATGACTGAACGGCTTTAGTGGTTTCAGGAGCTTGACACTTTGGTGTCTGTGATATCCTCTTTGAGCGCCTTTTAAATATGTACAGTCTCTCGAAGTGATGTAATATTATTTTTTTTTGCACCAAGTGACCTACTTTGTACGAGTTTGAGTGGTGTTGAAATCAAGGTAATAAAGAAAAAATTGGCTGAAGGCTTAGCTTGGTTAAGCCTGGAAGATTGGGAAAGCAATACCCTTGGCAGCGCCTTGGTTCGGCTGATGGTGTGGACATGTTTGCCCTTTGTTAAACTTATGGCTATAAATCATCCGACATAGCGCAAGGCAGCGCGCCGACCACTGCGAGGAGCCGAGCTGTAGCCCCATTTATCCTCCTAGCGTGATGTCACACCAGCGAGCGCCCTATCTCGGTAGCGCCGCGGCAGCGGCGCGGAAGGCTTCGCCTCCACCATCGATGCCGCGAGCTGGGGCCCCATCTCTTGGTCTGGCGTGACGTCACACCAGCGAGCGCCCTCTGTCGGTAGCACCGCAGCAGCGGCGCGCAAGGCTTCGCCTCCACCATCGATGCCGCGTGCTGGGGCCCCGTCTGTCGGTCTGGCGTGACGTCACACGGTCACATGACGCGCAGCTGTGTAAGGAGGCACCACGACCACCGATGGGCCGAAAGTACGAGCAGCATTGCTTTCGCGATAAAAAAGAAAAGAAACTCATGGCTGAGTGGTAGCGTCTCCGTATCACACTCCGGAAACCCTGGTTCGATTCCCACCCAGCCCATCTTGCAAGTTTTTTTTATGAATTGCCTACCGCCATTTTTTGCTCACGGACAACGCCGCTGATATCGACGACACCGGCTTTTCTGCGACACGAGCTCCTTAACGCTGTCGCGTTAAAAGATCCCGAGCTGAGGAAGCGGGTGGCCGAAGCAATCCGGCACCGTTATCTGTAGGTTACTTAACTGTGAGAATGTTCAGGTGCACGCAGGGCAAGTTTCGCTTACCCCCATTTTCCCGTAGGGGAAGAGATGGTAATTTTTTTCCTTGTACGTTGTGCACGCATACACAACATTCAGCAACTTGTATCGTATTCATTGCAAATCGCATTTCTCCATATCTATTCTGTTTGTACTTCTGTGTTTAGCTCCTATATAGGGTCCGTCGAGTTTAACATTTGTAAACCGAGCAAGGCACTGCACGTGGAAAGGACGTGTTGCAGCCCGACCTACTTAGTTGGACAGGTTCCCTTTGTGATTTTCATTTCGATATTGGTAAACGGAACCATGCACTAGAAGGTCCAGCCTTTAGAGATGAAGAACTCTTTATTAGAGAAAAGTCTCTTATGCTAATATCCGCGTGTTCTGCCTATAATAGTATGGTGTACTTAACTGGGCGTATCTTGCATACATGACTTTAAGAAAAAGCGTAAGCTTAAGAGGAAGCTTTTGCTCGAGCCCAACTCCGACCTGGCCTATTCAAATACATGTAAAACGCAGAAAGGCTTTTCTGAGATAACCCCTAGCTCGACTTTAATAAAATTTGTTGCATTTCAGAAAGAAAGCTAAATTCTAATGACACTCGGAAGCTAAATGCTGATTTGTGGTCTGAATTTTGTTAAAATAAGTTTCAAAGATTGAAAGTTCAAAAGTAAGAAGCACGCAGTTTACAAATTAATGGCTCTGCATGAAGAACAGATATCGCGGTTCTCTAAGCGGCGTCCATTAGACCATTCAAAGTACACAAATCCATTCTGTCAATTTATATCTTACGTGAATTCAGTACGTTGAGTGCGAGGGTTCTGCAAAGGCTGTATTTCCGCATTACTAAATTTTTCAAATTCATGTGTAACATATCCATGCCATATCATAAGAAGCCAACAAACACTGACACCAAGGATCACATAGGGGAAATAACTTGTGCCTAATGAATGAAATAAAGAAACGAGAAATTAATGGAAATTAAAGTGGATGAAAAACAACTAGCCGCATGTGGGAACCCAACCCACAACCTTCGCATTTCGCGTGCGATGCTCTATCAATTGAGCTACAGCGGCGCCGTTTCCCCAACCACTTTCTTGGGTATTTATGTGCCGTAGTAGAACCCTGGGTGTGTTAGCCAGCGCCACCACTCACAGACCTTGGCGGTGGACGTGGAACGTCCTTTCTGCCGCAGGCGTCACGAGAACGTGATCTTTTTGGGTGAAGGCAACTGGTCAATAAACCCACACATCATACCTGAAGGCATCAATGTCGCCGGATTCGAGACGCTCGGTATGTATTAAGCGAGAAGAAAGGGGGTTAACCGAGGGGCACGATTTTTATTAGTCATATCATAAGAAGCCAAGAAACACTGACACCAAGGTCAACATAGGGGAAATTACTTATGCTTAATGAATGAAATAAAGAAACGAGAAATTATAGAAATTAAAGTGGATGAACAAAAAACAACTTGCAGGAGGTGGGAACCGAACCCACAACCTTCGCAACCTCGGTTAACCCCTTTTCTTCTCGTTTATTACATAACGAGGGTCTCGAATCCGGCAACATTGATGCCTTCAGGTAGCATGTGTGGGTTTATTGACAAGTTGCCTTAACCCAAAAAGATCACGTTCTCGTCTAGCCTGCGGCAAGAAGGACGTTCCACGTCCGCCGCCAAGGCCTGTGAGTGGTGGCGCTGGCTAACACTCCCAGGGTTCTACTACGGCACATAAATACCCAAGAAAGTGGATGGGGAAACGGCGCCGCTGTAGCTCAATTTGTAGAGCATCGCACGCGAAATGCGAAGGTTGTGGGTTCGGTTCTCACGTGCGGCAAGTTGTTCTTTCATCCTCTTTTTTCTATTAATTTTTAGTTTCTTTATTTTATTCATTAAGCACAAGTAATTTCCCCTATGTTGTCCTTGGTGTCAGTGTTTGTTGGCTTAATTATCATCATCATCATCATCATCATCAGCCTAGTTACGCCCACTGCAGGGCAAAGGCCTCTCCCATACTTCTCCAACTACCCCGGTCATGTACTAATTGTGGCCATGTTGTTCCTGCAAACGTCTTAATGTCATCGGCCCACCTAACTTTCAGCCGCCCCCTACTACGCTTCCCTTCCCTTGGAATCCAGTCCGTAACCCTTAATGACCATCGGTTATCTTCCCTCCTCATTATATGTCGGGCCCATGCTCATTTCTTTTTCTTGATTTCAACTAAGATGCCATTTACCCGCGTTTGTTCCCACACCCAATCTGCTCTTTTCTTATCCCTTAACGTTACACCTCTCATTCTTCTTTCCATAGCTCGTTGCGTCGTCCTCAATTTCAGCAGAACCCTTTTCGTAAGCCTCCTGGTTTCTGCCCCGTAGGTGAGTACTGGTAAGACAAAGCTGTTATACACTTTCCTCTTGAGGGATAGTGGTAACATGCTGTTCATGATTTGAGAATGCCTGCCAAACGCACCCCAGCCCGTTCTTATTCTTCTGGTTATTTCAGTCTCATGATCCGGATCCGTGGTCACAACCTGCCCTAAGTAGATGTATTCCCTTACCACTTCCAGTGCCTCGCTACCTATCGTAAACTGCTGTTCTCTTCCGAGACTGTTAAACATTACTTTAGTTTTCTGTACATTAATTTTCAGACCCACCCTTCTGCTTTGCCTCTCCAGGTCAGTGAGCATGCATTGCAATTGGTCTCCTGAGTTTTACTAAGCAAGGCAATATCATCAGCGAATCGCAAGTTGTTAAGGTATTCTCCATCAACTTTTATCCCCAATTCTTCCCACTCCAGGTCTCTGAATACCTCCTGTAAACATGCTGTGAATAGCATTGGAGATATCGTATCTCCCTGTCTGACGCCTTTCTTTATTGGGATTTTGTTGCTTTCTTTGTGGAGGACTACGGTGGCTGTGGAGCCGCTATAAATATCTTCCAGTATTTTTACATATGGCTCATCTACACCCTGATTCCGTAATGCCTCCATGACTGCTGAGGTTTCGACTGAATCAAACGCTTTCTCGTAATCAATGAAAGCTATATATAAGGGTTGGTTATATTCCGCACATTTCACTATCATCTGATTGATAGTGTGAATATGGTCTATTGTTGAGTAGGCTTTACGAAATCCTGCCTGGTCCTTTGGTTGACAGAAATCTAAGGTATTCCTGATTCTATTTGCGATTACCTTAGTAAATAATTTCTAGGCAACGGACAGTAAGCTGATCGGTCTATAATTTTTCAAGTCTTTGGCGTCCCCTTTCTTATGGATTAGGATTATGTTAGCGTTCTTCCAAGATTCCGGTACGTTCGAGGTCATAAGGCATTGTGTATATAGAGCGGCCAATCTTTCTAGGACAGTGTTTCTACCATCCTTCAACAAATCTGCTGTTACCTGATCCTCCCCAGCTGCGTTCCTCCTTTGCATAGCTCCCAAGGCGTTCTTTACCTCTTCCGTTGTTACTTGTGGGATTTCAAGTTCCTCTAGCCTATTCTCTCTCACCTGATCGTCGTGGGTGTTACTGGTACTGTATAAATCTCTATAAAACTCTTCAGCCACTTGAACTATCTCATCCATATTAGTAACGATATTGCCGGCTTTGTCTCTTAACACACACATCTGATTCTTGCCTATTCCTAGTTTCTTCTTCACTGCTTTTAGGCTTCCTCCGTTCCTGAGAGCCTGTTCAATTCTATCCATATTATAGTTCCTTATGTCCGCTGTCTTACGCTTGTTGATTAACTTAGAAAATTCTGCCAGTTCTATTCTAGCTGTAGGGTTAGAGGCTTTCATACATTGGCGTTTCTTGATCAGATCTTTCGTCTCCTGCGATAGCTTACTGGTTTCCTGTTTAACAGCGTTACCACCGACTTCTACTGCGCACTCCTTAATGATGCCCATAAGATTGTCGTTCATTGCTTCAACACTATGGTCCTCTTCCTGGGTTAAAGCCGAATACCTGTTCTGTAGCTTGATCCGGAATTCCTCTAGTTTCCCTCTTACCGCTAACTCATTGATCGGCTTCTTATGTAAAAGTTTCTTCCGTTCCCTCCTCAGATCTAGGCTAATTCGAGTTGTTACCATCCTGTGGTCCCTGCAGCGCACCTCGCTGAGCACGTCCACATCTTGTATGATGCCAGGGTTAGCGCAGAGTATGAAGTCTATTTAATTTATAGTCTCGCCGTTCGGGCTCCTCCACGTCCACTTTCGGCTATTCCGTTTGCGGAATAATGTATTCATTATCCGCATATTATTCTGTTCCGCAAACTCTACTAATAACTCTCCCCTGCTATTCCTAGTGCATATGCCATATTCCCCCCCTGCCTTGTCTCCAGCCTTCTTCTTGCCTACCTTGGCACTGAAGTCGCCCATCAGTATAGTGTATTTTGTTTTGATTTTACCCATCGCCGATTCCGCGTCTTCATAGAAGCTTTCGACTTCCTGGTCATCATGACTAGATGTAGGGGCGTAGACCTGTACAACCTTCATTTTGTACCTCTTATTAAGTTTCACAACAAGACATGCCACCCTCTCGTTAATGCTATAGAATTCCTGTATGTTACCAGCTATGTTCTTATTAATCAGGAATCCGACTCCTAGTTCTCGTCTCTCTGCTAAGCCCCGGTAGCACAGGACGTGCCCGCTTTTTAGCACTATATATTCTTCTTTTGGCCTCCTAACTTCACTGAGCCCTATTATATCCCATTTACTGCCCTCTAATTCCTCCAATAATATGACATGATATGATATGACTATTAAAAATCGGGCCCCTCGGTTAACCCCCTTTCTTCTCGTTTATATCCATGCCAACGTTAGACCATACCTTGCATTAAATTCCGTCCTTATTACCAGCCACTACTAAATCTCAAAAAAACTACTGCTTGATGGTATGGTGTCAGAATATATTGTCCTCATGATTAACAAAGTGACCATTTGTGAAATTTTCTCCGGCAGAAGACTATTTCCTTTATTGTTAAATATATTGTATTGTAGGGGCGCGGTGATGCTTCTGTAAAAAAAAAGGGAAAAGGAAAAATCGAGCGGGTGTAATCAGCAGGCCATTTGTGGGAAGAGTTTAAGGGAGAGGAGGAAAAGTGGGAAAGCGAGCCGATAGCAGCGCGGACTTTGTGGGAAAGGAAATAAGGAAACAAATCAACACGAAAAGGAAGCTCGGGCACTAAACTGCGTTCAGCACCGTGAGACGGATAACGTGTCCCTGTGCATTCCTCTCCTATACATGCGGACTAGAACATCCACGTGCGCTACTTGTCCTCTCCTGTTCGTCGGGTTCACGGGGCCCCCACTTCAGCATTGCGAGCATCGTTCGTCGCTTCAAGATAAATGACAACACATCGAGGCGGTTTGTTTTATACTTCACACCTCGGCTTGCAACGTCCCGACATAATCAGTACAGTTCATCATCGTTGAGATCAACTGTTGTGGACTTTCATGAATCAAAGCAACGCAGATGCGCCTTTGTGTAGGGCTCGGAATTAAATTGCACATCGAGTTCCTAAACATGCATCGGAAGCACGATACACGAAAGCGTTTTCATTCCACAAGCAACTGTAGGTAACTGCCGTGGCTAGTAATGGAGTATCCAACGTTGTGTTGAGCAGCTTAACGCCAGAATCTGGGAAGAACTTCGGCGTGAAACAACGACTTCCAGAAAACAAAACATGCTTACAAAAGCATGCGTGTGGTGCGCCTGCCTTTAAATACGGGATTTTGGACGAGAACATTTAATAGCTCGCGCCATCTAGGAAGCATTCACGTCTAATGTGACGACATAAAATATCGCTTGGTGCATAAACCTTCGAAAATGCACCATACGCACGCCGCGATGCGGTGCCTGTTTTATGCACTGCTTTCCAAATGTGACTCATCGAACGAGCCTTAGTTTGCTTGTAATGGAAGTCGCAATATGCAGAGCGGGCACTGACCACCCACCCTGCAAAACATTGGATGTTTCCGAAACACCAAGAAAACCGAAAGGCATTATTGACACTATTCTACGGTATAATTATAGTTACTTTCTGTGGACTTGACGTGCATTACTCAGGAGTGACAGAAACTGCTGTGCTGCGAGAGCAGGGGAGATGCAATTTCACTTGCATCCGTCGATACAAAGCCTCATGCATCACTTCACAATCTCAGCATGCTTCGACATTCCGTGGCAAGATTGTGCTCTATTTCATTACACCGGGCTGGAGTTTCTCGAGAGGAGAAAGTAATTTCGTATGTTGTCAAGTGGCCAAGGTCGCACTCAGTCAGTTTACTTTATCAGCGGTGGCAGTGAAGGTGCGTTACTCACCGTAGTGGCAATGTTTACCGTAAACTCGAAAGACACATTTATATGGGTGATAAGGGGTGCCACAGCCGTTACCCCCTGGAATCGTGACGTTCTCTGATAAGCATTGACGATGCTACGAATACTCCTAAACGTTGCTCGTTGGTGCGCCGAAGAATAAACAAGGTTTTGACATACAACAGCTGACCAAGAGTCACGCATACTTACGAAATACTGTATTCACGCGTTGACAATATACGTCCGCGGTTAGCTACAGTAAGCAACATCAAGGATCTGATTAGTTTTGGCAGATATTGCTCTCAGCATCAACATTCGGCGGCATGAAAATTGTGCTAGTGAACTACTAACACAAACAAAACTGTTACACAATATTTCGCTTTCCTAAGAAGCACTTTCGCATCAAGCCAAACGGAAGAAGTTCTCCTTTTGATGGCCTCACTACGTGACAAGACGCGCCATTTACCAGCGGAAAACACGGCTGTCACACCTAATTCCAGAGCAAATATATCTCGAGGACTTCTTCGGGCGATCAAAGGCTCGGATCTATTTGGCAGTATGAAAAAAAAAAAGACAATCAATCACGATGAAGGAGCCGTAGCAAGCAACGCAGCCGTGTGGATGAGAAGAGAGCTTTTCGATGGACTTCTCCGGGAAATGTGGCTGATTGCCACAAGTGGCAGCTGATACCAAGTTGGGAGATTTCTTTCTTCTTAATTCACAGGAAGAGCTGAAAAGCACACCACCACAACACAGTACCCTTTATCCATATACTAACTTAAACACGGCCTAGATGCTGTTCAGCAACACTGGAGACGAGTTACAACAAATGGTTGAGGACCTTTTTTCCCGCATATTATAGCCGAGTGGAATCAACTGCCATTACCTTCGCTCGTTGACACTGATGCCTTAGAACAGGCCGTTCCGTGAATTGATGCTATTGTTCGTGTGTTGCCTTGTACTTTCCGATTTTGTACTCATGGTGCTTCTCCTGCCAGGGCCCTTCACTGGGCCTGCAGTATGTTCTAATTAAAAAAAATAATGAGTGTAAGAGTGGGGTTGAAGATTTATATGCAGAAGGTAAAGATAATGGTGAACAGCCGGGCAAGGGAACAAGAGTTCGGGATTGCCAATCAGCCTCTGTGAAGGAGTACGATTACCTAGGTCAGTTACTCACCGGCAACCCTGATCATGAGAAGGTAATTTACAGAAGAATGAAAATGGGCTGGAGCGCAGACGGCACACATTGTCAGATTCTGACTGGAACCTCACCATTATTATTGAAAGGAAAGGTGTACAATCAGTGCATTTTACCGGTGCTGACATATGGGGCAGAAACCTGGAGGCTGACAAATGAGCTTGAGTACAAGTTAACCACCGCGCAAAGAGCGATGGAATGAAAAATGCTAGGCATAAAGTTAAGAGACAGAAAGAGAGCCGTTTGGATCAGAGTGCAAACGGGTATAGCCGATATTCTAATTGACATAAAGAAGAACAAATTGAGCTGGGCAGGTCATGTATTGCGTAGGTAAGATAAACGGTGGCGCATTAGGGTTACAGAATGGGTGCCAAGAGAAGGGAAGTGCAGTCGAGGACAGCAGGAGACTAGGTGGGGCGATGAGATTAGGAAATTCGCGGACGGTAGTTGGAATCGGCTGGCGCCGGACAGGGATAATTGGAGATTGCAGGGAGAGGCGTTCGTCCCGCAGTGGAACAAAAAAAAAATATAGGCGGATGATGATTATGATAGATAATGCCGGAGTGCGTGAATAAAAAAAAATTGTCCGTACTGTAGTGAGTCAAGGACACTCCAACCATTCAGCCTTCACATCACCCTAAGTACGTTTAAGAGGAGTGTGCTCTGACTCCTCCCAAAGACTTTAGGGGATGTGAACTTAGCCCGTGAATGAAACGTTTAGCAGACTCTCTTCGGAGCGCTGTGTCGCAAGTAATCGGGTGGGCCGGCGTATGCATCGTGCACTGCATGGCTGAGAAGCTACTGGCTCGTGTCCTCTTTTAGCTATCTGCGCGCGCTTTGTTCAGATGTCAAGGCGCTACACCTATGAATGACGACATACTAGACGACATAATTATACCTTCTGCTTTTTCTGCCCATTTTTCAGAAGAAGGCGTTGGAGCGGTGCTATTGCCGGCACAAGTCTTCTGGGAAAGCTAGATTCACCTATACAGCCAACAAGATCCTATCGATCCTTTCTTTCCTTGCATCACGATTT
The DNA here is from genome assembly GCF_023375885.2 of Dermacentor andersoni. NCBI lineage: Eukaryota > Metazoa > Arthropoda > Arachnida > Ixodida > Ixodidae > Dermacentor > Dermacentor andersoni. The sequence goes on from NC_092823.1 coordinate 3,374,757, forward strand.
CTACACCGGTTAGATAGGCAGTGCTGCTTACGGCTGCTGATTGAGCACTGTTGACTACGGATAAGAACGTAGTTATCGGCACGCAGAAACTCGCACGCTTTAAGGGCGTCGGGTTTCGCACATTACTGAACACAAAATGTGGCAAACAAACTCACCAGCTTGTCGTAGCAAGCACGAGTAATTTTGACGCTGGATAAGCAATGCGGTTACACAATATTTTTGATGGAATGTTCAGCCAAATAGCCATCCTAGTAAGTACGCAGCTGCGGAACCGAGACAGAGGCGTGCACCCTTTGTTGTTACGCTCAGAATTATTGCCTCAGGCGTAATGCCCGCGGCACTTGCACATACGTCTGTTGGGACAAGGCATTCGGACAGAGAGCCGTTATTCTGCCCAGGTTTCTTCATATATTTCGTTCGGCTCTTGCTTTGTAAAGCAACAACATCTCACTGCACTCTTCAGCGTTGTGACTTTATATCGAGAAGCACACGGAGTTTATTCTTCCACGTGTGAATAGCTAGAACATTGAGTGGTTCAATTCTCCGTCTGAAGTAATGCGCCTCCGCTAATTCTCCTCCTGTGATACACCAGCGCACACTTTCTCTCTTCTCGCTTAAGGTCACTTATGTCGTTGAACTAGTGTGAGGCAGCGCACGCCTCTGACAATTAGCTTTGAAAATACTCTTTGCTGACGGCTGGAACTGCCAAAATTCGTGGTAGTCACGAAAAGATGAAGCGTGTTTGAAGGTTTTTTTTTTTCTTCCAGGACCATCACTACTTCCCGCCTGATGTTTTTGCCCATATTAATGCTGCAGGTGAGAACATTGATAAAGTTTTGTGAGTTTTACTTACGGCTAGTCGTGGATGCAGGAACTGACGATCGCTATTTCTGGTTGTTCACTAAATGACCGTTTTCCAAGCAATAAAATCGCTAATATACGCTCCTTTATCACTTCGCGTAAGTGCCTCGTCGTTCGCATGTTTTAGGGACATTTAAATTTCGCTGAAACGTAGCTTCAAGGCAGCGGCCGCTGTGCTCCCGCTCTCCTTGCCCGCGTAGGAAGCCACGCAAGTGAACTAACCCTTTTACTTTACAACGTTTTACTTAAACACTTTACATAGCATTTGGCTCGTGCACAAGCACAAGGCTCCAAGTATCTGTGAAGCGCAATTGGGCTTACAGGATAAACAACGGAAAGAACGTCACCATTTTTTTATTAACCATTCTAAAATAAGATTACGTATTCGCTTTCATTGCCTCCACCCCTGCCACCAAAAAATTCAAGGTTACCTTGCAAGGTTCATTGCAGTACATTGTACAGGTCCCTGCATAATTCGTGTGATATTATGCCGCTCCATTGTGCAATGCCATTTGGCGTTGAAAGGACGTTGAATGAATGATAGTGTGATGGTATTGGGTGCAGGATCACTCCAGAAAAAGGCAGAAGCAGCACGCAGAACCACAAACACACATCAGACTTGTATTGACGCACAAAACACATAGAAAACGGCATACACACGCGACAGTTCCCAAAAAAAACCTCAGACGACATGCAGCTATATATATGTATCGGTCAACTATAATTGGCCTACAGTTCAGGCGGAAGCGCGTGTCGCCGTGGCGGAGACCTCGTAGAACCGATGTCGGCCAGCGGGGTCGGCCAGCGGGTTCTGCCAGCGGGGTCGGCCAGCGGGGTTGGCCAGCGGGGTCGGACGGCCGGGTCGGACGGCCGGGTCGGACGGCCGGGTCGGACAGCCGGGTCGGACAGCCGGGTCGGACAGCCGGGTCGGACAGCCGGGTCGGACAGCCGGGTCGGACAGCCGGGTCGGACAGCCGGGTCGGACAGCCGGGTCGGACAGCCGGGTCGGACAGCCGGGTCGGACCGCCTCGCGGGGCTCAGGTGGCCCTACGCAACAGTCGATATACTGGAGCCTCCGCGTGCCCGGTTTCCCCCCGGCGGGGTTTGTGCTCGGGAGCCCACGGCCGCAGTCACCAGGTCACGTCCACAGCTGGCGGGGTAGCCCTGTGGCCGCTCACCCGAACGCTCGATCACCCTGGTTCAGGGCAGCCAGCCCTCCTGGACCAGTTGCCCAGAGGAAGAGCGGGGCGAGGTAACCTCTCAGCAGGCGACAGCGTTGACTCGGGTGTGGCGTAGTGGCGCGGGCGGCGATAGCTCCTATGGGCCAGACGCCCAGCGAGGAAGCTGTTTTCCGTCGAACGTCGAACCTCGCGCACTCTCACCCCACGGGCCACACTCCCTCGCACCACGCTTTTTGAGGTGCCACTGCCGACGCTCTCAATCGGTGTCGATGATGATGATGGCTCTCTTGCGGGTATTTTCAAAAAGTCGCTGTCCTCTTCGCCACCGCACGGCGCACTGTCTTGATATGTTTATGCTTCGCACTCCCGCGTACCACATATTATCACAGATAGAAATACTTAGTAGATAAAAATTTTCAAATAAATAGCTCAGATTAAAAATATGTTAGTGATCATCTTCGCGAACCCTTGGCAAAAGCAAAAAAAAAAGTTCAGCTCTCTCACAGGAGTTTGTGCAATGGTCACTGACGGTGATGCACAGAACACATGACCTGTATTAAAAAAAATTATCTGTTAAGTTGTAATGCAACTCTTGTTGCATTTACAAAAGCACATGTCAGCCATTCGCGATGTCGGGTTCACTATTTGAAAATGCGGCCAGCAAACAATACTAAGGAACGATAATGTTTGCAAATTCGCTTCTCCCCTCTCCGCCCTCCTTTCAAAATGTATTGAATATTTTCTAAACGACGAAATGAACTTTTTTTGTGCAGAGGTTTGAAACGAAGGAAACTACTACGCCTTCACTGCTGAGTCCGCGAGCAGGCGGTGATGCAACCGCGCGATCTGTAGAATGCTGCGGCAATGCAAGATCTTCCCCTAATCGCCCAAATCACAAATGAGCAGAGAATGATCATGGCTGGTTCTGCCGATAGGGTTGGCATGGCTCACGAGCCGCGGGAACGACCTGCTTCACAATGGCTATTCAGAAGAGCACACACAGAGCACTCCCGGTGTTCCGAATGGTCGATATATCGAAGCGCGGCTTCGGCTAATGTAGGCCTACACGCTCGGGGACGTCTCCAGTACGAGGCCGGTGAAGCGGTGCGGAAAAGTTTTTTTTTTCCTCCCTGCTCGATACATTGGTGCATCCGGGCAACGCATTCATTGTACCAGTGGTAGATTACAGACCCCCGACTACCACCCACACTCACCTGCTTCTTTTTTTCTTCCATGGCACTGTGGTCTACTTTCACGACCAAAACAAGGACGAAATAAGAAAAAAAGAATACCTACACAGTGCGCCACTGAGCGTTCCATTACGAGATGAAAGTGGCATGAATGAAGCTCGGCGCTTACGCGAATTTTTTTGTCTTAAGTTGTTTTATGGATACCTTTGGGAAGAGCCCGAAAAATCACGTAGGTTCCAGTCGATTTTCACTGTCACCGCACCATCAGTCGAATGAGAAACAGACTTTAATGAAACGGCGAAACAGACCTCGCTGAGAGCGCATCATGGAATAGCCTGTTGAAGCAAGTGATGCGTATGCAGTCCGGTACTGTTCGTGGCACCCAGAGTCAACAGCCTGAGGAGTTCAGTGTCACAAAACACACAGCGTAAGGACCGTGGCCAAGTGGATAAAGTAGCTCAAGAAATCTAATTGCTACGAAAATTACGGAACGCACCACCGGCATCAGATATACTGGGGCAATGTCGGTACCCCTATACTATAGTGTGAATCGGTAACAGAGGCAGATAGCGAGCTTGCAGTTATTTTCAGCTTACACACTGCCCTTCTGTGACCTGAAAATGTAAAAGGCCGCGGAAACGTAGCAGGAAACGTGCGTTTTCTTTGTAATTAAGAAAATCCCATTTCGTTGCTGGCGTTCATTGCAACATCGGGTTTCGTTGCTGGCGTTCAATGAAGCTGTGCGTCCTTGAGTCCGATGTTTCAATGAACGCCAGCAACGAAATTGGTAGTGGCTGTATCTCAACGCAGTAGCTGTATCTCGCGGAAGCACAGCGGTATAGTGTGTTCCATTAATGACAAAGGGAGCTCCCTGCTGGAAGCATGTTTCCTGTGGTTAATCTTCGTTTTGCTGGATAGAGACGCCTTTTCTATTCGCATGTCGGTGCTCTCGGGTAGTAAGGAATTTCGAGATGAATTAGCACCTTTTGTCCCTGGTGTTCCCGGAACCGCCGTACGATTGTTTAGTCGTGCAAGTATACGCCCAGGTTTATTACACTGGGTGGTTTCCTGTTCATCCCCCCACTGATTCTGTTACCTAATGAGCGAAAAATAATGTACTGACGAACCTGAAATTTACACGACGCATTAACGTCACTCGGAACAAAAGACCACCATTTAAAGTTGCTAAAATTATTTATTCCCGCGCTTCGATAACATTTGAAGAGCGGCATTATTCAACGACTATATTAAATTGAATAGCGACTAGGAATGAGGGAGGCATTACTTCGAAAAATTCGAATACTTTCTCTGGGAGCACACTATCAGTTCCTCGCATTACATTTGTGCTGAGTTAGGTTGTAGTACGCTTTCATTAAAAAAATTAAGCACTTCTTATTTTTAAACCTTGGAGGACAAAGTACTTGTTGCAGTTTTGTTTTTACGCTACGACGCACTATATTTATATTGTCATTGTGTTCTTTGCGCACGCATATGCCTTGACCATGTCTTTCTTGCCTCTTACACCACTTCTTAATCGTCGAGCTGATTCTCGCTTTTTAACCATCGAGCCGTAAATACCTAAACTTGATGTCATAGTTCATATGGCCCTTGGCTACATCACCTTGTGATCCAAAGCAAATGACAGTTTCCCTATGGCACATAGGGAAACCTGCTCGATTTTTTTCTTTTCGGAGAGCCTCCTTACTGCAGAAATTTTTTACAGTTCTACCAGGCACCGGAGTTGTAACCCCAAACGCGTCATTGCTCTACATTTAGTACTGAAATATAAATCGCGCAGCCAATACGTCTTTCTCCGGATGGGAGGAAGGTAGTAAGGGGAAAAATCGCCTTATATTTTTGGCCAAACACCGGCTCCAGATGTTCCTGCCGATAACATGCATTTTCTTCCGCGTCAACGGTTGGTGCGAAGAGAACGTCATGAATTGTTTCCTCCGGCGAAAAGCTTATCACCTTCCCGCGATATCTATCCATAGCCCTTCCAAAGAGGCCTCGCGGGAAAAAAGTTTCAGCCCCGTCTCGACGGTTTGCCTTCAGCGATAAGAATCATCATTCCTTCTGCAGGGTTTCTTCCATGGCCGTGTATTTATTATCGCGCTCAGCATGAGCTACAACGCGAAAGCGCGTGACAAAGCGGTGGCCCGTTATAACTCAAACCAAGGTGGTTGCATATATGTCTAGGTCATGAGACGTGGAAGAAAAAGCGTGCCACAAACTAATTCCAAAGAAATCATGTACAGTACGGTTGAAGTTAGACTAGACAAGGAGGAGAGGGTGGGGGGGGGAGACCTAAACGCCGAAACAAGAAAAGCTATCTAATAATAAATGTTCAGGGATGTTTAATCAGAATACTTCGAAATCAAATCACAATTTAGTTGAAGCTTATTGTGGCGCAATAAAACATGAAATAATGATTTCTTTTCTGATTTACAATGTTTAGTAATAATTTATTGATGACCCATATTGTGCAAGAGATAGTGGGCCTGGCAAACAAGCCCCTCTACAGCTAGTGCATAAAGAAAGTCTACAAGAGCGAATACTCGGCCAAAACTTGCAACAGGAAACACGTCGCGCCTAGCGTTTAGCAAGCACGTGACTTTGGTTCGTTGTGAGCAGTGAAGTACCCCCAAAGGGCTCTTTCCTATGATTATCTCCTTAAATGACTTTACGGAAAAAATTCAAGAAATAATGACCATTGGGAAAGACGCATGATTGTGAGCGGAGGACTGCCCTAAATTGTCTTCCTGTAGCAAGCAATTGATGTTTAGAAGCCCCTGCACATATCGACGAAAAATCACTCGGCTGCAAAGAAATACACCCAGTAGGCCCTCGACGCTGAGAGGGCATTTCTCACATTTTCGCGTAACACTTGATCGAAAGAAAAAGAAGACTGAACTTTTCGGAACATTGAGTGGCGTACTCGGAAGCATATTAGTCCCGTGTAAACAGCGTTTTCGTAACGGCGCGCGCGAAAATTGTGCTTGTAATCCTCGTTGATATCAAGCTTGTGCCAAGGATATAAAATGTACCCAGTTATTCTATACATCATTTTCTTAATTTGTATGTTTGCCCATGCGCTGTAGATACGAATGCGGTTTTGAATGAATGAATATTTTACGTTTAATGGCGCAAGGGCCAGGTGTGGCCAAAGAGCGCCATGCTCCTTCAGTACTCCTTCAGTATGCGTGCCATTTCCGTTAGGCAACGAGTCCGTAGCGGTTGCGCCTTCAGTTTGTATGAAATGACTCCACTGGCCCACGATCAGACCGGCATAAACCTCGCATACTTAACTGCCGCGTTTCATCATCACTTCTCGTTCCCCGCCTTTCTTTGTCACGCTCTTCATCCCTTCACCTCGATTTGTGCTAGAAGGCCAAAGATATGCGCTCCCGGCTGCCGTAGCTGACATTCATGCCATTAAGCCTTCGTCCCTCTTTCCTCCATCCCTCCGATGCGAACAAGCTCATCCTTCATGTGGTAACGCTGCAGTAGATGCCTTAATCCTTTATGTATAACAGAGATAATATGAACACCAGCTTGTTCGTTCACATGTCGCCTCTTGTGAGAAACGATACCTGCGACTGCATAGGGTTGGCGTGCCTTTCGGTATATTACAGCTCCTACTAGACGCCAGTTTTAATGAAAAGTCCGCCACCTTTGGGACACGGGAAGTGAAGGAGGAAATTTTGTTTACCCCAGCCACACTAATAACTTCCCTAGACCAATTTTAAGCTCAGGGACACCGAACGAATGAGAAGAATAAGAGCATCCATCAAGGCTCAACTATTCCTTGCTTAGAATCCAAGCAGGGATAGATTTTTACACGTACACAAACGCTCAAGTAAGTGAACGAGAGGATGGCTGCCTGGTTAGCCCAACTTGAAAAACACCGAACGCGTAAAAAGGTGTGGATTTAGCTCCCACCTGCAGCAAGTTGGCATTTCACATACTTTTGTCCCCCATTTTTTTAGTGTTTCTACAGGTAAATCAAACATAAGAAAATGCACCTATCCGTGCTCTCATTTTCTTATCTGTTTTCTTCATAAATATACGGGACGCGTCATGGGAACGCGATGGCGAACGGTGGAAGAAATATCGCAAGTGCTGGTGAGGATTACTCCAAGTGGAAGACTTCTGGAAGGTCCGTTTTCTTGACTTTTTTTGTAGTAATCGGTTTTTTCCTTCCTCCCTGTGTTGGTACTTTCCAATTTTGCTTTCTTTCCTCGAATTTCTTTCCTTCTATCCATTTATTCATTTCACCCCCATTTTACTCTCCCTACTTTTCCCTTTCTATACGTCTACATTTCTAAAGCTTCTCTTCATTTACTAATGACATTGCTTACCATTGCTTTACTTCCCAAGCTCTCTCTCTCCATCTCTCTCTTTTTCTTTCTCCCTCCGTCTCTCTCTCTTTATTCCTTTCGTTTTTTGTTCTGCCGCTCCTCTTTAACGTCCAGTCGCGATCGCAGTTCTTCGAGGGCCGCTATTTTCCATCACGTTCTTACGTTTTATTTTATCTATTTCACTCAACTTGCTGCCTTAATCAGGAGCGAGCCTAATTACTTCACAACAGCCCTCTCTTATTGTTTATCTCTTAGCTCTCATTGACTCCCTCAGTTATCTGGGAAGAGCAGACGAGCACTTTTAAGTGCCGTTCCTATTATTACTTGGGTTTCCTTCGGCTAATTGTTATTCTTAGGCTCGTCTTGGTTTTGCCATCCAATCACTTACGTCTCAAAGGGTTAACAGCGCACGCAGAGGGCGACAGAGTGAAGAACAGCAGCACACAGTACTAAACTACAATTGATACTTTATTGGAAGGAACAGCACATGACTAGCAAAGCCAAACACCACAAAAAAATAATATAAAAAGGAAATAGGACCACTCTGCCCTTTACAAAGCGTCATACAAATATTCAACTTTTTTTTTTTGAGAGCGTGACTGAAGGCGAGCTCACACAATTATGTTTATCACGATAGATATCAAATGATTCCATCACTTCGCATGTCAGCTTGTCCTTCTCTTTCTTAATCACTCTACAATCACCGTATACCGGTGTAAATCTTCAGTTTAATGACAGGTGGCTCACACGAGAGCATTTCTAACCACATTCTTGTGTCCTCAACGCCTGTCGTTCACACACACACCCGACCGGCCGATATATAATTTTCCGGAGTCCAAAGGGAGTGAGTATATTACACCTTCCTCGCAATTAACAAACTACTCCTTGTAATTTATTGAGCACCCTGCTTTCTTTCTGGCGTCAGGATTGACCATCGACCAAATTTTTCAACGTTTCTTGGGGGCAGAGAAGATGACATCTGCACGAGTACGCATGCCTATTTCCTTGCGATTGCGTGTAATTGTGTGCACGTAGAGCACCACTACGTACCTTTCCTTTTTCTTTATCAACACATATACATGCTGAAACAGCCAACGGGAAGTCTACTTCCCATTGGCTGTTTCAACGTGTATATGTGTTGCTCCTTCCAATAAAGTGCCAGTTGTAGTTCAGCGCTGCGTCCTGTTACTCTTCTCTCTGTCGCCGCCTGTATGTGCGGTTAACCCTTTAAGATGCTTTACCAAGTAGCCCACGAAGCCAACCTTGTGATCAATCACTTACAGTTTCTTTCTCTCGTTTTCCAGCGTGGCTTCTATCTAACCTGGTTCCGCGTACTGTGCACCACGAACTGGGGTGAGGACAATACTTGACGAGAGAATGTATTGAGTCCTATGTATTCTTGTGTCGTCTTCTTCTGTATTGGACGCTAACTAAGTATTTGGTTTAGTAATTGCAGAAACCAGATATAAGCAATTTGCCATAGCTTACTGTGCGTAATAATTCTGTTCAACCGCGTCGCTAGATACGTTATGCACGGTTTCGATATCGACTCTATTACGTTCTTGGCGAGAATTTCCCTGTTGGTCATTTTTTCTAAGGTGTTACATAACTATAATAGTTCTAGGAAGTTACTTTAGCTTTCATCTAACTATAATATGTTCATTGGTATATTTAGGCAGTTCCCAGAGGTCACAAAGTACTCTGCAAAGACTGGTAGGCGCCAAGATAAAACACTTTGGGGATATCCTACAAAATATGAAAACATTACCCGCCGTGGTTGCTCAGTGGCTATGGTGTTGGGCTGCTGAGCACGAGGTCGCGGGATCGAATCCCGGCCACGGCGGCCGCATTTCGATGGGGGCGAAATGCGAAAACACCCGTGTGCTTAGATTTAGGTGCACGTTAAAGAACCCCAGGTGGTCAAAATTTCCGGAGTCCTCCACTACGGCGTGCCTCATAATCAGAAAGTGGTTTTGGCACGTAAAACCCCAAATATTATTATTATGAAAACATTAAATAATTTGGCCCTCGTAAGTAGGCTCGCACCTGTGCGACTTCAGTTTGCATGTTCTGCAATAAACGACCTAATTTTCGTGTCCTTCAGGTCGATTACTGTAACGCCACGAGCCCCTTTAAAAATAAGAGAAACACTTATGAAACTTAAAATATAGCTTCCATTTAATAAACGAGAAGAGGGGGTTAACCGAGGATCCCGATTTTTATTAGTCATATCATGAGAAGCCAACAAACACTGACACCAAGGACCACATAGGGAAAATTACTTGTGCTTAATAAATTAAATTAAGAAACGAAAATTCATGGAAATTAAAGTGGATGAAAAAACAACTGCCCGCAGGTGGGAACCGAACCCACAACCTTCGCCAAGGTATGCGAGTGGTGGCGGTGGCTAACACTCCCAGGGTTCTACTAGGACACATAAATACCCAAGAAAGTGGATGGGGAAACATCCCCGCGGTAGCTCAATTGGTAGAGCATCGCACGCGAAATGCGAAGCTTGTGGGTTCGGTTCCCACGGGCGGCCAGTTGTTTTTTCATCCACTTTCACTTCCAGTAATTTTCGTTTCTTGATGATGATGATGTGTAGTGTTTTGTGGCGCAAGGGCCAGGTTTGGCCAAAGAGCACCATGACAAGTGGTAAAGTTGACGATGTATTATGGAAGATGTGATTTAGCTGTAAAGTGTCCTAAAAATAGTCGCTGTAAAGTGCGTAAAATCTACTCGCTATAAAATTATGGCGATGACTAATGACGTATACTATGAACAATAAAATCCATCGTAAAAAAAATGACACAGAGTAGAAAATATATGAGATAATAAAAATTACCTGGAACACTGTTTCCTCACCGGAGCCCTTGAAACACAAGGGCCTAGAGGCACGTGCTATACAAAAGAACTATCACAGCGCCATCCTCCGAAGAGAGAATACGCTACGAACATGTGGGGCTAACAACATGCAACACAACATCTTTCAGAAAACTTAGGACTGCATTGGTGTCAAATAGCGGTTCTGGGCCGAGTTACATTGCAGGATGAAGGGGGATCTGCTGCCGGTATGCTAGTGGAAAGTGCTTCTTTCTCTCAGATTCGGCTGCCCGACACTCCAGGAGGACGTGGAGGACGGTCAGCCTCTCCCCGCATCTACCGCAGGTTGGAGGATCGTTTTCAGTGAGTAAAAAGTTATGTGTGCCAAATGCGTGTCCTATTCTGAGGCGACAGAATAGGACATCTGTTCGCCGTGATTTTGTTACGGAGGGCCAAGAACCTAATTGTGGCTTTATCACGTGCAGTTTGATATGTACTTCTGCGTCCCACTTACGTTGCCAGTGATTTCGCAGTTTCCTTCTTAAAAAATGCTTCAGGTCTTTGACAGGGACCGAAGAAGTTGGATTAGCTGCATGCAACGAAATTGATGTGGCCATCTGGTCTGCTAGAACGTTACCCTCGATGCCCCTATGTCCGGACACCCGGCATATAATGACATGCTGGTTAGACATGTACGCTCTACAGAGAATGGAATAGAGCTCAGTTATTACGGGGTTTCTGTGTTTACAGTGTGACTTCAAGGCTTTCACGACGCTTAAGGAGTCTGTAAATAAAATTGTTTTTTGAATGTTTGATTTTCTGATATGTTTCACAGCCGACAATAGTGCACGGGCCTCAGCCGTAAATATACTTGTTTCAGGGTGCAGTACACCAGATTCCGAAAAGGATGGACCAATGGCTGCGTAGGACACCCCGGCATGCGACTTAGAAGCGTCTGCGTAAAACTCTGTGCAAGAGTACTTGTACTGAAGCTCCAAGAAATGCATTTTGATATGTGTCTCTGGCGCATGTTTAGTGACCTCTACAAAGGATGTGTCACACTCTATCAGCTGCCACTCCCAGGGCGGTACTAGCTTAGCTGGAGGCATTAGGCGTTGTTCGAGAACTGGGACGTCCATTTCCGTGCTAAGTTCTCTTGCACGCAGTGAGAAAGGAAGTCTCATAGAGGGTCTGTTATGAAAAAGTGCTTCACACGTCAAGTCGTTAGCGGTTGTGAAACACGGATGTTCCTTATTAGAGCGAACCTTGAGAAAATACGTTAAGCTGATGTTTGTTCTCTGAAGATGGAGTGGCCACTCATCCGACTCTACATATAGACTTTCAACAGGGCTGTACTGTAAGGTTGCATGATTTGAAAGCTATCTGTATATCGTCTACGTAGACGGAGTAAAAAATAGCTGGTGGTAAAGATGCACGAAGCGTGGTCATTTTGACGACAAAGAGCGTGCAGCTGAGTACGCCGCCCTGGGGTACCCCAGTTTCCTGTATGAATGTCCGCGACAGTGCAGGACCTATTTTCACTCGAAATGTACGGTTCTCTAGGTAGCTCTGTATAATGTTTAACATATTGCCGCGGATACCTAGCGCGGAAAGATCGCGCAGGATTCCGTACCGCCAGGTTGTGTCGTAAGCTTTTTCCATATCCAAAAATACAGATAAAAAAGATTGCTTGTGCACGAAGGCATCGCGAATGCTCGCTTCAATGCGCACAAGATGGTCAGTTGTAGATCGCCCTTCCCGAAAACCACATTGAAATGGGTCAAGCATTTTACTGGACTCTAGGAGATGCACGAGACGGCGATTGATCATTTTTTCAAATACCTTACAAAGGCAACTTGTCAGGGCTATCGGGCGGTAACTTGCCACTGAGGAAGGATCTTTGTCTTGTTTCAAAACCGGGATCACAATGGCTTCTTTCCATGCAGTTGGGAGGTATCCCGCAGCCCAAATTGTGTTGAAAATTGTGACTAGTGCAGCTTGGGTGTCTTTATGTAAGTTTTTTATCATTTCATACATGATTCTGTCAGATCCCGGTGCAGAGCTCTTGCATGCGCTCAAGGCAGCTCTCAACTCGGCAATGCTAAAAGGACAGTTGTATGGTTCATTCTGTTGACATTTTCTCATGAGTGGCTTACATTCTTCTATTTCTTTATATTTCAGAAAGGATTGCGAGTAATGGTTGGCACTTGACACGCTCTCAAAGTGCTCCCCAAGTGAGTCCGCCTGAACTTGTAGGGTATCGCCTTCTGTGTTTACCAAAGGGAGTGCATATGCTTGTCGCCCTCTTATCCTATTTACCCTGTTCCAGGCTTTGGCCTCATCTCTGAACGAGTTAATACTCGATAGAAACTTCTGCCAACTTTCTCGTCTGGCCTGTCGCGGGTTCGCCTGCCTTCGGATTTTGCTTTTTTAAAGTTGCTAAGATTCTCCGCAGTGGGAGAAGCGCGTAGCAACCCCCACGCCCTGTTCTGTTTTTTACGAGCGATCCTACAATCGTCGTTCCACCACGGGACACACCGTTTGCAGGCCAGGCCTTTTACTTCTGATATGCATTTATATGCGACATCTATTATGAAGGCTGTAAAGAACTCGACTGCAGCATCAATTCCTAACGAAGACAGGTCAGCCCATGAGATACTAGTAAGAGATCGAAATTTCTCCCAATCAGCTGTCTCAATCTTCCACCTAGGAGCGTGTGGTGGATATTCGTTGTTTTTAGGTGATCTTAGCAGTATAGGGAAGTGGTCGCTGCCGTAAGGGTTGTCGGTAACTTCCCATTCAAGTTCAGGCAGTACAGACGGGGAGACTATGCTAAGATCTATGGAAGAATAGGTTCTGTTTCCAGGAGAGTAATATGTGTGTTGCTTCTTATTCAACAGACACGCACCCGAAGAAAAAAGGAACTGTTCGAGAAGACGTCCTCCCGCATCTATACGAGGGTCACCCCACAGGAAGTTATGTGCATTGAAGTCGCCAAGAACAACATAGGGTTCTGGCAATTCATCTATAAAGGTCTGAAATTCATGTTTGCTTAGTTTATAATGTGGGGGAATATAAAGCGAGCAAATAGTGATAAGTTTGTTTAGCAGAATAACTCGAACCGCCACTGCCTCAAGGGCCGTTCGTAGCTGTACGCGTTGACAGGCTATGCTTTTTTGAATTATAATTGCAACACCGCCCGATGATGCGATAGCATCATCGCGATCTTTGCGAACAGTAACATACTGTCGAAGAAAGTTTGTGTATTTTGATTTCAAGTGTGTTTCCTGTAAACACAGCACTTTTGGATTATGTTTATGGATGAGTTCTTGAACATCATCAAGATTCCTAAGTAGACCTCTGACATTCCATTGAATGATTTGTGTATCCATATTTTAAATTAAATTGGTCCTGTGTTTACGGAAACGGAAGGAATGTCTTAGATTACAGAGCCCTTTCGAGGCCCTGTAACCGGGGTTTTGCTCTTTTTGAAGCGTTCGAGGGAACCTCGCCGCTCCTTAGGCGCCTGGTGCGCCTTGAGGATAGGTGTAGTGTCCATTGCCTCTTGTGAGGCGCCGGACACGTGCTCTTGCGAGCGAGAAGTTTCCCGGGAGGATCCCGCCTTGGAGGGCAAGACCCCTGCGCCCACCAGCCCGGAGGTCGATGGGGCTCCCTGGGGGATTTGGCTGCGCCGGCCGTTGCCAGCGCTAGAAGGGACCTGGGAGGTTGAGGCAGCCTCGGCTGCGCCCACCTTCGGGGTGGATGATCCCCTCTCGTCGGTTGACGGAGCAGGGCTAGCTGCGACCGCCGCGGGGGCAGATGGCGTAGCTGCCGACTCACTGCTTGTGGGTCGGACAGCCGCCGGAGGCCGTTGTGACGCTGCCCCCTGACGCGCCACTTCGGCAAAGCTGGCCTTAGGAAGGTATGCAACCCGCCTGCGTGCGTCTTTGAATGATATGTTTTCTTTTACTTTGATACTGACTATTTCTTTTTCTTTTTTCCAAGACGGGCATGACCGCGAGTATGCGGCATGCTCGCCATCACAGTTCACGCAGTGTGGAGCGTTTTCGCACGTTTCAGAGGCATGGTCACGGGAACTACATTTTGCACATGTCTGGCGGCCTCGGCAGTTCTGTGAGCTGTGGCCGAATCGCTGGCACTTAAAGCATCGTAGGGAATTTGGAATGTACGGTCTCACTCGGATTTTCACATAGCCTGTCTCGATAGTGTCTGGTAGGTTGCTTGAGCCAAATGTAAGTATTAGGTGCATGGTATTGATTTCTTTTCCGTCACGTCTTATTTTAATTCTCTTAACATTGATCACGTTCTGATCATTCCAACCCTCTAGAAGTTCAGCTTCAGACAATTCAAGCAGATCAGCATCCGATACAACGCCATGGGTAGTATTCATGGTACGGTGTGGGGTCACTGTGACTGGAACACCCCCAAAAGATACAAGTTTGGACAGTTTTTCATATTGTTTCTGATCGCGGAGCTCTAGGAGAAGATCACCGCTAGCCATTTTCGATGCTTTGTATCCGGGACCAAAAACTTCTGTCAGAGATTTCGAGACAACGAAAGGTGAGATCATTCTTACAGTCTTCTCAGGCTTATCAGAGTGGATGACATGAAAGCGGGGAAAGTTCTGTGTACGATTGCCAAAAAACTTAAAGACATCTTCGGTGCGCCCTCGTTTCTGAGGGCGATCAGGAAGTTTGGGGAAACCAGTTTCCATGAAGATATATAAAAATTCGGCAACAGCGCCGACCGCCCACCACGGAGCCCAACGCGGGGACGCGGCAGAGCTTGCATACAAGTCTGCACGACGCCAGTCGTACGCCGCCACTATAACCAAATATGGTGTACCCAAGGTTGGATAGCCACACAGGGTTAACCCTTGCCACCAAGAAGAAGGAAGTAAATAGAAGGGAGAAGGAGACAGGAAAGTACTTAAAGTGGAAGGGAAAGACGAAGGTTTCAGGAGAGAGAGACAGGAAAAGGCGACTGCCGATTTCCCCCGGGTGGGTCAGTCCGGGGGTGCCGTCTACGTGAAGCAGAGGCCAAAGAGGTGTGTTGCCTCCGCCGGGGGGCCTTAAAGGTCCGAACACCTGGCATCGGCTCAACCTCCAGGATCCCCCTTTCCCCGGACACGGCTAAGCCGCGCACGGCTACATGCGGGAGGGTCCAACCCTCGTGTGCTCGGGTCCGTGGTGTCGCAACACACCAAACGCCTGCTGACGCAGACGCCCCTGCGGGGATTTTCGTTTCTTTATTTCATTTATTAAGCACAAGTAATTTCCCCTATGCCGTCCTTCGTGTCAGTGTTTGTTGGCTTCTCATGATATGACTAATAAATTTGGGACCCTCGTTTGACCCCCTCTTCTCGTTTATTACATAACGAGGGTCTCGAATCCGGCAACATTAATGCCTTCAGGTAGCACGTGTGGGTTTATTGACCAGCTGCCTTCACCCAAAAAATCGCGTTCCCGTGACGCCTGCGGCAGAAAGGACGTTCCACGTCCGCCGCCAAGGTATGCGAGTGGTGGCGGTGGCTAACACTCCCAGGGTTCTACTAGGACACATAAATACCCAAGAAAGTGGATGAGGAAACAGCGCCGCGGTAGCTCAATTGGTAGAGCATCGCACGCGAAATGCGAAGGTTGTGGGTTCGGTTGCAGCCAGTTGTTTTTTCATCCACTTCAATTTCCATTAATTTTCGTTTCTTTATTTCATTTATTAAGCACGAGTAATTTCCCCTATGTTGTCCTTGGTGTCAGTGTTTGTTGGCTTCTCATGATAGGTTCCATTTAAGAGGTTCTTCCTGGAGCTATAGCTGATCATGCTGCTCAGCCGGTGTGTTGGAATGGTGTGGACAGAATGTAGTCGGTATGGATCATTTATTTTAAACAGCGCCAAAAACATACCAACAAGGAAGAGCATAGGACCAGCGTTGCTCTTCCTTTTCCGGGTGTTCTTTGGCGCTGTGGAAATTGAATTAACTGGTGTGTTTGTATTTCCTCGGCTTCGCAGGAGCACAAATTTGCATTCGTTACCAATATGGTTTTCCTCGATTATTATTATTATTATTATTATTATTATTATTATTATTATTATTATTATTATTTATTGACATCCCCTTTGAAACGGGGTGGTGAAAAATAGTTACCTTGCCTGGTTGAGTTAATCTGGTATGCTATACTTTCTTTTCACTAGAACATTTCTGTGTGTATCTCCTCAATCTTCTTTATCGTTCTCAAAACTCCTCTATCTACGTTGTATACCACTACCTGTAGCTCTAAAGGATCCAGTGGTATCAATCTTTTATTTGCTTCCTTTTTTTCCAACAATCTTGGTTATCTCTACTGCTGACCGGATGATGCTTTCCGCCCACTTTACATCCAAGGGCTTGGTGAAAGTGTACCCCTACTGAAAAAAAAAAATGTTCTAAATAACTCCCATAGCCAATAATATCAGATGACATATGGAAGAAACGGCTTTTATACAGAATCCTAAACGTTTCAACTTAAATATTGCTCATGAGGTATATGTTTCTTCTTTAAATAGGCTACGTTAACTACGAGTATCCCTGGGGGAATAGCTTCGGATTTCATTAGGATGTGCTGAGTGGCCTTCAGATTTTACTGCACCACACAGATATCTCCTCTTTTTGCGAATGGCTAATACCTCGGCCACGTTCCCTCTGTTACATTTATGTCCCAAAGGCAAGTACACGAGCCACTGTAAATAACAAGGTAATAAAACAATGTTACCTGTTCAAACCAAGGCCAGTAAACCACCAGTAAATTGTGTAACATTTTGCTCTTTGTGGAAGAATATTGTGACTAGACTAATTTTGTTAGAACTCTAGTAATTAGGCGCAATAAAATTTAGCACCTAAAGGAGCTTTTAGCGGTCAACGATCACAGTTTCTACGGCGGAGTACCACTTTTTCGTGCCTAAGTGATCGAACGGCTACTCGTCGGCAAATTCTCAGCCGGGATACCTCCTGCACACTTCATCATACGATATGCACACAACTGCATTCTATTTCGTGCCAGAATCCTGTGACAAAATGGTTGAATATTTGGTTGTGTAGAAGTCATGCATAAAAATTAAACCAAAGCGACCTTTTATGTTCAAATGGAAGAATGATGCCCACGAACTAATTTCCTTGTGCCAGATCGTCGCTAAAGAACCCAAAAGCGGCTGTAAGATGGCACTTTTGAGATCGGCGCAAAAAATTATTCTGGAGTGTACATAACGTTGTCGTGGGAAAACAAATTGTTCATAGTGCAGCTAAGTGGCTTACGCAATGCCTTTCGTCTACAAAGCTTATAATGGTCCCACATGATCACGTGAGTCGCTCTGTGAATAAACGTAGCAATGTAGTAGCGTAGTGGATTGGATGAATCGAAGACCGAACGCACAACAGCGTGCAAAAAACAGGAAACTTGACAGTTACTGTCTAGTTGGTCTTCTGGGCCCTTGTATAGTTTTGTCATTTTGCTTTAATTCCGATTCCATGGCGCTGTCATATATTGGGACACATGAGGTCACTGAAATCTTTCTAAATATATGCACCGTACCACCGATAACGTATTAATACCCATATAACACTCGCTCGCCTTCAGTGCACGGACCTTCGAAAACCTCTTGCCTCTAGAGGGGTTGCGCTCCACATTCGAAAACTAACTGCTCGTTGCAAGGAACCAACTACGTTTCGAAAGGCACAAATAATTTGCAGCTAATGTCCTAATTTTACAAATGCGATCGTAGCTAGACGCTCACAGTCACTTTACCCGCTTTTCGGACCACCTTAGAACAAAGTCCGGTGAATTTAGCACTCTACGAACAAGGCACCAAAAGCAGCCTACGCACGAACAGTGTTCACAACCTCCTTTAAAGTCCGGTGTATCAAAAGTTCGGTGCAACGGACCTGCAACGCCTGCGATGATGTGCACAGCGCGACAGCGCACACAAGACGGAGGGCAACGACAGAGATGGTCGTGGTCCTAACCGTACATTGTTGATGGTTGCGTTGAGCGCGTTATCGTGGAGGCATGGCTAACTAGCTCTGCCTCACACCTTGCAAAACTTGGGAGACATACCACTTTTTCAGAGCATGCGTCCGACTTACATAGCTACGATTTTGCGTCGCCCCTTCACCACGCTGCTCTGTCGTTACTACAAACGGCTGTTTGTAAAGGAACCTGTTCCTCCAGATGTCCCCCGTCACGACTACCTGCTAAGGCGTACTTGGTGAGGAGCATGACAGTAGATTCAACACAGCCAGCGTAACTATGTAACTATTTTTCTGGGAGTGCTTTAGAAAGACATTTCTAATACTTATTTAGTTTACATTTCACATTTTTATTAAACGTTTCTAACAGAACGTCCAGCCAACTGGTTTATCAGTTTACATTTCTTGTACACGTCTGCTGGCTGCACTTTGTAGCCCTGTGATAACATCAACCGTCGGCTCTAAGTGGCTTTTGCATTTGGTTACTGTTTGAGCAGGGTTTCGTTATGCCCGATTTCATGCGCATCCACTCCCTCCTCAGCTTCATGATTTCATGTTTCATGAAACTGTAGTGCCATAAATCTTTTTCCTGACTTGCCTTCCTCTTGATACCCGATTTAATGGTGTGCGTCTTTTGCGGCCGTGATTCCCGTTTCAGGTGAATAAGCGCGCAGCAGTCATTCCTCAAGAACAGTTGCTGATATTCCCGCACTTTACATTAGGTTCACAGTACGTTTACTTCGAAGTCTATATTATAATGTTCCGAAGTTTCCTAGCTTCAGAAACTGGCATCTACCAAGCACTGTCTGTTTTGTTGCCCTCAAGGACCTTAGATTTTAAGATTCTCTCTGATAGTGAACGATACATCATCACATATTTTGGTCATTGAAAGAAGGGTAACCTTATCGGAGCAGTACGTAATCTACGTTGTTTCCTCAATATAGTAATTCTCTCAGAGGCTATACATCACATTGATAAACTTTAAAGTGCCTTATGCCAACGCTTGATGGCTCCCAAAATCCTTGCTTTGCAAGAATTGCCTTTAGTGAAAACGTAATATGCAAGAACTTCATTTACCGCCTGCAGAATAAGCATTTACGGCGCAATATTTCAGGTTACGATGTAGTGTTCCTATATTCTGTTGCCGGCATCCTGGCCGGTTGCTTCGTTGCTTGTTTTTAAAGTACATACAATAGCAGCCCTACTTACAAGTCGAAAGGTGGCATCGTTTATTTTCTATGTCTTACCTGAAATGGTTTGCACCGTGAGCACCCTCACCCTATATTCAAATTCAAGTGTTTACGTTCAAACTCTAGATCAGATGTCGAAAGACAAATTACAGTCCTAGAAATAACTCTCACACAGTAAGTTTCACAAGCTCGTCTCCTGGCAAAAAGACACCTCTATCAGTGTCCATCAGTTCTTCGGCGATCTTCTAGTCAATGGCATTTACGAGTCCTATCTGTCTCCGTTCGGCAGTACAATACCTGCTAAATCATATTACGCGAAATCGAGATTTGCACTATTTCTTCGCAAGCAGTCGTCATACAAAAGCAGGAAAGAAGCAAAAATTTAGTAAACAGCAGTAACGGTGGCAGATATATGCGCTCTTTGGGCATCCATCTCTGGCAAACAATTTTTTCTTCGTTCACACATGTCTCTTCGCCAGCTTTAGATGCAATTGTTTTGAAGGGCAATCTGTTTTTCGTAGCTTGCAGCTGCAGAAATCCATTCTTCTTCATCACTTCCAGCTTATCGCTCCGCCGGAACAATGTTTCCGGGCATTCTTCTTGGCTACGTGAACACGAAAAGGCAATCGAGCGTCCTTCGTGAATGTGATAATGTTTTTTTTTTTTGTTACGCGTGTGATGCTTTATATATAACGAGGACGGGTATGATCATAATTTCATTAGTTCCTCATTTCTTTGACAAACCTTATCTGGGCGAGCACCGTAAGCAAAGCTTTCATTAGCACAACACCACGCCAATTAAGTGAAACTAAGCATTTATTTCGCAAGGAGAGCTTCGTTGCATTCTTTATTACATCAGGCGCGTATATTATCACGCGGAACTGAAGCACGAACCGAAGAAAAACGCAAATGCCCATTTTCTGCCCTCTACGTTGGTCAGTGTACGCGGCACTTTTGCAATTTGGTTACAAATGCTTAGCATTTATGTCGGCGCTGAAACTCATTTAGCTTCAGCTCGCGATCACATGTCTCAGTTAAAAGTTATGAGCGTAAAAGCTATCCTACGTGATTTAAGACAAAATTTATAGCCTGGGCGACATTAAGCCCCGCTAGAGCAGAACAATATTTGCAGCATGTGTGCCACACACGCTCTTCTGAATCATGGGTCGTTTTACTGCATATGTGCACTTATTTTTTTCTGATAGCATGAGGCCTTCGCTAACGGACACGTGAGGCCAGGCCTTGTAGCACGCGGAAGGCTGCTGAATTGAAGCAATAGAAGTGTCGCCAGAGAACGGAAAGGGAGATTATCCAAACAATGCATGGAACAGTAATAAGAAATATTCAACGATAAAATGTTTTGGTTGAGGCCGGGCCTAGTGAAATTGTTTAGCTATGAGAAGTTTTCGTAATTAAGAGAAGCTACTATAGGTACATGATAAATATATAATAAAGATCAGCACCACCCACCGTGGTTGCTCAGTGGCTATGGTGTTAGGCTGCTGAGCACGAGGTCGCGGGATCGAATCCCGGCCACGGCGGCCGCATTTCGATGGGGGCGAAATGCGAAAACACCCGTGTACTTAGATTTAGGTGCACGTTAAAGAACCCCTGGTGGTCGAAATTTCCGGAGTCCCCCACTACGGCGTGCCTCATAATCAGAAAGTCGTTTTGGCACGTAAAACCCCACAATTTAATTTTAAAGATCAGTACCGTAACAATCATAGTGCGGCCTAAGTAAAATAGGGCATTCTGAACGTCGGTTTATAATCCGAGCCTGCTTCATCAGCTAGGGCGCACATTACTTTGTGTAGGTGCGTTGAAATTTATTGTGCAATAATAAAGTATGCGGAACTAGATGCATTGGCATGCGTAAACACCTTGAAACCACCGAGAGTAGAAGCTTTGATTAGTGGAATCTCTATATTCTTGCTCCCGAAACAACATCCATATTGATCTCCTGCAGCCGCTGGCCGTAATTCTTCCTGTGTTCATTTGTGGCGGCCGTCCTTTGAACAATTTGCGCATTTTTAAATGACAGGTTAAAAATTAGTGACTGCAAAGCCTAATATTTGATACTGCCCGCCGTTGTCTTCTTGCGGCCATATTTTGGTTGTGACAGGGAGCCCGCAAGCCATCGAAAAATGTAAAGGTTTAAACGAACTCTGACGGCAGCTATTCGCGATAAACCCTTAGTGTTCCCCTGAAGGACGGCATACCCCATTAAACGACGCAGCATTGCCCCAGTTTACCGCACCTGCAGGCACAAGGCCATTCCAACGATTCCTATCGAAATTCTCTTCGACCACATTTTCGGACCATGCTTTCCAGTCATCAAATTGGATGGTCGAGATCCCCGCTTCGGCCTCTAATCGAGTGCTTCGGAATTCCCGAACTCTTTGTTCAACGATGCCCCCCGAGCCGCCGACCCCCTCTCCTTCCTGTTTGTTCCCCGCAAATTTGTCCCAAAAGTCGATTTCAATTCATTTGCTCTTTCTGTTGAATGCGTTTTGCCGCCAACCTTCCTTTTTCATTTCCGAGACACCTCAGAGTAACTTAAAAAAAAAAAACAGTCTGGGTAACACTAAGCACTTCTTTTCGAGTTTTGAATGCGAAATCATTAATGTCCAATTGAACGTCCTTCGAGTTACGGACTCCTCGCGGGCAAGCAAGTGCATTAAGACGCTTGGCCAACACCTCCTGGACAGCAAAGGGTGAGTGCACTTCGATTCTTAAAGTCATCCTACCATTTGTGACTGATATTCAGTCTAATGGGAAACCCTCCTGCATAAGCCATGGTGCTTTTGACGCCATCACTTTCTTCACGCCGGGCTTGGCAATCGAAATTTCGGTCCAGTTAGCATGACGTCATAAAGCAGAGTATGCTGGCCTTCTGAGCGTGGGGTCATATGTTCGAAACTCACTACCGCCAACGTTATTCTTTTCAATTTTATTCTATATTTTGTAAATGATTTCTGCACATCGATTACAGAGGCGAAGTTAAAACGCCGAAGAGAGCTTGCGCGGACAAAGGAATGCGGCTGTAATAAAGTCTTCCGAGAGCGACGGAGAGGTGAAGTCGCGGCTACGCCCTCTCCCCTCACGGAACACCTGGCGTACTGGCGCGGCAGCAGGTGTTTTCTGTCGCCCCTTCTGCTCCGCCGAGGAGCGCATGCCGATGAGCGCAATTGGAACTTATGAACCGTTTCGCTGCTACGGACGCCGGATTTCTCACTCAATGGACCATTTGATGCTTTCGCATCAATAACAAAGTGAGAGAGAGATCGTTATGCTTTGAGGTTCTCGTGTGGCAGCCATCAAATTTCGTTTGACTTGTCAGTAACCTGTTTGCCTGAAAGATCTTTTCAGTGCATGTGGACATAAAAAAAAATGATCTAACTTTTATTTGCTCTTGAGGTCCTAGGTGCAGTGTAAATATTTGTGCAATATTATTTCTGCGACGTTGCAATGCCTTGTGTGGCGTTCACGATGAATAGTATGATTGAGCAAATATTTATCAGCATATTTATTGATAACATTCAGACCTAGATGTTAGCTTCCTTTCTGACTTCAGGATTAAAAAGCGGGGAGAGTCATTTCTGCGCAAGTGGTAATATAACTACTTAAGCTGTCCATACGAAAATACCTAAAAGCTTATTTATCAGGTGACTCCACTGCATGCTTACTCCATGGATATAAGCAAGCCGAAGCAGAACTAACCACCACTGCCGCAAGAGAAAAAGAAAACATATGTGCGGAGCCTACATAAAGAGATTTTTAAATACTAGGGGAATGCTCAAAGGTGAGGCTGTGCAGCTATGGGGAACCAGCGCTGGATAGGCGGCGCGTCGAAAAGAGTGCGTTGCACGCCGCCCTGGCGACGAAACGCGGCATATTCCAGCCACACAACCAGACGACACACACATACGCAGCCGTATTTTAGTTCGTATGTTTCCGTTTTCGCGCCGCTTCAAGTGGAGTTTTTGTAAAGAAGCTAGTGCCATCAAGTGAAGAAATGACGAAAGAAGCTTTTTAAGCTTTATACATTTTTCACAGTGCGTCGCGGCGAGCACGTGTGTTTCTTTAACGGTTGCGTCGTGTATCAATGCCATGCTTGCGTGGCTGCCTGCCTCGCAAATCTAGCAGTTATGGCTCCGGTCGTGCTGCGCTATGGTTTCGTAAGTATTAGTTGGCCTGAAGATATTCCATATTTCTCTGGCTAGACATCAAAAATTCTGATGTTACTTCGCCACAGCCGTCAATGGAGAAGAAAGCTTTATCGCATCAGCTGACTCGCGCAAGCAAAGGTTTGAGTGCTCGGCTGCTTGATCCGTAACAATCCTCACTACATTTAGCACTAATTACATTAATTTGCCGGATGCATCTCAGCGCTGAGTCCTCATCCGCATGCGCATTTTTATAAACACATAGGTGGCTTAGTCGCGCGTGCGCCGGCACTATGCGCATACAACTCGTATTACAAGGCAGCTTCCCTCCCACATAATTCTCGGCAATGAATGGATAATTTTTACCTTTCGTATCGTTCACTTGGTGCGGTGGCGTTGGAAGGGGCTTGGCGGTGGCATTGCGAAGGAAAAATGGTACATATGCCGAATGGTGCATGCTATTGCTAATTTTGTTTCCGACGAAATACCGACAGCAGATTCTGCTGTTTGGTACTGTCTGCCATGGCTGACCGTCTTCACTATCGAATAAACCAAGGATACACGCGAAATTTGATTTAGAAACCAGCCCGACACCGCTTGACAGGGCGACAAGACGGGAGCATACTCCGCTCGCCTGACTGCTTGGATCCAACGCCGCCTCCGTTCTTGTTCGTAGGGTTTAGATGGAAAGACGCAGAAGGATACATCCTCCCTCATCCCGACTTAGTTGTGGCACTTGTATACGCAACAGTATCGTCGGCGCCCTTTTGTTTTCCTTCGGCTTTAAGGGCACGCAACGCAATTTTCGTCCGCGGGGGAGGCTGCATTGTGCACGTTCTGACCGCCAGGGCGGCGCTGCAGGCGCCGTGAAAACTCCAGCGCTGGTTCCCCATAGGGGTCAGAAAAGGAAGGTTGACAAAGAGCAGGAATCCAATGTGTTCCCCGGAGCCTAAATGGCACTACTACAAAGGAGTTCTGTCGGCTAAGCTGAATCCTAGTTTAGACCGCTACTGCTTTCTCTTCGACCATACAAAAGCCTCAAGATTAATTTAATCTCTAAGTGTCTTTTTGTCTCCATCGTTATCTTTCTTCAGCAGTGTGTGCCGTCCGGGCGCCTACACCTGAAGTGAAGCATGCGAACAAGAGCAGGACTATCGTGTCGTTTGAGAAGCTTTGTTTTCGTTGACATTTATTTATTACTTTTCTGCGTTTGGTTATTCCTGTTACTATGCCCTGCTGTGCCCAAGAAATTTCACTCCCTGCAGCTGATACCTGGACTTTGTTGAAAGTAACGTTTCTTGCCAGCGTTTCAGCTCAGCATTGCCGAGAAAGCCGGGCGCACGCATATTAGTCTGGTTTTCACATTTGCAAACCAGGTCGCATCAGAGCACGATCCACTTTTCCTTACCTCCGGTAACCATCTCCTGCTTTAGTTAGAAGGGTGTTAATATATATAGTTATAAACCATTAAAACACAATCGTAGACACCTATAAATATGATTATTCTGAGCGCTCCTTTATCATGTGCGAAGAGCTACTTTCAAAACGACATTACTGTGTAAAAATATTTTTAGCTTTTGACCTCCACAGTTCCGAGATCAGTAACCCACTGTTTTCTGCAATACGTAGAGTACGTACCGCTTCTTCGGTTGTATGCAGAGTACTGCTTACAAAACAGAGGTTGCGTCATTTAGTACCAACCTCACACAGACCTAATCTTAAATAACAGCGGAGAAATCTGCAAGAATGGCCTCTCTTTATTGTTGTTATAGAAAATCTTTATGCTCTCTTTTTCCATACAAAGACAGTGTACTTAAAGAGCATTGCACTCAGAAGAGACAGAAACATCATCATTGAGAATGGGAACCTCCATGTTAAATAGTTGTCATAACTTCATCAAAAACGCACCTAATGAATATGTATTGTATGTATTTTGTGCACTTAATGTACCTCGTATTCATTTTTATGCGGAACGCTCTATTTTCAAGCGCTATCCCGTGTCTCTGTCACGTCCCTGCCTTTTGATTTGCGCTAAAGGCTTTGCCATTATGCGTAAACCATACCAACTAGCCTATCAATCAGCCTTGTTGAGTTTCAAGGAAGGTCTCACATCTAGGCCCCTGCTGTTCTTTTCAGATAGGCTGCATGGTTTTTAGCAGAAGGGAATGTTTTCATTATAATTTTCGCAATTACACTAAATTGGTAATTAAGTGTTTAATTGTGTACTTGCGGCCATATAAAGTTGGTAAATTGAAACCGAACAGCAGTGAATTGAAATATGTTAGCACAAGAGCTAAGACAAGCTAACTTCATTTCACACGCAAAGTGTCAGCGTGCAGAGGCAAACATGAACAAATCACACTCGTTCAGCGCGGACACTCACTGTCAAAACGGTGGCGTGAGCAAGCAAGGAAGCAGTAGCGAGCGAAGTGACCTTCGTGCTATCTATCGCTTGAACGCAAACTGAGCGGCGACAACACAGCACACATAAAGGTATGAGCCGTCAAAGCGCCGAGACTGTGCCCCCAACGCAGACCGCTTTCAAGATATGGCGTAGAATACGCAGTATGAAAACGCCCTCCCCCCGCCTTCCTGCAATCCCCCGGAACCTAGCGCAAGACAAAAGACGACACGCTTCCTTCACGCTTTCCTACCTTGCGCGCGTGAGGTTGAGCCGCGGTCGCCGGTTCCCATCGCACGCTTTCAATCGCACATATAGCATACAGCATACTGCGCCCCAGGCCTTTATAGGGAATATCACGACGATGGCAGAAATGCAACTGAAGTGTCCTTATAATTGTTGTCGCAACAAAAAGACATTTCGAGAAACATACTGTGTTTTATATTCCTATAATAAGCAAAATCTCATATGAGATCAGATAGGAGAAAATCCCTACGACAGTAACTTTAGAGACTTCACTTCGTATTCCTTTTTTTGTCGGTTAGACGACTCCTACTCTATGTGACGGCGATAAGAACTTCTGTATCACCTCTTAAGCGTCCCTGTACACTTCACCTTAAAAATCATGACCTCCATGTTATAACGCATGCATATTTATCCATCTGGATACGGACTTTAACACAGTTTTCATTATCACGATGTGCGGCTGCAGCAGTAGCCTGTACTGATGGTGCGTCTCCCAATATAGTTCAACACGTTAATTTCAGTTAATCGTTGGGTTTACATCCCCAAACTGCACACGCGGTTATAGGAACTCCACAGTGAAGGACACCGGATTGATCTTGAGGCACCCGTTTTCTTGTGTATTTTTCTCTTTTTTTTTAACGTGCAATGAAATTACAGTACGAAAGTGCTTTCGCATTTCGCATCCACGGGAATACGGCCACAGCTGCCACAGGACTTCGTGTACAGCAGCGCAGTGACGTAGTCACAGAGCCACATTTAAAATAAACACATTGGCCATGCACTAGGTCGACGCTGTGATTCATTAGCGCTTAGCCTATTGGTGCTATAAAATATATTTTACTAAAAACGTACGGATAATGATGTGTAGGAAGTACAGGTTTTGCATGTATACCGACAATGCAACGATGCCAGACTTCAGTGTCCTTTGTACTTTGACAATGCACCATTGTACCACTGATCCTTTTTTTTGCCCCGTGAATTGCTCATAACATGCAAATGAAAGACACCCGACACCGGCTCCCCGGACTGCCCGTCAAACACTGAGAATGACTGTAGTGCGCAGCGTAAATACCGGCTTCAATATCAAAAATAGATGGCGCTTTGGAAAAATGAACGGGTTAATAGCGCATACGTGTTCGATCTAGGTTAACGTCTTTAGCTATGAGATAGGATACATTCCCTCAAAGCACCTGGTTGCCTCGCGTAATGCGCAATTAGTTTGATAAAAGCGCTTTCCGCAGTCAGGCCCGTGGAAATTAGAGAACGCAGGCGCCTCGCTTATCTCCAGCGGTCCAGCTGTCCCAGCATGCATGATGCGTGTTAGAGCCCTACCATCGGAAAGATTCGCGCTATAGGTGGGGCTCAAAGCGGACGCTTTAAACTAGGAGGTCTAATGAACGAGTTTCTTTAAGTACTCTTGTCGGTAAAGTCATTATATGCTGCTGCGTGTCCGAAGCAGATAAGTATAGCACGGGAGCTATAGCACGTGTCGGCGTGTCATTTGGTGAAGCACTGAGTAGTTTTGAAGAGCGAGACCATCCAGATGATAACAGAATTGTTGAAGTTACGAGAAATGATTTATTAATCAGCCACGCCTTCGCATCCCCTTGACTGAATGCCCAAGTATAAAACATTATATAGAACGGACACGCACTTAGGCATCCATCTGAAGTGAATGTTTGGTGAAGTGGGTCATTAAACATTCTAAACATGTCCATTTTATCTGAGGGCATCAGGAGCAAAACAACAAAAAGAAAGACAAAAATAACTGATTCGCGAGTCCATGTGCTCTCGCACTCCCGTGCTGCGCAATGTGCCAAATATATGGATTTATTTATTATTTTCTGAGTTTATTTTAAATGTACCATGTTCTCTTCTTTGCCAGTGCACCGTCGTGAATATGTCGTTATCGTCATTATCATCATCGCCATCGTCATCGAAATCATCGTCATCACGAACACGCAGCGACGGTCTCAACGAGCCCGTCATAGGCGCGACAATATCAAGGCAACGCAGGCGATGCGTTTAGGCACTGTACATGGGCACGCGATGTAGCAGGTATTTGTGGGTCGCGCATCATGGAGAACTGCTGCGAAATCACGTGTTCTCTACAACGAAACCGCTACACGTGCAAAAGAAGGGCACCGTGTCACAATAAAGCGATTAGCAATATTACCAATAGCATTTGACGATGATGTTCAAAAACAAGCGCCACTTAACTATTCTCTCTTTGCTCGTTTCCTCAACCCTTTATACGTGCGTTGCACATCAAACAGCAAGAACCATGCTCGTTGCTTTCTCATTCATTGAACACCACAAGCCATTTATCAGAGCTATGCGGAGAAAGGAATGGGAAAGAACACAGGGCCCAGCCATCCATCAGCGTTACCGTTACTGGCATCACAGGGGCAGCACTCTTGAGTGAATGGAAGCCCACCGCTAAGCGTACCGAAACCTATTTGTCAGGGATTAGCGAATCCAGTCAAGATGATTCGATACTACTCCTGTGTATTCAGAAAAGCCACAGGTTGGTTTCACAGAAGAAGCCATCACCCATAGGGGAAGCTTACCTGCGGTGAGCGTTTTCTTCCGGCGATATCGAGATCCAAGGTATCATCTTATGATCCCGCCTGCCGGAACCTCGGCCCCTCCGATAAGTGCACTTCAGTCACTACAGAGAATGAAGATTCGCGAGTTCCCGTACTTCTAGAAAGCCGGCCTTGCTAAATATTTGCTGTGAAATGCTTGTTTTAACGCGCTAGCGTTAAGGGCCCCGTGTAGCAGGAAATCCAGCGTCGGCGTCCCGCGTCCAGCGTCGACCGCCTTTGAGCGAAACAATCGTTCCAAACCACGCACACTCAACCACGCAGGCCCTCCATGTTGCTCAAAGACGTTTCTGAACTAATTGAACTTCTGAAAGTCAAATAAACCACAAAAAATGCAGCGAAATAAGTTACAATAACATCGGGGGTCAGAGCAGTGGCGTAGCTAGGTCACCTGGCACCCGGGGCCCATAGGTCTTCTGTCCCCCCCCCCCCCCCCCCCCCCGGGTGTAGTCGAGGAAGGCGAGGATATCGACAGTTTCCTGGTTTCAGCACCAGTACAGCCGCTTTGGATACCGCGCACGTCCCCCGGGTCCCCCTCTCCTTCGCTTTCTTTCCCAGAGATCGCGAATGCAGTAGGTATTGGCGGCGAGGAGTTACGGAGTCGCCATCTATCGGAAGCGCCTCGCTGGCGTAGTATGAGGGATCACGCGGCGCGCTCCTCATAGGGTTTGCTGTCAGCGCTCACTGAAAACGCCACGCGGGAGCTCTCCCGGACATTTTTGTAAATACTTTTGAAACGAGAGAAGTTTTTTACTGTCTAAATAATAATCTTGAGCAAACTGAAAGCACATAATCGTTTACAGACGCTATCTTTTTACCGAATACGTACAGTGAACGCCACTGTGCACGGTCGCCGCGATGTAGTCTCCCGAACCGTCTTCTTGCGTGAAAGATAGGCAAACGCTGAGAGCAAACTATGTGAAATATGTTCTTATAGTGTTTGTATAACTAAATGGAGCGTAATAGAACGAAGCCTCAATGCAGCGATCACACAGCTTCGCAGCGACCGACTGCGCGTCTGCATGCTCGTCCGCGTACTGTTTCGCTTTCGCTGCGTGCGCGTTTTCGCATCTTGCCATGAGCTTTAGGCCGCAGAATATGAGCATTTGACAGTGTACAAGCAACCATTGTTGCGTGGGCGCTATCAGAGCTGTTCAAAAATATTCATTGTAGAGACTTCGACGCCTACGGGGACTGTGATGTGCCGTCGCGACGATTCAATCTTTTTTGTTTTCTAAATTCTTGGACGTTTCAATATTATTTCTCGAGTTGCGTCGCACTATATGTTTATCAGTGTTCTCAGGGTGCGATTTCCCGCTGCTTCTTTTTTTGTAATCCAGTGCATTAATTCATAACAAAAACATGACCATATGCCATGCTTCTTTTTTAATGTGCTTCTTACCACTCCCTTTCCCCTCCAGTGAACTTGCAAGTATCTATAGCATCGACAAGTTCGTAGACCCAACCGTCATGACATTATAGTCGGGCAGCGGACTCGGGCGAGCCTCTCAGTGCGCGTTTTCCGAACATCGCAGACCCGGCGCCGTAGCAGAAATCTTCCTCGCGTCTGTGCTTGCTGCATACCCGAGTTGTAGCAGATGACTGTTTTCCGGTTCTAAGTTTCGCGAGCCAAGGTTCACGCAGCTTCTTGTCCCGTGGCTACTTGTGAATAAAGCTGACACCGGGCTCCGTTGCGTACGTTTGGAACTGCGGCACCGAGCAGTAGCTTACCATGTTGCGTGCCTTCAAAGGCAGCCACTGCCTATTGTAGTGCTTTCAAGCGTTGTAAAGGAGACACTCGAAGCGGGAAAATCTCGCCACTAAATGAGGACCGCAGCGTACGAGGGAACTTAAACTCTCGTTTTCCGCCCGCTTCGGCGCTCCCGAAGCAGCCGACGCGGCCGCTATGTCCACGTGATCCATAATAGCACGTCACGCCGACGGT
The DNA here is from genome assembly GCF_023375885.2 of Dermacentor andersoni. Lineage (NCBI taxonomy): Eukaryota > Metazoa > Arthropoda > Arachnida > Ixodida > Ixodidae > Dermacentor > Dermacentor andersoni. Next base: position 3,405,747 of record NC_092823.1, read on the forward strand.
GGCGCCAGATTTTCCAGTGGTGCAGCTCGAGGCCAGTACACGCTGTTTTTTTCTGCGCCAAATAACAGAGGGTGTTGCACTGATAACTTGTGATAAGCGCATGTGCACATCTTGTCAAACTGTAAGGCTTGGCAACCAATACAAATGCGGCATCGTAGAAAATACGGGTCACGTCACAAGTAAAAAAAAAAAATTACAAAGTTTTAACCATGTTTTAACTACCAATTTTAGCGGCAACATTTCATTTGCGAAATTGAAGGCAGACATTCATATCTTGCCCAACAACAACTTCACAAAAATCGTCGTAGGTACTATGGCCCGCAGTATTTTGGCTGTGGGTAGCCCTGAACGAAAACGAAAATTAAATTGTGTCTGAGTGACGCTAATCTGCCCACCATATTAGAAAAACGGAAAACGCCACCTGCCTCCCTGCTGCGCGGGCGCCAATGTTATGACAATTACGAGTTCTCTTCATTCTGCTCAATAAAGCCTTGTTTTTATTTGTTGCTATACGGACAAACGTGATTATCCGAGCTGCGGTACCACCAAAAGATTGGGAACAGTATAGAGCACGCTTCGCGTCGATTCTTGGCGTCACCATTAAAAAAAAAAAGGAAAAAAAAAAGACCGCAATGAAGCCCGTGCAAGCGAAACCTGTTGGTCTGCACTAGCAATGGAGAGGGTTGATGGATCAACCTCATCATCATCATCATCATCAGCCTGATTACGCCCACTGCAGGGCAAAGGCCTCTCCCATACTTCTCCAACTACCCCGGTCATGTACTAATTGTGGCCATGTTGACCCTCCAAACTTCCTAATCTCATCTGCCCACCTAACTTTCTGTCGCCCCCTGCTACGCTTCCCTTCCCTCGGAATCCAGTCCGTAACCCTTAATGACCATCGGTTATCTTCCCTCCTCATTACATGTCCTGCCCATGCCCATTTCTTTTTCTTGATTTCAACTAAGATGTCATTAACGCGCGTTTGTTCCCTCACCCAATCTGCTCTTTTCTTATCCCTTAACGTTACACCTATCATTCTTCTTTCCATAGCTCGTTGCGTCGTCCTCAATTTAAGTAGAACCCTTTTCGTAAGCCTCCAGGTTTCTGCCCCGTACGTGAGTACTGGTAAGACACAGCTGTTATACACTTTTCTCTTGAGGGATAATGGCAACCTGCTGTTCATGATCTGCGAATGCCTGCCAAACGCACCCCAGCCCATTCTTATTCTTCTGATTATTTCACTCTCATGATCTGGATCAGCAGTCACTACCTGTCCTAAGTAGATGTATTCTCTTACCACTTCCAGTGTCTCGCTACCTATCGTAAACTGCTGTTCCCTTCCGAGGCTGTTAAACATTACTTTAGTTTTCTGCAGATTCATTTTTAGTCCCACCCTTCTGCTCTGCCTCTCCAGATCAGTGAGCATGCATTGCAGTTGGTCCCCTGAGTTACTAAGCAAGGCAATATCATCAGCGAAGCGCAAGTTACTAAGGTATTCGCCATTTACTCTTATCCCCAATTCTTCCCAATCCAGGTCTCTGAATACCTCCTGTAAACACGCTGTGAATAGCATTGGAGAGATCGTATCTCCCTGCCTGACGCCTTTCTTTATTGGGATTTTGTTGCTTTCTTTATGGAGGAGTACAGTGGCTGTGGAGCCGCTATAGATATCTTTCAGTATTTTTACATACGGCTCGTCTACACCCTGATTCCGCAATGCCTCCATGACTGCTGAGGTTTCGACTGAATCAAACGCTTTCTCGTAATCAATGAAAGCTATATATAATGGTTGGTTATATTCCGCACATTTCTCTATCACCTGATTGATAGTGTGAATATGATCTATTGTTTAGTAGCCTTTACGGAATCCTGCCTGGTCCTTTGGTTGACGGAAGTCTAAGGTGTTCCGGATTCTATTTGCAATTACCTTAGTAAATACTTTGTAGGCAACGGACAGTAAGCTGATCGGTCTATAATTTTTCAAGTCTTTGGCGTCGCCTTTCTTATGGATTAGGATTATGTTAGCGTTCTTCCAAGATTCCGGTACGCTCGAGGTCTTGAGGCATTGTGTATACAGGGTGGCCAGTTTTTCTAGAACAATCTGCCCACCATCCTTCAGCAAATCTGCTGTTACCTGATCCTCCCCAGCTGCCTTCCCCCTTTGTATAGCTCCCAAGGCTTTCTTTACTTCTTCCGGCGTTACTTCTGGGACATCGAATTCCTCTAGATTATTCTCTCTTCCATTATCATCGTGGGTGCCACTCGTACTGTATAAATCTCTATAGAACTCCTCAGCCACTTGAACTATCTCATCCATATTAGTAATGATATTGCCGGCTTTGTCTCTTAGCGCATACATCTGATTCTTGCCAATTCCTAGTTTCTTCTTCACTGCCTTTAGGCTTCCTCCGTTCCTGAGAGCTTGTTCAATTCTATCCATGTTATACTTCCTTATGTCAGCTGTCTTACGCTTGTTGATTAACTTCGAAAGTTCTGCCAGTTCTATTCTAGCTGTAGGGTTAGAGGCTTTCATACATTGGCGTTTCTTGATCAGATCTTTCGTCTCCTGCGATAGCTTACTGGTATCCTGTCTAACCGAGTTACCACCGACTTCTATTGCACACTCCTTAATGATGCCCACAAGATTGTCGTTCATTGCTTCAACACTAAGGTCCTCTTCGTGACTTAAGGCCGAATACCTGTTCTGTAGCTTGATCTGGAATTCCTCTATTTTCCCTCTTAGCGCTAACTCATTGATCGGCTTCTTATGTACCAGTTTCCTCCGTTCCCTCCTCAGGTCTAGGCTAATTCGAGTTCTTACCATCCTGTGGTCACTGCAGCGCACCTTACCGAGCACGTCCACATCTTGTATGATGCCAGGGTTAGCGCAGAGTATGAAATCTATTTCATTTCTAGTCTCGCCGTTCGGGCTCCTCCATGTCCACTTTCGTTTATTCCGCTTGCGTAAGAAGGTATTCATTATCCTCATATTATTCTGTTCTGCAAACTCTACTAATACCTCCCCCCTGCTATTCCTAGTGCCTATGCCATATTCCCCCACTGCCTTGTCTCCAGCATGCTTCTTGCCTACCTTGGCATTGAAATCGCCCATCAGTATAGTGGATCAACCTCACTGGTCCACTATTTCATATTTCTTTCGCTACTGCCATACTGGGCGCCGCCTGCAGTGCCACGGTACTGTAGGTTGTAGCACCCAAAACGATTTTGTTTAAGAAGCTTTTGTTGAGTTAATTATCTGACTTTGAGTCCTCAATTCTGGAATTGAAGTGCCTCCTCTATAAGTGCTAATTAATGGATTATTAAGGATATGGTTATTACTTATCTGCCATACTTTTCACGCTACCGAATTCCTAGTAATCACAAAGACACATAACTTCATAGAATATCGGTAAATATCCTTAGAAAATTCACGTTTTTTTTTTTGTAAAATTCTGTGCAACTGACACAGACTCTCTACTTGTGACATGAAGTCACACAACACAACAGTTTTCTTAAACGTTCGAGGAAGGAAAGCGTGAAACATAACGGCAGGTTTCGCAGCGGCTTCTCGGAGCGAGCGGGAGAGGGGAAGTAAAAGCGAGCTGAACATCGCGGCGCCCGCGACTACAGCCTGTCGAGTCACATGCGGCCAACCTCTTCGGCCGCACCGAGCCTGAAGACGATCCAGAGAATCCCATTCGCGACTTTTGACGGCCGCACTTATGCAACGTCGCTCTCAACGAACGCTTCACCTTAAACACGAGCGCCGGGCGCGCTCGTTGAACGCCCACTTGCTACTGTCTTTGTTCGTCTTCGCTGTGCGTTCTGAACGGAAGGGACCGAAGAGCATTAACGCCCTACTATGCCTCACTGTATGTTTAGCGACTCCTGCTCCCAGCATGGACATGAAACGTTCCGCTAAGGCGAATAGTTTAGCGACCATTTTGCGAATTAGATTTTTTGGCCCGCACATTCGTGCAATTATTTCGTGGGGTGTTAATAGACCTGCAGCCGACAATTCTTCGGCGCAACGCATCGGGTACGTTAGCTCGGGCTACTGGATACCGGAGCATTCTTTGCCATTTGCGCCCAGTCAAGCCGCCGGAAAAAGGGACGTCTTCAGGCGTATGACACCCCCCCGCCCCCCCCGCTGGCCCCTTGCACCCGGGGCCCACGGCCCCCCGGCCCCCCCTGTTGCTACGCCACTGGGTCAGAGAGTGTGTCACGAACTTGTCCCAGTAAAATTCAGTACACACGACACGAACTGCGTCGCGCTGCCCAGCTGCTCTTTGCTAACTGCGGCAGAACGCCGGGCGGGGCCACTGTGCTTCACAGGCACCCCAAAAGAGTACCTGAATTAGTAACAGAAATGCTAGGGGTCAGAGAAGGTGTCAAAAGTTTACCCAGTACACTCTAAAAACTAAGGGAGTGCCGGGCACTCTCTTTAAGGGAGTAGCTGCTTGTCCCATATTTCACTCTCTTTTCGAGAGTAGATCGACCCTCTTTGAGAGAGAGTAGGTCAACTCCTCCTGACAGAGTTTTGTTACTCCACCGCAAGGGATTGCTAGTACTCTTCCGCAGAGTGATAATACTCTTCCCACAGGGAGTGCTAGTACTCTTCCGCAGAGTGCTGATACTCTCCCCGCAGGGTTAATAGTACACCGCCAGACCGAGTACTTCTACTCCCCCAAACAGAGTGCTTGTACTCCTTCAGAACAGAGTGCTAGTACTCTTCCCAATACCCTCTTAGCCAAGTCCTGGTCACGCATGCAGGCAGGAAATCAGATCAAATTAGGGCCGCTGATATACTGTTCCCTAGGCGGCTCCTCAGAGACACTGGCCCGATTCCAAGCGGTCTTCAGAATAGGCGTGAGCAAAGTTATGCAGGATTTTAAAGTCATTTTTTCCTGGCTATTTGCTGCCTACCGTGAGGCGTGACTGCTCTGAAGTGGCCTATGCGTATGCGTCACGAACGCCACTGAGGAGAAAAAAAAAGCGAATTAACACTTAATCTGCAAATATCTCCGCAAATTTCACAATCAGGAGTCACACAATCTAATTAGAATACAATTGTCAAGGAAATCACATACTTATCAAGAATCACAATGCTCTATACATCACGTGAATTCGAACCCGCGTACACTCGCATTTGTACAATTCAAAACACACATCATAACCATTACACCACAGCGCCGCCACGCCCAGTCGTGTTCTTTTAGAGGTTATATATATACCAAACGTATTTGATGAATCGGCTGTGGTGGGTGGGGTTTCTCTGCAGTGTGCTGTGCTGTTGTGTACTGGAATACGTGTGCGTTTGCATCATTTCCATTCCTTGCTACGACTAACGAAGGAAGACAACGTAGACGACAACGTGAGGACTATTCACGGCTTGTCGTCACCGCAGGAAAATAACAAATGTGCCGTTCAGCTCATGATCGAGTGCTTCTCCAGTCCATGTTCTCCAAAATACGCGGATACAAAGTATTGCGCCAACCATCCACGTATGTGAATTTAATTCGCGCGTATACTGGTGAGCAACTGCGACGCCAGTACCAGGCATTTTGACGTGCCTCACGCTGCCGTGTAGGCGTTCTTTTCAAGTGCATTAGTTTAGAGTTTGGTTCAGTCCGCTGTGAGCTGTTGTCCAGCATTAGCAGCGGATCGCTAGCGTTTTGAAGCGCGTGCATTCCAGCATTTGGAGACTGCTTATGCCGATAGCCGCGTCAAATGCATTGGCACGCATGTTTAAATGACTAATGTGTCCACTTGTTACGCGTGCACTGCTCGTATCCTGTGGCAGTGCTCGTTCTAAAAGCTTCGAAGACCATCTACACTCATGCGTGTGTTCAATTTATATATGCACAGGATGGACTTGCCGGCTAGTTGGTTGAGCATTTTAGAAGAAACAGCGCAATACAAGGACGACGCAAAAACATGCCACACCACGAAGCGCTGGTGTGGTTGATGCTTTTTTTCGTCCTTGTGTTTGCGCTGTTTCTTCTTCCACGATACACGCACACCACAGGTACGCGAAAGTTTAGGAGCATAAGTGGTTAACTCTGTTTTCCCCGTTTTCTCTCAGTGTCAATGGCACAGCGCGTTGCCCGGAATTGTGCACGCTTACCCCCATATGCAGAAATGCATCATAACTTGAAGCCCATGCTTGACTTGATCTAAACGACGCAAGTCGTGAACGCACCAAAAGAAAGGCAGTGAGCGTCTTGGGGGACGTTCGCACCAGGCGTCGTTTATATCAAGTCAAGGATGAGCTTTGTATTAAGATACATTTCTGAATACGGGGGCTAGACATCTGCTTCTTCCAGAAAATGTCGAAGAAACGCCCGCCAAAACCAGGCACATTCGTAAACTTAACTAGGCAATACGAAGCTCCATAGAAAAAAAGAAGAGTGGTATTAAAAGCTTTCAGTATTTTTCTTTACTCCAAAATAGTTGCGCTCTCGTGGCTTCACTGTACAGAGATAGTGCAGCGTTAGCTAGAAAGCATGAATTTCGTAACTCCATGCCAAAATAAGCTTGTAAAATTATTTAGGTGCTAGAATCCAGGGTTTGTAGCGATCCTTGAAAATCCTTTATTTCTAAAATGCTATTTTCAAGGCATTGAAAACCCTTGAATTTTTAGAAGTACTGGAAAGTCCTTAAACTTTTGCACTTGGCTAGACTTAGCAGACATTGCCAAGCGCTTTTTTTCCCTTCTGTGACACTCTTTCGCATGTCACAGAAAATTGTCTCTAGAGGTAATAGAAGGAAAGCGACATCCTTAAAGTTGAAATTACAAAGGAGCTGCAGATACCAGTTTTATGCACATGGAACCGGCGACAAATGTGCTTGGAGGAGCAGAAGCAGGAAGCTCAACAGTTGAGGCATTCGAAGAGAAGCCGTGAAGAGTAAATTGAGAGCGACAGACACAATAAAAAGAAATTAGAAATGACTATTGCTTATTTGATGGTGAAAAAAGCTGAGGCAACAGATGACATCACATACACTGTCAAACCAAACAGTATTCAAAAACTGCAAATGTTGCAGGTCCAAGTAGTTAATTGTGCTATTGCAGAAAAACTTTGAGCGCTTTCTTGAAATGCTTCCTTGTGTGCGTTTAGTGGTGGGCGGTGAAAGGCAAATTAGCAGTCTTTCAAATGTTTGAAATCACTGAAATGCGATTTGTTTTGTTTTCTTTTGTTTGCATTAAAGTTAATGGTGTTCTTGAACAAGTTATTGCCTGTCCAAACTACTACACACATTGCACGAGGTCCTTAAAGTTACTGTGTCGGGGCCTCGAAAGTCCTTGAAAACCATCGAATTTTTTTCTTCAATATTGCTACGAACCCAGTAGAACAACTGTCATGGAGTAAAAACCTTGGCTGAACAGGGGCTTATACGCAGAGCACAGGAAGACTAGAAATGCAGTAGTAGGCATGGAGGGCCCTGAAAAAAATGTGCCACATCCGCTCGTCTGCCTTATGTTTCTGCACCGACTGTCGCATTTTTAATAGAAGTGCACTTTCTGTTCTACTCCAATAAACGCAACATTACGAACTCCAGTGTGGGGCAGTCCTTCAGCCAGTGCAGAACTTTTTCTGTACATCCGAGTCAGCTCTGTCATTTTTCCAGCATTGTAGTACAAGGTTTGTTAAACTGGTTTAGCAGAATATGAGCAGTATACTCTTAAATTAGCTGTTTATTTGTATGCACAAGTTCAGGTCCTCAGTTTGGTTGCATGACAAATTGCCATACCTCAATAGATACAAGAAACAATTTTATTACAGTTTAATAAAATCCAAACAGTAATAATCACAACAATATAATGACATACATTTCTTTGGTACGTATACAGCCAATGTCTTGGCAGTGTATAAATTCAACTATACACCGCAAGTACTGTGTCCTGACCACTATTATTCACATGTGTAAAACCATCACAGCAATTCAACAAATATCACAGTAATTAGTGACATACACTTTGTAACTGCTTTACATGAGCATAATGTATACAAATGGTCCCTGTGTACCTACACATGACTAGTGCCACCCGAGTACTATTACTCACAGGCGTAAAACCAACAAAGCAGTTCTTTAAAAAATATCACAGCGCTTAGTGACGTACATGCTGTAACTCCCTTGTAGAAACCTAATACAAACACGTGAGGACACAGAAAGCTAGCAGTGGGCATACATGGGAATACCACCGCCTCAATACTAATTCACAAGTGTAAAACCAACCAAGCAGTTCTTTAAAGAATATCACAATGCTTAGTGACATACATTTTCTAACTAGCTTATATAAGCTTTATACAAACATGAGAACATACACAAAGCTAGCGGTGCACCCGCGTAGAAGTGCGGCCATCTGAACACGATTATTTGCAAGTGTAAGCTCAACAGAACAGTTCGTTATAGTGACCCACATTTTGTAACTGCCTTATACAAGCTTGATGCAAGCAGAAGAATGCAGAAAAATATAAATTAAAAACTTGCTCTATGCATACACAAACAGATCAACACAAATGGTAAACACCGCTTTGAAGACAAATGTGACTGTGGCAAAGCGCAGTGCTGTGCCGGTTGAAATCGCCACCCACAAAAGTATTGAGCAATGCTTAAACCACAGGCAATAAAGTGCTGAAAGACTGCGTCTCTAACGTAACTATTTTAATTCAAATTTGCTGAATATAGGGCTCGCTTGCAGATAAGGCATCTGATCCAACTGACCTGATTTTACACCTGCTACATGCAAAAAATGCACTCAGATATAACTGGTAATAATAATTATAAAAGGCATTTAAAAACTTGATAGTATGATGAAGATGCATGACTAGAAAAGTTCTGTCCCCCTCGTACTTGTTAAAAAGGTGTAAGTACGACACATGTTCTTTTTTTCCTCAATTTTTGCATTAATGGACAGCCGGGAACCTCGAACCGACACAAAAAAAAAGATACTGCTATGTTAATAGTGTTATGAATAATTTTTTGTGAAAGCTTTTTTACAGACAAGTTGCAGTCTCGTTTCTGGAGGTTGAGCTGTATCTTGCAAAATAACTTGAAAAGTGGTCACATGGGAGCATGACACTATATCATAATGTTAGTTTCAGTTGACTCTCTTGCCCTACAAGTCGCTGCTCACTGTGGCCAGTGATGCAACAGCAGTGTCTGTGTGATTTTCATCACACTTCTGTCCTATGCCATTCTTACCAGAGTTGGCGGCACATAGATACCCAAATTTCGATAGTGTTGCTTTCTCAGGTGGTTGCTTCTGATTTGCTCAATATCAGTTGGCACTTCAGCTGCATCAAACTTCTTTTTTACCTCTTCAACAACAACATCAACAACAATCTTATTACACCTGTGTTGTCCTTCTAGTTGCCTACAAAGACCAGTCAATCTAGCAACAACACTGACAGTCTCTACTATCTTGTAATGGGGGAGAGGTGTGTCCCACCATGTGTTCAACATTGTTGTCACTATGTGGGCTGGCTGGGGAGGCAACAACTGTAATATGTTTGCATTTGCATATATTAAAGTGATGCTTGTACTGTGTTATAACACCTAACTTAGTCTTGCACTTGCTGCACAATAACACTGGCTCACTGTCGTGGTGAAAAGCTTTTGTATGTTGAGCAAATGAGTTGTATCCACTACAAAAAAAGTCAGTGATAGCACACATGTTGCTCTACCAGGCCTGGTGTGGTTCCTTCTGACACTGCTGCTGATGCTGACGCGCTGCTGCTTGCCTCGTACACTGTTGCAGCTGCAGTAGACATGGCAGTCTCTGTATCTATTGCTGCCGTGTCATCTGTCATGGTAACTTCCAAGTGGTATCGGGCTCACTTCTGCAACAGAGATGTTGTTTGCCCCTTGAGGGCTCTCATGATCAGGGCCAATAATTTCGTAGGCATTGTCTCCTGCATCGAAGAACCAATAAGAACAGCATGAATTAATAAATATAGCTCTAAAAAGTACGGACATCAAGACTTAACCACAAGCTTTGCACATAAGTGACCGGGCTTAAAGAATAATACTTGCAGGAGGAGTTACACAATTGTTTGTGTATATTACAGTAAAGCCTCATCAGAAGATATTCAAGAGGCACGGGAAACATGTCTCTCGAAACCAAAAATTTTGAGACACTGAGGAGCCCGACTAGATCACTTTATTATGCATCATCACTAAAGTATGTTTTGATATATCTGAAGGAATAAATGCTCAGGGTGGCTTAAAGGGCCCCTAAACCACTTCTCGACATTTTTTGAACATTTCAAGTAAACACGCGTATCAAAATCAGAATGCCGTCACGATCGACGAAGCCAAATGCCAGAGTGCGTAGCACTGCCGGAGCACCACAATATGAAGACAATGACCCCGTGCGCCTCTCTGGACCTATCCTGCACCCCCCAGCTTGTCCTGACGTCACCAGGCTGTCTCTGATGATGTCACCAGTTTCCGGTGCTGTCGATTGGTCGAACGAAAGTGTACGACTGCCGGCAAGGCCTGCAAGCAAATACACACACTCCTTCTTCCTCGTCGCGTTGCGCGCGATGCCATTGTGGGCAGCCAATGGGGGCAAAGAACAGAAACGCCAACAGAAGGGTCTCCCTATGAGGCTCTTCAACACGAGTCACCATACAGTTCCGTTGTATTAGCGCCACCCCTCGCAGGACGACGGGCCAGCGCGGCAGCAACAGAGCTCGTTGGTGTTGGCCTGTCCCGTAACATTTGGAGGTGTACTAGGCAAGGAAAAGACGATACTGTCCATATGGCGTGTACCAGATGAAAGAGTAAAATGAGTGGGGACTACTTTTCGATAATCAAACACACGTAGCTCCACTATTACTGCACCGTTTCGAAAAATTCTCGTGGCTACCTGTTCATTGCCTTATTGTGTAGAACTGCAACACCGCAACTAAATTTCAACCTCGGTGGTTTAGGAGCAGTGGCGTAGCAACAGGGGGGGCCGGGGGGCCGTGGGCCCCGGGTGCAAGGGGCCAGCGGGGGGGGGCGGGGGGGTGTCATACGCCTGAAGACGTCCCTCTTTCCGCCGGCTTGACTGGGCGCAAATGGCAAAGAATGCTCCGGTATCCAGTAGCCCGAGCTAACGTACCCGATGCGTTGCGCCGAAGAATTGTCGGCTGCAGGTCTATTAACACCCCACGAAATAATTGCACGAATGTGCGGGCCAAAAAATCTAATTCGCAAAATGGTCGCTAAACTATTCGCCTTAGCGGAACGTTTCATGTCCATGCTGGGAGCAGGAGTCGCTAAACATACAGTGAGGCATAGTAGGGCGTTAATGCTCTTCGGTCCCTTCCGTTCAGAACGCACAGCGAAGACGAACAAAGACAGTAGCAAGTGGGCGTTCAACGAGCGCGCCCGGCGCTCGTGTTTAAGGTGAAGCGTTCGTTGAGAGCGACGTTGCATAAGTGCGGCCGTCAAAAGTCGCGAATGGGATTCTCTGGATCGTCTTCAGACTCGGTGCGGCCGAAGAGGTTGGCCGCATGTGACTCGACAGGCTGTAGTCGCGGGCGCCGCGATGTTCAGCTCGCTTTTACTTCCCCTCTCCCGCTCGCTCCGAGAAGCCGCTGCGAAACCTGCCGTTATGTTTCACGCTTTCCTTCCTCGAACGTTTAAGAAAACTGTTGTGTTGTGTGACTTCATGTCACAAGTAGAGAGTCTGTGTCAGTTGCACAGAATTTTACAAAAAAAAAAAACGTGAATTTTCTAAGGATATTTACCGATATTCTATGAAGTTATGTGTCTTTGTGATTACTAGGAATTCGGTAGCGTGAAAAGTATGGCAGATAAGTAATAACCATATCCTTAATAATCCATTAATTAGCACTTATAGAGGAGGCACTTCAATTCCAGAATTGAGGACTCAAAGTCAGATAATTAACTCAACAAAAGCTTCTTAAACAAAATCGTTTTGGGTGCTACAACCTACAGTACCGTGGCACTGCAGGCGGCGCCCAGTATGGCAGTAGCGAAAGAAATATGAAATAGTGGACCAGTGAGGTTGATCCATCAACCCTCTCCATTGCTAGTGCAGACCAACAGGTTTCGCTTGCACGGGCTTCATTGCGGTCTTTTTTTTTCCTTTTTTTTTTAATGGTGACGCCAAGAATCGACGCGAAGCGTGCTCTATACTGTTCCCAATCTTTTGGTGGTACCGCAGCTCGGATAATCACGTTTGTCCGTATAGCAACAAATAAAAACAAGGCTTTATTGAGCAGAATGAAGAGAACTCGTAATTGTCATAACATTGGCGCCCGCGCAGCAGGGAGGCAGGTGGCGTTTTCCGTTTTTCTAATATGGTGGGCAGATTAGCGTCACTCAGACACAATTTAATTTTCGTTTTCGTTCAGGGCTACCCACAGCCAAAATACTGCGGGCCATAGTACCTACGACGATTTTTGTGAAGTTGTTGTTGGGCAAGATATGAATGTCGGCCTTCAATTTCGCAAATGAAATGTTGCCGCTAAAATTGGTAGTTAAAACATGGTTAAAACTTTGTAATTTTTTTTTTTACTTGTGACGTGACCCGTATTTTCTACGATGCCGCATTTGTATTGGTTGCCAAGCCTTACAGTTTGACAAGATGTGCACATGCGCTTATCACAAGTTATCAGTGCAGCACCCTCTGTTATTTGGCGCAGAAAAAAACAGCGTGTACTGGCCTCGAGCTGCACCACTGGAAAATCTGGCGCCACCGTCGGCGTGACGTGCTATTATGGATCACGTGGACATAGCGGCCGCGTCGGCTGCTTCGGGAGCGCCGAAGCGGGCGGAAAACGAGAGTTTAAGTTCCCTCGTACGCTGCGGTCCTCATTTAGTGGCGAGATTTTCCCGCTTCGAGTGTCTCCTTTACAACGCTTGAAAGCACTACAATAGGCAGTGGCTGCCTTTGAAGGCACGCAACATGGTAAGCTACTGCTCGGTGCCGCAGTTCCAAACGTACGCAACGGAGCCCGGTGTCAGCTTTATTCACAAGTAGCCACGGGACAAGAAGCTGCGTGAACCTTGGCTCGCGAAACTTAGAACCGGAAAACAGTCATCTGCTACAACTCGGGTATGCAGCAAGCACAGACGCGAGGAAGATTTCTGCTACGGCGCCGGGTCTGCGATGTTCGGAAAACGCGCACTGAGAGGCTCGCCCGAGTCCGCTGCCCGACTATAATGTCATGACGGTTGGGTCTACGAACTTGTCGATGCTATAGATACTTGCAAGTTCACTGGAGGGGAAAGGGAGTGGTAAGAAGCACATTAAAAAAGAAGCATGGCATATGGTCATGTTTTTGTTATGAATTAATGCACTGGATTACAAAAAAAGAAGCAGCGGGAAATCGCACCCTGAGAACACTGATAAACATATAGTGCGACGCAACTCGAGAAATAATATTGAAACGTCCAAGAATTTAGAAAACAAAAAAGATTGAATCGTCGCGACGGCACATCACAGTCCCCGTAGGCGTCGAAGTCTCTACAATGAATATTTTTGAACAGCTCTGATAGCGCCCACGCAACAATGGTTGCTTGTACACTGTCAAATGCTCATATTCTGCGGCCTAAAGCTCATGGCAAGATGCGAAAACGCGCACGCAGCGAAAGCGAAACAGTACGCGGACGAGCATGCAGACGCGCAGTCGGTCGCTGCGAAGCTGTGTGATCGCTGCATTGAGGTTTCGTTTATTACGCTCCATTTAGTTATACAAACACTATAAGAACATATTTCACATAGTTTGCTCTCAGCGTTTGCCTATCTTTCACGCAAGAAGACGGTTCGGGAGACTACATCGCGGCGACCGTGCACAGTGGCGTTCACTGTACGTATTCGGTAAAAAGATAGCGTCTGTAAACGATTATGTGCTTTCAGTTTGCTCAAGATTATTATTTAGACAGTAAAAAACTTCTCTCGTTTCAAAAGTATTTACAAAAATGTCCGGGAGAGCTCCCGCGTGGCGTTTTCAGTGAGCGCTGACAGCAAACCCTATGAGGAGCGCGCCGCGTGATCCCTAATACTACGCCAGCGAGGCGCTTCCGATAGATGGCGACTCCGTAACTCCTCGCCGCCAATACCTACTGCATTCGCGATCTCTGGGAAAGAAAGCGAAGGAGAGGGGGACCCGGGGGACGTGCGCGGTATCCAAAGCGGCTGTACTGGTGCTGAAACCAGGAAACTGTCGATATCCTCGCCTTCCTCGACTACACCCGGGGGGGGGGGGGGGGTGACAGAAGACCTATGGGCCCCGGGTGCCAGATGACCTAGCTACGCCACTGTTTAGGGGCCCTTTATAGAAGACATTCACAGCTTTTTAGTGACTGTAGATTGTGTTAGCTTCCTTCCCAACTTCGGAATTTAAACACTTCACTTTGCAAGCCTTGTTGCTCGCTGTACCTTTGAGGTGCTCTTAGACGCTCGTCAGCTTCAACTGCCGACACTTTCTGCCCTGCACTGTCCTCGTTACCCTCCTTTTCTGGTTCATGCTAAAAGAGACATGCGCGATTGACTTGTGTAAGGATTGCGTGATCTTTACGCCCTTCGGAGCACACAAGGTGCACAAAGTGAATGTGTCTGGGTTGTGTCCCTTCGAAGTAATGAATACTTAAAAAGTCACCCTTAGTAACAAAGGTGTCTCTTGTATACAGTATTGTTAACGTGGCAAACATCGGAAAACCAACCAAACCATTTTCAGATGTCTCTTACAACCAAGTGCACCTTGTAATGAGATTCTACTGTACTGAATATTTTTCAACTATGGATCATCTGCATGCACATATAGTCACAAATACATGTTGTGTGGAATGGCGAATCGGGAAACAGTTCGTACTCTTACTTTTTGTCGCTAACATAAGCAGCTGATAACAATATGATAAAAAAGCAGGCAATGAGGCTAGAATGGAACATAATCCTTCAGCTCTAAACAGTTTTTTGGGCCCACATCATTCCCTCATATGACATAAGGAAACAACTTGATTGCAGTAATGGCTGCATGTGATCTGAGTTGATTGAAACAAACTATACGTAAGGTTGTCCTGTATGTAATTTTATCAGAGTGCTTTTTAGATGTCCTGCTGGTGATCCTGGCTGCGCGATGCTTCTCATGCTTTTTGGCACGATTCCTTTTTTTCCACTCCACTTTTTTTTTCAGATTTTCTCCCCTTTCCCTTCCCCCTTGTGTAATATAGCACACTTGAAGTATCAAATCTGTTGAACTAACGTGTGTATCAAACCTGTTAACATGTGTGCTTCTCTGTGGTCTGTGTTGTATTTTTGCGCTGCACAATTCAATTCAAGATGAAAGATGGAACGTCCCTGCCTTTAGTTTAATTGTGTGTGTGTGCGTGTATGTGTGTGTGTGTGTGTGTGTGTGTGTGCGTGTGTGTGTGTGTGTGTGTGTGTGTGTGTGTGTGTGTGTGTGTGTGTGTGTGTGTGTGTGTGTGTGTGTGTGTGTGTGTGTGTGTGTGTGTGTGTGTGTGTGTGTGTCTCATGTTTTGAAATATATGTACATTCAGGAGTGCCTGCATGCCCTTCTCTCCTGCTCCAGTGACGAAAAGGAGAGCCTATTTATGTACCATAGTAAAAAATTCAAAGGTTTTCGCTGTGCCCATTACATCCCTTATCATATGGATCTGTCACAATACAGAGTAGCAGTGGTCCATAATACTAGCCCATCCCAACATAATTATAAATTAACACATACCGACATGCTGCGAAACAGCTGTTGCAAAGCCGCTGGTGAAGGCAATTTCCGCAGCACTGCAGTGGTACAGCCGAGTTCCACCTGTATAGTGACAAATCCATATGCGCGTTAGCAACTCAGTAGTTGCTGATGGTTTCATAAGCTTTACACTACACAATAAAGTAATCTAGACAACTTTGTTGGAACAAATGCACATAATTAGGACACCACTTACACTAACACGATTAATTGCCCCCAATCTCTCACTCACTAAGGGATAATACTACTGAAACATCGGTGGAGAGCTCAGATTAACACAGCCCATAAAGGACAAGCGTTCTTTGAGGAAAACAGCTATAACAGCGGTTAGTTTTCTTGATCATTTTATGTGGTAGCTTTGATTTAAATGTCATGCAGTACTATAAAATACGAAGTGCTGCATTTCTAGCACCAGAAGGCGTCGTCAGGCTCATGGTACAACAGATTTTTCCACTGTTTGTCAGTGAGCCGACACATACAAAGAAAACCGAATTCACACATTCATATACAGTGTCAAGTGCACTTCTCCTTCTGAAAACGCAGCCACCAGTTCCAATGTTGCTGAAAGGAAAGGTTATATAAAGTGCCAGACTGCATGGAACTGCCACTTATGACTGTAAATGTATGGTCTGCTGATTGCAGAGGTAGTCACATGCTATTTCTAGTCTCTTTTAGAAGCATTACTAAAGAATAAATTAAAATCTATTCATAAGTCACGAATTTCGTGCATCCACAGTTTGGCTAGATAACCTGTGAGAAAAAGACATGTTTACCTGGAATAGCAACCTTTTTTCCTGCTGCGAAACTTTCCTTCGAATTAATGAAATAACTTTACAGCGTCATAATGCGTTTCTCGCAACTACTTGCCGGCAGTGGCGAGTTAGTGTTTATATCCAACTCATTGGGCGACAATACTGCCAAACACAAATGCTTCACGAACACGAGAACACGTCCCTCGCAGAGAATAGCAACCATATATGCCTCTGTGAGACATGATCGCACCTTTCTGGTCAAAATGTACATTAGAACGACATCACCATCTCATTAAAAAAAAGCCTCCGTACAAGGCAGCCGCCAACTGCATAATGTGAAATTGCAACTGTTGTCCACTTACTGGTGGCCTGTGTTTGAGTCACTTTTGGCAGTTGACTGGGTGCTGAGAAATGCACGTCCTGGGTTGTCCCTGCAAAACATACAGGGTTATGTCAAATGTGGAAAATATATATATGCCGGCATTTCATCAGTCGCAAAACAAACGAGTAAACTAATAAACAACTGTAATGTAAACAGAGTACACATCATAAGATAGGCTGTCAACTGCTAATGCATTACGCAAAAAACCTAATGCATAGGAAAGACTATATGTATACACACGAAGCTGACACACAATTTAATTCGCTCTAGGTTTTTCCGTGCAGTATATTCAAATTATTATGTCTCGTGGTTAGAGCAAAATTAGTGTAAATTACGAACTAAATTATCTACCCTGGAAACTTTTCTTTAATATGCACCTGTGCGCGCTTCGAACGAGTAGCGTTGTAAAATTTACGTACATGGCATTTAACATAGTTACTGAACACGGATTTCCTTTGCCCTGTGTCGTGTACAGTGAGCTACATATATCTGCCCCCCCCCCCCTTTTTTTGTACTAGCCATACTGCGTGCCACTCCACCTATACGCACGTCAATAAACCTCACGACACAGAAATAAAATAAGCGCCAATCAACCATGCCTGCATGTTGTAGTTGGCCTAACCTAACCAAGCATGGGCTGTTGCTTTTTATAGTAAACACAGGCACCGTGCTCATTGCAAGTATGTATCATGTCGCTAAGCAAATATGCAATTTCATTGTACCACTATTTTTTTATCACATGGATATATCTGTTGAGAGGCAAGACAAAAAGCAGTCACTTCTCAGAACTAATCAGCTTTCTTAAAACACATTTTTAACTTTTCAATGACACTTGCTGTAATGTGTTTGTCTCCAGAGAGCATACTTGATTTGACTTTCCAATCAGAGACATTACATAAATATACCATGTTAAGATGACTGCCTGGAGCACGTGAGAATTTTCATCTTCGTGTAACATACTGTATCTTGATTTTGTTGACATTTGGTCAAATGGTACACCCAATATACCCACATACTAGTTTTCTTGTCCAAATAACATGCCAATGTATTTTGATTTTTTGGCATTGGCTCCTCTGCACTACGTGAAGTCGCGCTGCACTGGCTCTTTCACATCCTCGTGTCCTTGCAGCTGCCTTCTTGCGTTATATAAAGCGGATGCCTGAAAAATATCGTATGCAAAAGTCAACACAAGGGCATGGTGCAAAACAACATCAAGACAGTCAAGGCCATGGCAATAAAAAAGTCTTAGCTCTCAGTCTTCCTAGTGAAATGCATGCAAAACATCCAAATGACTGCAACAGTCAACTGCTAAACTAACTTCAATTTTTAGATTTAAGCAAAAAACAAATATACCACAGTTCATCCTTGTTTTTCATGAATGTTAGAATACTCCTCCTAATGAATAGAATATTAGTCATTTTCAGACGTCATAGGTCTGTCATGAGTCTGGTGTATCGCAAACACCACTTGTGACACATCCTAAGCACGTGCCCAGTGTGCCCCCCCCCCCCGCACCATCCCTGGTTGTGCCACTGCTGAAGCCATAATTTGAGGATTATAGCTGCAAACATGATGCTCAGTAGGGATGAAAATATTGTCCTTCAGCTCAATGGATATATGGATGTGCCTATAAAAAAGGGCAACAAGGCTTGTTATGGCAAGCTTACCCACATTTCAATACTAACAAGTTCACTGCGGCCTGCATCTAAGCTTACTAAAAGGTATGAACTTATTTTCATGCATGAAGTGCGCAGTGGAGTTCATTTTTGACAGACCAGACTACTGCTGCAGTTTGAAATCTAGCATTTTAGATTCTTGTAGGCATGTAAAAGTTGCAGTTAAACCGCAGTTATTAGTTTATTACACCAACCTATTGTTCTGTGTACGACAGACTGGTAACACGGAATTAAAGCAACATTTTATTTTGATATTTTATTTCTCTACTAAAAATATTCAAGCGATAAACACATCTTGATCTGCCATGCTATAGCAAAATGCACACATTACGCTTGTAACCCCCAGAGGAAGGCTGATTTAGCTGTTCATATGACATAACTGTGACACGCCAACTCATATTAGCAAATGCACAGGCATGCCCAAAACAATAAGCGTATGCAAAGCGCCCCTGCAATTGTAATTCCACACAGCAGCCGTTATATTCGATGCCGATGCGTAACTAGCTGCTCGACAATTCACCGAGTTCGTAGACCATAAGCATCCTTTCAGTTTCGCACCGTGCACGAAAACCGCAACAGGAGACAAAACCAGACCAATAATCACACCATTTCAACATGAGCAAAAACAGTTCAGTCTTAGGGATAAACACTGTGAGAGCGATTTAGTGCGCGACGGCGACGAGCGACGTCTTCGAGCGACAAAACGGGCCGTCGCTTGAACAGATGACTCGGTTCTGGAAATCTAGAAATCGTCGCTCGTCGCCCAGAAGTGCTATGAGCGACTAGCCAATAGCGCGAAGCCGGAACTGGATGTACATACATCGCTCAAATACTACCGATTGTCGCGCGGAACGAGCAAATGATTCAATTTTTATACGTGCAAGGATAAGAACGTACTGCAAGACCTCCGGAAATATTTTATGCTACTTTTTATAGTAAAATACATCAACGTAAATTACTAAAGCACGCGTCACGCGTGACTGCAACCCTCATGCCGGCAACACCGGGGAGGCGTCGCTCAATATCGTCGCTCGCACGGAGTACGACTTGTAGGCGACGAGCGAACGCGACAGCCATCTCCGTCGCGTCGCTTGTAGCTGCCGCGCGCAAGATCGCTTATATGGGGTTTATACTTTTTTCAGCATAAAACATGGATTCCTCATGCGTTTTCAGTAAGTTCAAGATAACGCGCCCAACTGACCTCTTGCAGCATGCAGCTGAATGCCTGCGGCAAAGTTTCTAACTAGCACTCGTGCTGCACGTAACTTCAGTGGTCGCAGATTCCCTCTGCACGAGACACCGTCAAGCGCGCGGTTTATTTATAAAAAAAAAAAGCATGCTGCCAGCAAAATTACGCCTTCTGTTATGTGATTCCTTAGTTCAACAGCGTTCCGTACACAGTAGACTGCCAAACTGAATAAATTCAAACACACAAAACGCACGCTAATCACGCTCCGCATAGGCTCGGAATCACGGGCTGGTGAACTAACCATTTTAAGCGTCCTCTCGCCTAGCGTCTTATTGAACATACCACAGTTCTGGCAGCGTTTGCGATTTTTAAAGCTCTTACAGACAACGGCAAAGTGATAAAATCACATGCAGTTATCGCGACGACTGGCTTTTTAGATTGACATCGAGAGACAGCGCGTACGCCTAGTCCTTTGTCAATCGCGTCGGCTAAGCGCAGCGACGACTTCCTGGCGATAGCATGACATACGGAGAATGTGCACCTCAGTTAGAATTCACTTACCGTGGAGGATTTGTTGTTATATCCAAGGCATGACGAACGACTGTCGTGTTTTCGTGGCGACGCGAGATGGCCGACACACGATCTCCCTCGGCTGGCCTTTGCTCGCTGGACGGATCAACTTTCTCCAGGGCTGTGTTGTTCCGCGATCTTGAGCGCGCGCGCGCGCGGTGGAGCCACTCCGAGTGAAAAAGTAGAGCGCTCGCTACGCGTTCCTTTGAACTGCGGCGGCCTGTTCTCTTAGAAGCAAAACGATGTGTTCTTTGCTCAGCGTGCATGAATGATACATTGCCATGTTCGGGGCCAGCCACCTAAGGTTGAAGCAGAAGATTACGCTACGTTTTGTTTTCTATTGCCGCAAGAGTCTCTCTTTTCTATTGTCGCAAGTCTTTTCACTCCCTCTCTCTGAAGGGGAGAGTGAAAAGCGCATTTCACTC
Organism: Dermacentor andersoni; assembly: GCF_023375885.2. Classification (NCBI taxonomy): domain Eukaryota; kingdom Metazoa; phylum Arthropoda; class Arachnida; order Ixodida; family Ixodidae; genus Dermacentor; species Dermacentor andersoni. The sequence goes on from NC_092823.1 coordinate 3,426,475, forward strand.
TCTCCTTGGTGACAGAGTGAACAATGCATTTCACTCTCCTCGACATTTTGCGAGAGTAAAACGACGCTTTGAAGAGTGAACCGGCAGTTTCACTCCTGCGATACCCTTCCTAGTTTTTAGAGTGTAAGATTGAGTACGCGCGAAACTAACTGCGTCGCAAAGCCGGGTGCGGCGAGCGTGCCAAAGAACTACTGAAAAAAGTTCAGATAATGTTAGGGCTGACAGAAAGCGTCGCCAACATCTCCCAGTACGCGTCCTTAACTCAAATTAACTACGCCTGGACCGCCGAGTCGGTTTTCGCTAACTGCGTCAGAAGTGTTGGTTCCGCGCCACAACAGCCTAAACTGGTCGAAATGCGTCGTAGACTGTCCAACAAAATTTCTCGCCTTTCAATAGTGCAGTGGCGCCATGTCGAAGTGCACAAGGAACGCAAGAATTCGGCGGGAGCTCAACAAACACGCCACGTCCATAAGGTAAAGGTTCACCTAACAGGCGAACTTCTCACGCGCAGCCCGCTTCGCTCGCTTCAGTGGCGTGTCTGGAGCAAGACGCATGCATATGGCGCGTCTAGCATGTCGGTTGGTTGTTGCTAGGTAACAGAAGAAAAATAAGTTCATTTACACGCAAAACGTTTAAATTTTAGTGGGAAAGAATAAGAAATAAAACGTTGTGTCAGTTCATTTCACATTTCTTTCTTTTCGATGCTCGTGTCAGCTAACGGGAGGGATTACCACTAGGCGTGACATTAAAAAAATTAAATTATGGGGTTTTACGTGCCAAAACCGCTTTCTGATGATGAGCCAGGCCGTAGTGGGGGACTCCGGAAATTTAGACCACCTGGAGTTCTTTAACGTGCCCCTAAATCTAAGTACAGGGGTGTTCTCGCATTTAGCCCCCATCGAAATGCTTCCGCCGTGGCCGGGATTAGGCGTGACGTGTTTCTTTTTGCCACCGTTTCCCGAGTGTCCACTCTTGCTGAATTTATTTCTCTACGTTGAGACGATCGACGAGTGTGCTAGCCACTATCGTTGTGCTCAGTGATACTTGTTTTCCTGCGCACAGTTTCACCCAATAAACAGTTTCGCGACTTGTGTTCTGTGCTGTGGTCGTTCACGAACACAGCGTCACTACAACGTGACCATATCAACACATCGTGACAGGGACTACTATTACCAGCGACCCATTTATACGGCGGGTCGTGCATACTCGAGATGCAATTCCTCATAGAGCCGTTCGTCTGTGGTAGCGGTACGCGGTGGCCTACTAACAAGTCCACATTAGTTCTTCCAACTACTACTACAATTTTTTTCTCCAATAACGGCAGCAGATGCAATACTAACAAACATACAAAGCCGTGGTAATACAACTTTGTTGTTTGCGCAAACCTTTTATTTGGGTGTTTTAAGCCCTTGCAGAGAAATGAGGGAAATCAGAGTTCTGCGCCTCTAATTCTGTGTCGTCGTTTCTAGACAGGGGCATAAAGAACGGCCTCCTTGGAGTAAAAGCACTCTTTTTTCTTTGCAGCTACCCTTGAGATAAAGATGTAGCTCAAACCCAACTCTGATGTCGCTTATTCAATATGCATGCAAAACGCAGGAACGATTTTCTGAGATAACCACTCGGTCTATTTTATTGTTATTTGGGGCGTTTGAGAAAGAACAATAAATTCTAGTAACTGTTGCAAGTAAAATGTTTATTGAAGGCGTGAGTGAATTCTTTAAGTCAAACTTACAAAACTTGGTAGGGCTAAAAAGAAATAGAAGCACAAAGTTTAATAACTTGTAGCTTTGCACCTCAAGCAGATATCACAGTCTTGTAATCTGCATCCGTTAGCGGAAAAATTATCTGAATATTTTACATTGTTTACAAAGGGGCTAACAAAAATACTACCCGCATATTAGTGGCATATTTAAGAGCTATGTATAATAGACTACTTTTGTCTGCTTTAGATGTACTATTAGATGCGATCTACAGAATCGATATCCTTTTTCGTTGCTGAATTTCAGAGTTATAAACTTGGTCGTCACATTTTGTGTGAATGGGCTATTTAAAATTTTTTTCTCAGAACATTGACTGCCTAAATCAAACATTCTGTGCCAACGGTCCCTAAATTCGGACTTTTTATTTGAAATGCAATACCGTGCTGCAGACTCGTGCTGCAGTACAAAACATAGAATCCCACAGTATACAGGGAGTAACGTCTATTGTCGTTTCATAATATAAACGCGCACTTTGGTGCAGTGATAAAATGAGGCCAAATGCTGTCAGTGTCTGGTGAGTGTCTCTTGAAATAAAAGTTAATGAGAGCCGATCGGTTGCAATGGGAATAGGGTACCTGGGGTGCGATCGGAGATGGTTGTTCGGCGCGTTCGTTCGGTTACCGGCGCGCGCGATTGGCCTACTCCGCGCCGACGTCGCCAGCCGCGGGGCACCGCCCCGTTTTTGGTGACGTCAAAATGACGACACGCTCCTGTCAATCATCCACCCACCGAGCATTTCGTCCGAACGCGACGGGAGTTGAGAAGTTTGGAGCGATCATACGGCTTCGCATGGCGCGTCTGGTGGATTGGATTGGATCCAACAGGCGGCCTTTTCGGCTGCGGAATGGCACGTTTGAATCCAATGCATAGTTTAATTCTAGAAAATGGCGCTTCCGTTGGAAACTTAGGTTGTTGCGCTGGCGTTTCTAGAGGAAGGAAGAGAGCGGGTGGCGGTGCGAAACGCGTTTGAAGAAATGGCAGAAAGTGAATTCCGGCGTCGTTTTTGTTTCTCGAAACAAATAATTCGTTGGTTGTACAGAGAAATCGACAACATCATCGGTGCCAGCGAGCCACTGGGATGTTGTCGCTACTTCTTGAAAAGTGCGCCACTCTTCCCGTCATTTTTTTTTTTCTTTTTCCTTCTCGCTGTGCGCGACACAACCTAGGGACGACGCAAAGAACCTAATAGTTATAAATTGCAGTAGTCACACGCACTACTATTTGAAAACGTGTTTGGGCTTGAGAAGAAAAAATACAATTTTTTAGATAAAGATTTCATTCAATTGGAAGACGAGAAACATTTGGCTTTGTAGTATACTGTTTGCAAGCAGACGACAAATGACGGAGGTACACTTCCGGGGAGGTGACCGCTTCCTGATTGGCTGCTCTCCCCGCCCCGCTGTCACAAATTTTGCATACTGCAACTTTGTGACGTTGCAGCAACTGAACAGAACGCGTATCGAACAAAATATCTCCGATCGCGCCCCTGTTGGCAAGAACCTGTGACGACAGAGTGCGTATTGGCGAAAGCACTGTAATGGCGGGCAGGAAACTACATTGAATTTGAGTGTTTTAATCGCAGCTCTTAAGCGCACATTCCTGCGTTGAGCATCGACGTGCGTCGGCGGCGGAACCGAGCGAACGAGCAAAGCGAAAGATGAAGGAGCGAACAAATAGCACAGCGGGGGGTGAAATAGGGCGAGAGTGAACAGTGCGCGAGGAGGAACGCGGAGGAGGAGGGCGTAGGGGATGCGAGAGGAGGAAAGCGGAGGAAGCCATCTTGAATGTTCACCGTCACGAAACCGCATAATTACGCACGCAATGGGCAGATTGTGCAACAGAATGTAACCTCCCTGATGCATGCGGACGACACAGTGCTCCTAGCGGACAATGTTAGATTGGTCAATATGTGCGGCAACGCAACGACAAATCGAGGCAAATAATTTAGCACAGAGAAATTGCGAATTATAACCTTTAATGAAGAGACGAGTAACCACGTGGTGTGGATTCAATTCAATTAAATTCAATTCAAGTTTGTTTTGCATCTATACATGTACAGATGACAGGAGTACAGACAAAAAGCCAAATGAATTCGGCTTGACGGGGTCTGTACCCCCTGCAGAAATGGCACTGTGCACAATAAAGAGAACACAAACATACAATAATGGATAAACGAGAAAAAAAGTGAACATTAGTGAACATTTTATATCTTAAATGCATACGGGTAAAAAAATCAACAATAGAATGCTGCAAGAAATTATATTACAGAGAGCGAATAGTATAAAATGATACAAATAATACAGCCTTGAAAATCACATCTATATTTCATAAGTTATTGACAAGCAGAGAAAATTCGTTAAGGATTCATGGCGTCAGTGTATACCAGAGGAAAACAAAAAAAAAATGAAAAAATTGGAGGACGCTTAAGCTGCGCCTTCAAGAGTGGAACGCGACAGCGTTCCCGTCGACCCGCCAAGCGGTGTAAGACAATGGGCTACGGCGCAGCGATCACTTACGAGGCGCCCCACATCGGACGCGGTGAGCGTCCAGCAACGCAGCGTTCGGCGCGGCAACGAAACCTGCGCCTGAGCAAGCGGAACGAACCAAAGAACTCGGTGTCTCGGAGGGGGAAACGATGCACGCCATCCAAACGTCGTGATCGGCACGGGCAGAGAGATAGACAGACAATGATCTAAAGAAAGGAAGGACGCTTGATTCTGCAACCCGTGAGGGCGCAAGGTGAAACCTCGTCAGGGGAGAGGGAGTCCGGGCCGCGACGCGCCTTGCAACGGTCCCCGCACAACCCCAATGCGCGCGTGGCGCGCCACCTTTCGGGGCAGCGCCGTACATTGAGAGGAGGGGGTCTTCTGTGTTTGCCGCGAGATGGCTCTGCGTGTGAAAGCGCAGAAGAAATGTAGCGGAAACGCACTTCGCTACTCGTGTAACTTCGACTTCTGTAAGTTACATGTTCATAATTACCGATATAAACCGCAGTATAACTTTCTACGGCTCGTTTTTAAGGCAACACCGCATTCACTAGAGGCGCTTTTGTACCGCTTTGAACCATCGAACGCGTGGCTGAGTGATAGCGTCTCCGTCTCACACTCCGGAGACCCTGGTTCGATTCCCACCCAGCCCATCTTGCTAGTTGTTTTTTATTCATGAAGTGCTAGCCGGGATTTATCGCTCACGGCCAACGCCGCCGACGCCGACACCGGCTTTTCTGCGACACTAGCTCCTTAACGCTGTCGCGTTAAAAAAGGAATCCACAGTGAGCCCAATAAAAGGAGAGATAGGTGTCTGTTTAGTTTCCAATGAGTTTAACAAAGATGGCAGTGCGTGGCGTAAGATTTGTTGACCGTAGTTAGTGCGCGCTTTAGGAACATACCATGTTTCTCTGTGACGTGTGTTGTAAATGTTAGAATTCATTGTCAATAGAGATAAATGCTCCAAAAATTTCGTGTTCTGTTTTTTCGCAGTAGTGAAACGCTTGAGTAAAATGCTACGATATATGGAGGTGACCGGATGTAAATTAAGGGCGCTGAAAAAAGGCTGCGTATGGGCGTCATATGAAGAACTGGCGATAGCGCGCATGCTTTCTTCTGCAATAGAAGAAGTTTTGTGATATTAGACATCGTGGTGTTTCCCCAGGCTAAATGACAGTAATTCAGATGGGACAGGAAGAGAGAGTTATAAAGCAGTTTTTTGACGTTCAAGGGAAAAAAAATCGAAGTTTCGGTAGTATTCCCACAAAACGAGCAGTTTTGTTAGCAACTGAGTCTGTATAAAGATTCCAAAGTAAGTTTTCTTGAAATACGAGCCCGAAGCATTTAATGGATGGCACAAAGTTGATAATCGAGGAAGCCATTTGCAAATGGCCGTCAATGTGGACATTATTGTTTTTAGGTTGAAAAAGTACAAACTTTGTCTCGTTTTTATTTATAGACAGTGAATTCAATGAACTCCATCTATTCATCATCATCATCATCAGCCTGGTTACGCCCACTGCAGGGCAAAGGCCTCTCCCATACTTCTCCAACAACCCCGGTCATGTACTAATTGCGGCCATGCCGTCCCTGCAAACTTCTTAATCTCATCCGCCCACCTAACTTTCTGCCGCCCCCTGCTACGCTTCCCTTCCCTTGGGATCCAGTCCGTAACCCTTAATGACCATCGGTTATCTTCCCTCCTCATTACATGTCCGGCCCATGCCCATTTCTTTTTCTTGATTTCAACTAAGATGTCATTTACCCGCGTTTGTTCCCTCACCCAATCTGCTCTTTTCTTATCCCTTAACGTTACACCTATCATACTTCTTTCCATAGCTCGTTGCGTCGTCCTCAATTTCAGCAGAACCCTTTTCGTAAGCCTCCAGGTTTCTGCCCCGTAGGTGAGTACTGGTGAGTACATCTATTAAGTTCACTTAAAGCAGCGTTCGCAAGAGTCAACAGGTCCCTTGCACAACCAGATGTAAAGAACAGACTAGTGTCATCGGCGTATATGACGAATCGGGCAGTGGTGTCAATATTCATTATGGCGTTTACGTAAATATTAAATAACAAAGGTCCAAGAATGCTTGCTTGAGGTACACCAGAATGAATGGGTAAGTTATCGGAAACACAGTTAATTATTCAAATCCTCGTACACCTGAACTGCAGATAGCTTTTGATTAAGCCAAGGAAGGGGCCCCTGAAACCGTAAATTTCTAGTTTCGTTAGCAGAGTGGCGTGGTTAATTGTGTCAAAGGCTACTGAAAAATCGATGAAAACGCCTAGTGTCAGTAAATTTTGTTCAAATGCTTGTAGTATTAGTTCCTTTGGTGTTAGTAGAGCTAACTCTGTCGAGCGACTCTTTCGGAAACCGAACTGACAGTCAGTAATAATATTGTGTTTTTCGCAGAAAGCGGTCATTCTCAGTGTTAATAATTTTCCTAGGCATTTTGAAAATACAGGCAAAATGGATGTTGGTCTGTAGTTAGACAGGTTGTTTTTATCACCGGCTTTGAAGAGCACTGTAACCTTTGCGAGCTGCATGCGCTTGTGAAATATACCGTTTACAAAGAACAGATTATACACATGGTCAAGAGCTGGGCATATCAGATCTAAAACGCGTTTTACGGGGCGTATTTGCAGGTCATCAATATCGCAGCTTTTACTATTTCGCAGAGCGGAAAACGTGAGATAAATTTCTTCGGCGCCAGTTGGAAGTAAAAAAGCACTATTACAATTTCTGGAATTGAGGTACTCTGCGGAGCGTGGATCGTGCAAACTATTTACAAGGGACACAAGATAATTATTAAAAGCGTTTGCTAACTGCGCGCCTGATGAACGTTCGCCGTTAATTATCAATTATCGTACGCCATATGAATGCTGACGTCCAATGTTAAGCATTCTGCTAAGCTTTCTCCACGTGATATCCGTTCGCTTTATAGCTTCAGGATTAAACAACCTATGAAGGTAATCTCTCTTGGCTTGTCTAAGAGTAGCAGTTAACTTATTTCTAAATTTCTTAATTTCGGATAGATGGCATGTGTCTCTTGTGTCCAAAAACGTTTGAATAGAGCATCTTTTTGTTTGATGAGTTTCAGAAGTGCATTGGTTATCCAAGGTTTTCTAGCTTTTCTAGGCTTTAGTGTTTTAGGATGAAAAGATTCCGAGTAAGCCTTTTTGAAAAGGCGCAGTCATACCAACAAGTCATACCCATAGTCAAGCAAAATAAATACCTCGACGTATACGTAAAGGAAGAAAAGACTCACGCACCCACCAAGATAACCTGAAACGAAAAGGGAAGCGGAATGCAGCAGTAATGAAACATAGGGCATTTTGGCACCACAAGAAATATCAGGTGGTGCGTGGGATCGGCAGAGGAGTCATGGTGCCAGCGCTCACACTCGCAAATGCCGTTCTGTGCCTAAAATCGGATACATTGTCTGCGTTGGAAGACGACCAAAGATCGATGGGGCGGTTGGTTTAGGGGGCCCCCGGCACAACCAAATGGGTTGGGACTCCTTTTAAAGTCAGAGAAGCACAGCCCAAAATTAGTTTTGAAGAAAGACAAAAGAACATGGATGAAAATGAATGGGCAGCTGAAGTGCACAAGCAGGTACACCTGAAAAGTGCGGACACATAATGGAGGAAGAAGTCGAAAAAGTTGGCAACCAAGTACAGGGTAATTAAAACTGTAAATAGACAACCAGGAGTCATTAAAAAGAATGTAACAGAAACAAAGACAGTTAAATGGATGCAAAGAATGGAAACAAAAAGGGCCGTGGACATTCACAAGAATGACAACACAGAAATTAAAAGGGCAAATTTGTACGATAACACAAAATGCAGTCCTTGCTGTTAGAGACTGTAGGCGGTTTCCTCAGGACAAAAACATACCGGACCAAATATTCGGAATTAGAAGAGGCATATGCACGCTGCAGCAATAATCCGGAGATCACCCAGCACATCTAATGAAATGGGAAGGGATTCAACGAGTGAGAACCGTAGGTAACGTACGTATTTCAGAGCGTTTTGGCTTAAAGTGGAAGAAGCGTCAACTAGTAAGAAGACTTGACAAGCAAGAGACGTTAAACGTATTAGTGGAAAAAAAGAAGGGAAGAGATTGATACGACCGCACATCTTATACTCATAGCTAGCGGTACAACGTAGAGTTTGAAGGAAAGAAAGATTAAGCAGCTGTATACGATAATGCTAGCTAAAACATGTATAGCATAATCGATTAAATCAAGCAGGCGAGGTGACCTCCCCGTTGCAAATGAGACGCCAAAAATCATCTTCATCATCATAGATGGCACCTCCTGGCAATGCGCAGGGCGTATATAGAGGCCTAACTTTCATTTATTCCAAAATAAATGAGCCCACGCTGAAAAAAAAGGTACATCTTCGTGTGTGGAAGTATATCTGCAATTAAAGCGAAAAAGAATTATGTAAAAACGACGTCAGAACAGTTACGTTTTATCAAATCCTGCAAAGAATTCAGTAAACGTACACCTATCGTCTCTCTATATGTTGCGCACGCGAATAAATAAAATTTCCTAACTAAAACTTTGCAATACTAAGTTCCAGTCACAGCAGACTATTTACTTGTCCAAATATAATAGGAGCATGATAGGCCCACAAATGTGATTGTAGAAGCCATAACGAATATTGACAGTCTTCGTTTGATTTCTTTCACAGAGCGGCTAATTAGGAGGCTTTCGTTCCTTAAAGTTTAGCTTCAAAGAATGAAGTCATTTAAACACAGCTGTCAACGTCACTCTGCATTTGCACTTGCTCCTAGGCTGCACATTGACGTCCCTGGAACTTACGCGGAATCAATAGCGTTTGTTTCTTTCCGTCCAATTTGTTTTTGTCCTGCGTGTTAAGTTGTGTTTTGGTTAAATAAACCGCAGGACAAAAACAAGCTGGACGGAAAGAAAAACGGTATTGATTCCGCGTTAGTTCCAGGGACGCTTCCAGGAAAGTTTGTCCCGTGCTATTTATCTTCTTTAACCAATACACAGTCATGACGATGAACACTTAGTGACGCGTGAAACCAGAAGCACAGGAAAAGGAGCTATGCATGGAAGAGGACCCGGTGCACTCGGACTATGCAAATTAAAGTGGATCAACAGCCTGCGGGATGGAGACAGCAGAACAGTGCTGCTCAATCAGCGCCGACAGGAATGAAGCGGGGCAGCCACTGGTTAGGACACGAATATAGCCAGCAGTCTGTGCGAAGAGCCCGCAATGTACTCTCCGAACTCCGCCATGTTTGATAATCAGGTGCGTCTTTTATCTTCATGAAAGAGCTCCTTGTTTCATATGAACAACCTTTCTTTCTTACGTTCTCCCTGCTCTTTATTCATTCTTAAGCCGGCACTACTCGTCAGGGATTCAGCAAAACCAACGAGATAATTACTGCAGCCGCGAGTTCTTCAGCACGAATTGCATAGGATAGCGGAAGGGATTGCTGAGAAACAACGAAATACGCTCGAATTCACAGATGCCAATCAAATAATTTTGGTGTAGACTTTACATGAGATTAGTTTTATTGTCCGAATTGGAGGTGGGAGGAAAATTGAGAGGTAGCTTTTCGTACGTAGTATTTGGTGCGAACTCGGGGTAATTGCATTAAATTGCGCGCAACGCTATCAATAATTGCTTGTCAAAGAAAAATACGTGGACGCAAAGAACCAGCAGCTTGCCCTACAACATGAACATAGGCATACTGGTGCCGAAAAACTTTTATTGGAAAGGTAAAGATAAACGTACTTAATTGGATGCTTCTCTATAGCTGAATTCAAAAAGGCGTTTAGAGGCGATGTTCCCGATTTACAAGGAACTGGAACATCATCACTCGTTTAAACTTTAAATGCCCAATAAAAAGAATTTTATGCGTTTAAAATATTTATTGTAGTTTAAATTCGACGCTGACATTTATTTCATGTGACTAGATCTATGGAAGTTTTATAGCACATTCTGGAACTATGTGGGACCGTGATACTATTCCTCCCGCGTACACTCAACTAGACATCGTTATTTAGCGCTTTCGTTATAGTATAGCCGGTTAGTGGTGCAAGACCCAACAAATACCACGCGTTTATTGGCCAGATGCATAGGAATAACACTGTCTTGTAACTATTTTGCACCAACAATATACATCCAATCAAAACAGCGAAAATCTCCACGCAGTAGTAAATTGCACTGAGGGAAGATAGCTTTCCGAGGACGGTAAGGGGCAATTGAGACGAAATTTCGCTTTGACTAAACTTGTAATAAAGGACTAGTATATACCAGTGAAGCAATTTTGGCAAAGCTGCAAGACTCGTGATTGTCCATTTTTTTAGTTGTCGCGCTCTGTGCGGCACCTGAGCAGATGACCTGTGCATCCTGTTTTTAGTGGATGAGACGTGAACCCCGGCAAGTCACCTCTGAGATATCGTGCCGTGCCATGAGCCCCTACAGAATCACGACGCGAGTCAATGTGCAACTTGCAATGAGGAGTAATGGCGGCGTCTCTCTTTTAATGCGTTAGCATTCTTAGGGTGCTTCAGGAATTTTCCGGGCACTATCATGTATGTATGTATGTATGTATGTATGTATGTATGTATGTGTATGTATGCATGCATGCATACATGCATGCATGCATGTATGTATGTATGTATGTATGTATGTATGTATGTAACCGTTTTTACACCTACCTAGGTCACTGGGTAGCCCGTGGGCGAGCAGCTAGCGCATTGTACTGCTGTGCTGAGGTCACAGGGTTCGAAACCCACCATCGTACCAACTTCGGTCACTGAGTAGGGGCCAGTGTGTGCATACGCGCCGCTCTTCAAGGAACGTCTTTCCTTCCGACATGTGGCACTGTAGATGAGCGAGACTAAACGAGATCCGCTGCTTAGCGCTGTTCGAAGAAACTCATCGACGCCGATTTGTAGCTCTCCGTATGCCCGAGTAGCTGCGTGAAGCTCTTCAATGAGCGTCTTTGACGCCAACTTCGGTAACGAAGTGTGTACTACTGGGAATGCGCCCCATGACAATGACGAAAAAGCTCCCTTAAATTCATGCGATGCTTAGCGTAATCGAATCCATGTCGCAAGGTATCCTCGAGGACTGCAGCCCAATGCGTTATCAGGCTTGTATGTCCTCCGGGCATATGCTGATTTTGAATGAACGCCTTTCGCGCCAACGCTTTAGTGAGCTGCGCCATGAATGCTCTGGGTATGTGTCGCTCTTCATGAAAATTTGGCCAACTTAGGTCATTGAGCGCGTTTCATAGAGCATGGGGTAAACGAGGGAACAATTCGTCAGCGTTTGAAGGCACAGACGCGGCATGTTTCTAGTCTCGGAGGCCACGCGCGGACTACTCAGCACTGCCACTAGGTAGCGTATCGTGTCCAGCAAGAAGCGCGAGAAAGGCGCTTGTCTGCAGCATGACGCGTTTCTCAGCGTTCTCGGTCACCGCTGAGCCAGGAATTACAAAGGTGAGACACAGGCTTGGCGGTATCGGCGCTCAATGGCTCCGAGTGTACTTAGACAAGCGCGAAAGAGGAATCCCGCTGCAGTATGTGCCTCATCATTAATTTGTTCCACTGTTCGCAATACGTCGTGGGGCGATATTGATTCAACGCTAAACGCATTACCGTGGACAGTCATCGTGAGATGGGTTCCGCTACAATTTTTATTTCTACATTTCATCCTAATATTTCAACGCTTAATAAAAACGAATGTTTGTCCGTTGCTTTCACTGGCTTCATTGTCTGCTTTATTTATGCGGTTGTGACTAACAAAAGGAAAGCTAGCAGCTTGGGTCCCCTTATTCTTCTGGTTCGTTGTACTAGAAGTGATTGTCAGGCTGACCATGCGCTGTAAAAGAAGAAGATGGTGGAAAAAGATAGATCTTAATTTACCGCATAAGTATACATTGATCTACATAAGCGGTGGGGATGGCAGGATAAAAGTTGCATCACTGCAACTTCACTGGCCCAATCTCCCCGTAAACAACAAAAACAGACATCGCTAAGATCACACTTTGAAATTCCGTTGCAAAGGGTGCAAGCAACATTTTTGGAACAGTGATTTTCTTTTTCCTTTGGTTCCTGTCAGACAACTGAGACACCATAATACGTTCACTACCCCGTGTTGTTATACCCGTTTTGGTCGTTATACCAGAAAATATTATGTTCCTAAGGTTTTTAATTCTACCCACTGAACTGTACTCGATCTCATCAAAACGGATGCTCAAACTCTACCTCAAAGCCAATTATTCTTCGGTATAGTTGTCATTAGAGCCCGTGCCATAGTTTTGATTAGTTTCGCTTGGTCTAGATTGGTGCGTATCCCTGCTTGATTCACTTTATAACTTTCGTAGGTTGCTTTTGCTCGTAGCTCGTGTTTGATTTTGATACTTTGCTTTGTTGTTGTAGCCTCCTTTTGTGTTGTAGTTGGCTTTTGTTTTGTAGCTTGCTTCAGTTTATAGCTTGCTGACCTTGCTTTTTTTTTTTTGAGTACTTGTCACTCACAAGCCTCCATGGCTTGAGCTGACCAGGTTTGAATTTGTAATATCCTCATGAATTAAAAGATAACATAATTATCATTATAGGCAGCGATATGGCAACATATTCATTAAACGTAGTTGTGGCAAGGTAATAAAAAACCGGCAGCAAGGTCAGAAATGTCACAACTTCGAAACAGTCAAGGAATAATTTTAAGTGAAAGACAAGAAAGTTAACATTCACATAAGTATTTGCAGTAATGGATTTTTAGGTACATGATGTATGTTTTCATAACTTAGTATGTACTTGTTGAGTGTTGAAGGAAGGCAGCAGAAGAGTGTTTGGAGGCCGCAAAAGGCAAAACACGTCATCGCTATCGGCATTTTTTCTATGATGGTTTTGCTGAAATCTCCATGGCGCCGTATAGCCAGAAATGCACAAGAGCTACAGCCACTCAACTGTTTCCGAGAAACATTGGACCCATCAAGTTCTAAGCAGTGCGCAATAACAAGAGAAGACAACAAGAACAGCGCCGTCCATGATGCAATGCTGTCGGTGCTTTTGAGTCTATCGGGATGGTTCGGGAAACTTCCTCTGCGTATTGGTCGCAGGAATCGAAGCTTTTTCGCACTCTTGTAGACCCGCGGCTTCGTCGAATGCAAATGTCGCAGATAGCGGATTTCCGCAACGGACATTGTTAAGATCGCACTTCGAAATTCCGTTGCCCAAGGGTGCAAACAAGTGTGGTAGTCTATTTTGTTGACATTACCTTTCAAAGACACAGTTTAGCTGGTATATTGTGGAAACAGTGTGCCTGAGACTTCGCACGTTATCACACGCGCACCATGCTACGGATCCTGCCGCTACAAGCAAATATGCTGGCCGTTTCTCGTCGTTGGAAACACACAGCTGAAAATCGCACCGAAAGCCAGATGATTTTTCGGAACGATGAATGTCATGCGGGGCGTTTGAAACGCGTCCAGAAAAGTAAACCCTTAATATCGTTTCCTTTTTTAATTTACAATGTTTAGGTGACATCTGTCAGCCCAATAGAATCTCCTTGCAACAAATAAACCGCACAATTCCTAACATGGCAAAATTGATTCAATGTGAACGCCACATTCATGCAAAGTTCACCTCAGTGCCCCTTTCAAAATTGTATCTGCGATTTGTCCGTGGCCTGATAGTTTCTTCAAAAGGTTAAGACGGTGCGCCAGAAAAAGACATCTGATTCCTTCCTTCCTTTAGTCACACTTTTGACGAGGAAGCACACGTACGCACTGCCGGCTGGCGGACGACGCAATATACAATTAACGCTAATTCCGACGGCCCTTCAGGCAGTTAAGTCGCTTAGTCTAGCGGTGAATAATGCATAATACGGTTCCACGTGTTTCTTCGGAAAATTAAAGGCTCACGATATTTTATAACTTCTACTAGGGCAGGCCGACCGACCGCGTCAAGAAGTCTCCATGCAACGAACGCGCTTGGCGCCGCGGCTGAATCTACGAACTTAAGTCGCACGTGAGAGGGCGCAACTCAAACTTCTCGTTCGCAAATGTCATTCTGTGTTTGAAGTCGCACATGTTATCGAGGCTGGAAGTTACCCAAACTTTGCTAGGTCGGTTGGCTTTGGGTGCCCGTGGTAAAACCGCAAATGAGGAAGTGCAGTGTCACGCGCGTTTGGGCTCTATTGAAGTTAGAGAAGCGCAGGGCAAAAATTAGTTTGGTAGAAAGACCGATGAACATTGACAAGAATCTTCGGGTGGCTAAAGTACAAAAGTATGTGTGCCTCAATAGCCCAGACATGGAATGGAGTAAGAAGTAAAGAATGTTGGCAACCAAGTAAATGGGTAATTGAAAGCGTAAATAGAGAACCAGGAGTCATCAGAAAGAAAGTGAGAGAAACAGGGACAGTGAAGTCGATGCAAAAATGAAAACAAAACAGACCATGGATATCGACAAGAATGGAAAGAAAGAAATCAGAAGGAAAACGCTGTATGATAACACAAAGGGAAGTGCCTCGCTATCTGATGCTCGAGCTGGTTGCCTAAGGGCAAAAACATGCCAGAGCAAATATTCGAAACAGGACGAAGCATTTGTCTGCTGCAGCGAAAATCTGGCGATAACTCAGCACATCCTGAAGGAAAGCGGTTGTCCCAGGAGCGCTGAAATTTGAAGTGAATGGAAGCATTAACCAGCCAGTCGACGAGACGCTTAGATTGTTTGTCGAAAAAAAGCTGGGTATAGACTAACAGGACTGGATCCGTTACAGACATAACCAACGGCACAAGGTAGATATAGAAGTATTAGGGAAGAGAAAAAAAAAAAAGAATGTTAAGGAGATGTAGAGAAGATGCTACAATGAAAATTATGTATAGCCTATGTGAATAACTCAAGCGGGCTAGTTGAGAACATGACAACGCCTATAGTTTCAAAGGGGATGCTAATAAATCATCCACATCGTAATCGGGCTTAATAACGATAGACCTTTATCTAATAGGATTGTGCGCGTGAAAAGAACAATGCCACTCTGCGCATTCTCGAACATTTCGACTACGGGCAACTTCCCTGGAAGGTGCGGTGATATACAAGTGAAAATAGCGGACGGACTGGTGGGTGACTTTAGATTCGACGATCGCTGACGGAGTTTGCCGCAGTCGCAATGCTGCTCGACTTTCTGGGCTGCGCATGCGTGAATATCAAAAGTAAATTAGCAAGTTCTTTGAAAGCACAAATAAAATTTACGCAAGCTGCCTTACCCTACAGAAGTGTCCATATTTCTGAACTACGTAAACATGCTCAGACGGAGAAGCTACACTATAGCCAAAGCCTTGAGATGGATGCTTGAACATCAAGAAAGGAACAGCAGATTAACACATGTGCTCTTTTGCAAAGTGAGAACGACAAGAGAAGCAAGACACGACCAGAAAAGCGAGAAAGACTAGACCGAGAATGCGCGTCCAAACCGCGTGAACGATACCGAACAACACGCTAAGGAACGGGGTTTCCTGGTATCTTGAGCAACCCTATTTCAATGTGTACAATAATTATAGGGTGAGGCAGTAATGACGCGGGCTTGTCCACGGAAGCTTCTGTGGTTGCATTTACTCCTAACTGCCTCATTTCTGCGTGCACCCACGGGAAATTGCGTGCGCTCTCTGAGGCCCCATGGAGACACAAAACAATCCAATTTTCCTGGACTGCTAAGACCGTCAACTAAATGCGCAGAAAGAATGTCTTAGAGGATGGACAATTACAATTGATTATATTATTATTAGCTCAGGTCAGAGGCGGCTAGTGCATCTCATTTGGCCGCGATGAATATGCTCTAACCGGCAGGGGGCAAGCGCTATCACCGTAATAGACCACAGCGGTAATTACCGATGCGAACATGCCAACTTTAAATCAAATCGTTCAAGCCAACTACAATTACAGGGCAGCAGCGTTCAATATCTCAACACAAAAACACACGAAGGGGTGCGCTTAGGCTGGTATATAATTTAAGTAATCATAAATATGCGTCAGTCGGTAGCAGTCTATATGTGAGAAGCTAGCGCTTGAGAGTGAAAAAATAAAATGAAACACATTGAAGCGAAAAACAGTTAGGGGTGCCATCTGAAGACTGCGAGACAACGATCAGCCTGCATAAAGCGATTTTTGTATACTATTGAGCAATTGAGTCTTGGTTCCGCTTTTGTTGAGGCACCACTAAAAATAAAAATAAAAGCTTGATTTCTCCGGTATAAGCTTCTCTTAAGCTAACGCTCATACGGCAAAGATTATTGATTCTCACGTTTGAAGAAAGTCCACTGAAAGCTGCAACGACCATCAAAGTGAAACAGAAAGAATTGCTTGAACACTGCAAAAGAAAGCGCACATTGGCTATCTTGAGCGGTACAAGCATGCAGGTTGTTCTCGGAAGCCCGGGAACAGCTCAATAAACTGCGAAACGCGACACCAAGGTTTCTTTTTTCTGCGGTGTCAGCAGACCTCAATTCTTCTATCGCCCTACGAAGCTCTACGTGATCGCCATTCATGAGCAACCGACGCAGTCATCACTGCCGCCAAGAAGTTCTCTCTCTGGAGTCGGCGGTTCTGTCCAACGCAGGGGACATCGATACTGTGGGGCGAGGGAACACGTGAACACGCTTCTCCGTTGACTGAAGTGTTTAGGGTGCATTATTTGCTTTGTTCCGCGCTGCAGTTGCGAGCATGTGACGACAGTTCTTGCTTTTACTCTCCAGCGTTACGTTGTTGCCTTGCACAAGCGACTCACGCCCGTGGAGTGCTGACGTGCCCTGTGTTGCTTTCGAGCCGCCAAGGCCATGTGCATATCGATTTACATCGAAAGTTTTACGTAGCATTCGGCAAGTAAGCGTAGTGACCCAAACAAACGCACGAGTTTCTATTTATTGCCTGCGAGGAAATCAAAGCTAACTTTACTGTCTTTTGAGCTGCTTGGCAAAGTGCGCAAGCTCACTTGTGTGCTCCAAACAGGATTGTTAAACTATCTTCCGCAAAGAACATTCAGCCGCTACGTAAAGAAAGAATCTAGACGTTATACACGGACGTTAATGGGGAACCGGAAGAAACGGAACTACAAAGAAATACCGGCAGACTCGGTGACTCGTCCTTGCTCCTTCAAGATAGAGCGTAGGCCTAATGAATGGTAGCCTTCAGCGTTCCTGGCAAAATATTCGGGAGTATTGCCCGTTCACCACTCTCCTCTTCACTTAACACTTGTTCACATCAGCGACCAAAATTGCGACCAAAAGGGGGGGGGGGGGGGGACCGAAGCGATGAGCTAGTTAGGCAAGGGCGCGACGCCCATACCTGAATGTTGAGCATTCAACACACAAATGCAAAGTAAGAACTCAACTGATGCGTTAGACTCACACGGCGTGTCTCTTTATTTCATGCTCTTGGATTTAGCCCTGCGATACCAACACGCCCGTGCACCCACGCCAGCAGGCATAATGAGTGGACGCTCAAGCCCGGAGTCCGAGCACTGCCGTGTTCTCACAGAACTGGTGAAGAGGCCATGAGATCTAGCGACAGCGTTTCTATCTTAGCTTGAATTTCACTTTGCTCCGACATGTATACAGTGCAATGCAACATTCCAAGAAGATGTGGCAAGTGGAGACGGCGAAAGAGCGCCTGGATAAGGTGGCTACACCCCAGTCGTATAAGACCAGACACCTGTGGGTGGGCAAAACACGAGAGAACAGTTCAAGCGATCAGGCAACGCCAAGTGAGCTTTGTAGCAATTGCTACGAATGGGTGGATGTCTGATTTTCCCTTTATTAATTGCTTCTGTCCACTTTGCGGGTTTCCGCAGAACAATTACGTCAAACGTTTGCCTTTGCTTCGGGTTGTTGAGAAATTCGACTTGGCCCTGCCATCTGCTAGCCGCCTGCTTTGCTCAGATGGTAGAGTGGCTGTTTCGGAAAGGCGGTGGTCCTGGGTTCCTGTCCCAGACTAGGACGAATTTTTCTTAAACTGAGAGGATTTTCTTTCGAGGAAACCGTATGGGTTTCCTTTGTAGCAACTGCTACGAATGGGTGAAGGTCTGGTTTTATCGTTTATTAAATGCCCATAAACACATGAAAGTCGTTACGGTAAACACTGCTTCACATGGCGAAGATCACACAGTTTTACCAAATACAGAGCAAATATGAGCAGTGAGGAATAAGCCAAAGCAGCATTACTACCAAGCCTGGATCGAAAACTAATCTGCTTTTCTTCTGTTACTCATGCAAAAAAAAGAAGAAAAAAAGATGCGGATCCCACACGCCTTGAGGGAATCGATGGAAGCGAAGCTTTGTGTGCTGTTTTCTTTGATCGACGTTCATTAGCGGTGACGTTGACGGCGAATGTTTGATTTCCTAAGTGTTTAGTTCAATACGAGTGTGGTGAGTTGATGGTAATTGTTACATTGCGTGCACCACTGCTGTTTGTGCGCGTAGTCGACAGAACACACAGGGAGACGCGTTTCCTTGAAGAGTTGCTGCGCGCCATTGTTTATAATATCAGAGAACATCGGCCATTGTCATTGCCTCACGCGACGCATCCCATCGTAGCAGAAGCGTTAACGTTTAAGCAAATTATGGAGCTGTGGGTGCCAAAATCATAATCTGATGATCATGCATGCCAGAGTGGCCGACACTGTATTTTGACACCATGGTGTTTTTAACGTGCACCTCCATCTAAGTGTAGCGTTATTGCATTTTTTTTACCCGTAGACATGCGGCTGCCGCGGTCGGGAACGAACTCGCCACCTCGAGCAATGTCACAGCCGCAAAACTACCGTGGTGGGCGCAGACGTGTTGATCTGACGTGCTGCCGCTTCTGTTTTCTCGCCTAGACCCTACAATGCTTTATCGCGGGTTCGCGTCGGCACTCACTGCGTTAGCAGTCCGCTTGATAAATTTGCGTGGTGTTTACTCTTCACAAACAGCAGAAACGTACCATACCATGAGTTTGCCCGCAACTGCTGTCCTGTTTATAGTAGTAGCGTTTCCTCGTCTTCTGCCGACATTTTTTGTCTGCCCTTCCCCCCCACTCTGTATGCTAATAGCGAGCGAAGAGTGGCAAGGCTGTTATTCACTCGTTTCGTGACTGCATCAGTTCCATCCATTCCGTGCTTGCTCTCCACCCTGCTCTCTACAGTTCTATCTACCTCCGCTCTAGACTTGCACGTAAGCAGAAATGTAAGCGTGGCAGGTTCTGCAATGCTTACGCTGTCTTCCGCTGCGGCGCCACCAGTCAGGGACTACTGTCTGGGATTGGCATAGAAAATGTGGGAGGAACGCGCTTGGAATGCCGTCGCCCATGGAAGCCGACGCGTGCCGTCCCCGCCATCTAGCGCATTTCGGCCCAGCCAAGTGGCCGAGTATGCAAGAACGGCTGAGACATTCGCTCCCATTGCAGCTCGCCCGACGTGGCAGGCCGCACATTCTTCTTATCCAGCGGCCATGGTATATACACTCTTCGAATCACCCCCAACGACAGCAGCAACAGCAGCAGCGGCAGCAGACCACAGCAGCAGACCACAGCAGCAGACCACAGCTGCAGACCACAGCTGCAGACCACAGCAGCAGCAGCAGCAGTGGAAAAATCGAAGGAAGAAGAACGGAAAGCTTCGATCTAAAAAATATATCTCACTTTTCTTGGTCTCATACGGCTCGAAGGCCAGTGTGACGGAAGGTATTTCGCTTGTTTCCTATAGTGTGCTTGTTGAATTTAGGCGACAGCTGGTCGGGGTGATGTTGTTACATTAAATAGTATCTACACCAGGTATCATCACCACACGTCCATGACAAAACTAGGAGCTCAAAATAAAATGACATGTTCTCCTACAATGTGCGAGTTGCTGTGAGTCATCGTCGTGTTGTCGCTGTCCTAAATGCCAGCATTAGTTCTCCTCTAGAGCACTCTGTCTGGTGTCTCCTTACATTATAGCTGTAGCGCACATTTTAAATGCTTTTAGGTACATGGACGACTTCTTAATCCTTTTATGCGAAGCATACCAGCCGCACAACCACGCTCTTCCTTGCTGCGCCGCGCGCGGCCGCGTAGCTACCATATGACGTCATAACAGCTGCAAAAGCGGAGGCTCAACTCGTGCGCTCGCTTGCGGCCGCGTAGCTACATAGCCGGGTCTCAGCTCGTGCGCTCGCCTGCATGAGTTGTTTCTTCGCCTAGCCGAACCAAAAAAATGGCCAGGCTTAGCTTGGTTAAGCCAAGAATGCGTTGCATATTGCGCGAGTTGGGGCCCAGCTTTTCCTCCGGCTGTCGTGACGTCACGTCACGTGGTTGCGCTAAAGGTCAATGGTGGCTGCCCGGCCGCGCCCAAGGGCTGAACTGAGTGATTGCAATATGCAACGCATAATATAGCCAAGCAACAGCAGTTCACCATGCTAAACAGTGGTTCAACAACTAAAATAAAGGCTAGTATGCTTCGCATCCTGGGCTTAACCTTAGCTAAGCCACAGCAATTTTTAGCAGACAAGGCTCATCGAAGCGCTGCGATGATATTTTAAACATATTTAAGGACAATGGTAAAAGGCTTTCGTTTACGCATGAAGTGCCACAGCTTAACACCCTGCAATTTTTAGATTTAAGATTAACCTTTCAAGACGGACAAGCTTGTTGGCAATATTTCCCACGTGCCAAGAAAGTGTTGCTGCCATATAATTCATGCCATTCGAAAATTGTCAAGCGTGGAATTTCTATGCCCTGCCTGTAGTCCGCCCTCGAAAAATCATGTACGCACATGTTGCAGGCCTCTTTCAATAAACAGATTAAGCGACTTAAAGCAGCACGGTTTCCTGAGTCGTTGGTGACCTCAGTCACCGAAAGCCTTTACGGAAGGTTAAAGGTACCAGCGCCCCAAGGGAGGAAGACATTCAGAACCATAAGACCTGCAGTGATTCCTTATGTTCATAAGGTCTCCCATAACCTCAAGAAGGTGGCAGGCCGGTATTGTGTACCCATTGCCTTTTCTGCCCCCGTCAAACTGGGTCGACTCTGTTAGAAAACCACACGCAAGGAGAATGGTTCGCAAGGCTGTGGCAAGAAACATAGCATGTCCTACGGGAGATGCGCTACGGGCGTGGTGTATGAAATTACCCTTGAGTGCGGCAAGTCCTATATAGGACAGACTGGACGCTGCATAAATGAACGAGCCAGGGAACACGACCTAAATCTAATGAAAGATGGAGTGGCATATTTGCCTGCGCACTGCGAAGCCTGCATGTGCAAACCACGTTTTTCGGAGATTAGGATTCTTGGCAGTAGATTTCAAACAGCACGTGAGCTAATGGGAGCTTACTATATAGAAAAGAAAGGTACAAATTGCATAAGCGATGCATCTATCATGCTCTATAAATCGGAAACTAGATTGTTTGACTGCTTGGTAACGTAGATATGTGAACAGCCAGCGCATGCCTGTATGTGTATATATATTCATGGGTCACAGCCCAAATTAAATCAGTCGGAACTGCCGCCCGTGTTGTCTTTATGTGTCTTCTTATGTGTGTTGAATTGCGGCAAAAAACATGTCTTTTGTACCGTAAAGACACACCGCCATCTCGCCAACTCCTATTGTGAAGACGCAGACTGCGAATGGCTTTCAAGTACGCTGGGACATAAAGCTGCTGCGTCGCTTCTCTGAAACTATAACACTGAATATACAGAAATAGGCCGACCTGCACCCGTCGTGGTGACTTAGCGGCTATTAGCCCTAAAACAGGTGCGGTGCGTGTTCCGCTCGCGTGACGTCCGGGCATGGACTCGCGCCTGTCGTCTGCTGCAGATCGGGCATTGTCTGGGTGCCTTCTGCAGTGTTTCCGTTCGCTCGTCTCGTTGCCTATGCTTGTATACTTATGAAAGTCCTCTCACATATATTTTTACGATGTCTTCGTTCTCGGAAATGTATTAAAGGAGCTTATTTCCTAAATTACACTACATTTCACAAAGGCAACGCTATACTGCTTACAAATGGAGCCCAGACCCTATTGCGGACTTTTGAACGTGGATTGCCCCTTCGGGGCGGTATCTCACGCGAATAATAAAAGCACAAACGCAAAAACATAGCCCATAAGAATCCAGTTAGGATACCATACCTGCCGTGGCGCGATATGCATGTCACAGACGCTGGGTATACAGGGTCCAGAATATTTGGCTGCGCGTGTTCAAAAAAGATTTTGCGCTCACCGTTGCACTGTTCTTGCTCAAATTTTGCAGAACGATCGCATTTTGCTGTATAATACTTGGTACGATTAGTCGCCTGTTTTTTAAGACAAAAATGAGAAACTGTTTTCGCCTACGGAAAAAATGGCGTCTCAAAAGCCGACCCTGGCACAGACTTGTGTGGCCAACTGCCGTCATCTGCATAGAGCAGCACTTCAACGAGGACTAGCGCGTGTTGCCCACTCCTGGAACAGGGTACTGCCCTTCCTCAAACGCTGCTTTCTTCAGATGACGATAGCTGGCGACCCAACTTTATGCTTCCGCCGTCGCAGCAGCTGCTCGCATCCCCATAAGATCAGGCAAATTTTCACTTTTTTCTTAGAAAATAGGCAATTAGCTGTGCCAAGTGTCATACAAAACAAAGTCGACGTCGAAATGCGACCGTTCCGCAAAATTTGATCAAAACAGTGCCGTAGAGAGCGCAAAATCATTTTTTGAACTTGCACAGCCAAATATTCAGGACCCTGTATATGACTTCTTCAACAGTTACCCTGATTGTAACCCGTTAAGGCATGTTTGTTCCCAACGAGCAGTTCATGGTAACATACCGAATATTCGATTTTTTTTTTTCACGGGAACGCTCGGCAGTAGGAGCACGACGTAACTAACACTGCAGTTTAGATTCTACCAGCACCACTTGCGTTCTTAACTGCTTCTAAAAATTACGCCGTTCTTCAGTGGTTAAATTTAGGTGCCGGTAATTTGAACTAAAGCTGATTGAGGCCTTCGGCTGTGTGCAGCACATCGAAAGAAACGGGCCAACATTTATTCCCTTTGAATGCTGCAAGTTCAACTCACTTGATATATTTACTGGTACTTCTTGCTTGGGAAGTAGCAATGGCGAATCTGCTTGGAGAACTGACACAGGCTGCTCGGGCCAAATATTTGAATGGAACATGCCTTTCGGACCGTATGGCTGCAGCCAGCAAGGAGCCGTAGCCTCATTCATTAGCATTGTGGAATGTATTGTAGATATTGACACGTGCACTTGTTTGTCTATATCGGGCGACACGTTTCATCGCCTAACAAATGTTATCGCACAGTGCAGGACGCGCCTTCATGTATCGGAAGTTTCTGGGGTGTTATCGATGCTTCCATCCGCTGTCTGTGACCGAACCTTGTGTAATCTGATCGCATGTGTGCGTGATGCTAATGATGTAGAACGTTGTGGAAGGCACGCAGGTCCCAGTGATTACTCTAGAACATTCTACGACTGATGTATAAAAGCCGACGCGCTTGACCCGCTGATCAGATTTTCGACGATCGCCGACTGTGTTCGCCGCTATCGTTGTGTTATAAGTGCAGCCTGTTTTTGTGGGCACAGGTTCGCCCAATAAAAGTTAGTTTTGTCTTACACAGTATTGCTACTGTGTTCTTCAACGTCACCACCACGTGACAATATCATTATTCCCTAGTGGAGATCAAAGTAAAATGAATTTATGTGAGGATTGCGGTGTGTTCTTTGTGAGGCGGGTATGCTAGGTTCTCTTTGTGTACTGACGAAACGAGTGGTTCTTAGTTTGTATAAATAAACAACGTAGGATCGAGACATCGTTAGGCAGAATGTGTTTTAATTTTCCCTTTCAAGGCAGCCTACGCGGCGCTTTAGGTGCGTCGTGTATACTTTAGGCATTGTAATTGTCATTGTAAAGAGTTACTTCACAGTTTCAATTCGAAGTTGCAGAGAAGAGCTGGGTTTCGCGAACAATTCGCGCCTCGCCACAACGAGAGCCGGTTGCTTCCATTGTGGTGAGGGGTGTGCCATATTGTCCATAAAGGCTTCTGTGGGCCGCTATGAAACGCTTCCTCGCTTGCTGTTGATTGCATCTCGATCTTAACCATGAGATTTTCTTTCAGGTGATTGCTGTTATGGTATTCATGAAGCATATGCATACGATACATGATCCGCCGTCGTGTTAACAGCCAATGCGTTTTCTGGGTGCCCGTTTCCCAGAACGATGAATGTAGCAGAAAACCTTCTCTCCCAAAAATGCGTTACTTACTCTTCCTTTTACTCATTGATACAGTGGCCACATTTTACTAAAAGGACTCACTTAAGTAATAGGAATCATGATAAAGGTTTCGCAAGGCAGTGTATTTCAAACATGGATTTTTAAAGTTTACACCAAATATCAAGATTTTTCATCTATGTAGAATGCAATGTCTCTCATAGTTAAATGCTAAGGAAATGTTAATTCTTTACAGGATAATCATATATGCATAACCTCGCGTCTTGATTTTGCAGACATTCTTTTTTAAGCAACATTAATGGACAGGCATGACGCATATATGCATTGCAAAACCAGTAGACCCCTTTAGCGCTATATTGGGGCGAGCTCCACCACTGGAAAAGCTGGCGCCACCATCGGCGTGACGTGGCATGAGGGATCACGTGGACGCAGCGGCCGCGTCGTCTGCTTCAGAAGCGATGAAGCGTTGAAGCGGATGACGCGAACTTTAAAGTCATACCTGTGCTGCGGTTCTGATTAAGTGGTGAGGTCTGCTTGACAACATTTGAAATCACTATAAGTAGTGGCTTCCCTTGGAGGCGGGCAGCATGGTAGGCTACTGCTCCGTGCCGCAGTGCCGGACGTACGCAAGGGAGCCCGGTGTCAGCCTTATTCACACGTAACCGCAGCACAAGAAGCTCCATGAAGCTTAGCTCGCGAAACTTAGAACCGGCCGACAGCCATCGGCTACAACTCGGGTATGCTGCAAGCACAGACGCTAGGAATATTTCTGCTACGGCGCTGGGACTGCGATGTTCGGTGAGTAGCAGAAAACGCGCACTGAGACCTTCGCCCGCGCTCCCTCCCGGCTAATGTCACGACGGTTGGGTCGATGTTTCAACTGCGTAATTGAGACTGGAGAGAAACGTGGACTCCTGACTTAGTAACTCTGACTTTAATAAAGATTTCGTATGTTATCACACTCAATATTTTCTGCAAGCACCAGCCTTAAATTTTTTTATTTGTTGATATCACAAATTTATATTCCGTAAAAGCCTAGTATATCTAAATACGTCCGATATAAGCCGGCTCTATTCACTGATCTGTACTTGCTGCGTGCGTCATGGGCAAATCTCTTTTTTGTCGTGTACTGTTAGGGTCAGATTGTGGTGTATTAAAATCACCTACTCTTAGTGAAAAACAAATAGACTAAGACGCTGTACTTAGTCTGACGTTTCGCGGAAAGCTTCTGGGTAGAGAGATTAGATTATGCGGTTTCACGTGCCGAAATCACGGTATGATTATGAGGCATGCTCTAGTGGTTGACTCCGCATTAGGTTTGACAACAGTTAAGTTCATAACATGCGCCCAGCACACGGTTCAAACTTTTGAACATAGCTGCTATATATGTTCAGTAACAATGATAATTACACTAGCACAAATGATCTCTGAGAGAACAGAAAGGCAGCACTTGCTTTCGGCGATATTGTTCCTTTAACCGTACTAGGTGATCGAACAGAATACATAATTTTTTAATAAACACTTTAACCGTGATCTGATTATCATGGAAGTCTGGGACAATTACCGATATGCTATTTATGTGGTTCATATTTCTCTGAATCCGCACAGTGCAAAGCTGGACGCATCAATGCAGCATATTTTGTAGCACGTCTAGAGTTTTCTGGTACATGATGTGCTTAAGTGAAGGTGTTTCCTTTGCAAATTGCGAAGGTAATGGAGAAAACCAGATGCGCAGAAACATGCTAGTTTTTTTTTTTCTCTAGAGTGTTCCACTACCTCGCAGATCAAGCTCGTATTGACATGACTTATATCTCGTGCCGAAGTACTCAGTTCTTCTGTATTGCATTCACCATAAACTTTAGTTACTCAAATACATAATATAATTATTTATTTCACCAGCCCAAGACATTACTCAGATGCAATTGGCAACTACACGAAATGTCCCATCCATTGTGCAGCTTGTTTTATCTTCTTGTTGTCGCAGACGCCGACACAGTTTTTGGCCACAAAAAAATCCAACGTGCCGCCAGGAACCATGAAATCTCAACATCTCTAGTGGCCTGGCTTACAGCTTTAGCCACCCAATGTCAGAAATTTACGATTTTATTTTTTTCACAGACCTGCTCGAAGTGCTCCCATTATTTACACCTGCATCCATAGTTTATAAGAATTTAGTTTCCTGGCTATCTTCTCACCAAACAAGCGGGCCGTGTTTCTGTTCTTTTCACGAATATCTATACCGCTGAAAGCAACCGCCCTTTTGAGACGCTGGCCAACCGCGTGAAGTCGGTGGGTGCCAGAGGCACAAGAAAGGCTCACGCATCGAAGCAAAGGAACTGCGACAACATATGCGCATTCGTGAGAGACCTGGCTCACGCCGGCCGTACGTAACGTAGAAAAGAGAACTGGCTGTCGTGATTGAGTGGATGCTTGGCTGGCAAACTGCGCTCTCCTGATTCTTTTTTTTTTTTGCCCTTTCAGTCTCTCAGACGTAAGCCGGCGCACAATATTTGGGAGAAACGAGGGGCCGGGCAGCCGATGCCACAGTAGTCGTAAGGCGAGGTTCCAAAGGTGCGCTAACCTGGGGCACGCATTAGCGATTCAAGTACGCGGGCTAGAGTCGGCGAACTATGTAACCACGTGGGTACAATGGCTGGCGAAGGTGGCTTGAGAGTAGGCCGGAATACGTTTCACAGGGTCCGAGAAATTTCTCACAGTGCGAGTACCGATGAGTTTGCAATTGAGTTATCGCCGACGTTTATATGTGTTTGTTTAGAAACCGCTGCTTTATAGGGCTTTTGTTTTTCATGTTTGATGGAACGAGGAAGAAGCGTTGCGATCAACAGCCGAATGCTCCTAAATCGCCATGATTCATCAAAGTGTGCGTCATCAAAAGTCAATGTTTTTTGCAAGAAATGCAGAAGCGCGTTTTGTTCTTTTAAAAGCAAGGGGTACGGAGGCTTCGCTGTGTGTTTGGAGCTGCTCTAGAGAATTAATTTCCTTGCGTAAAATAAAAATATTGCCTAGTAGTAATACTCGCTGAGCCTTTTCCTCACGTTTGTGACATGGTTCTGACAAATCTTCACTGAGCATCCGTTTTGGCGGCATTTTCTGAGCCCCGTTGCACGCCGCCGTGACAGTCGACGACGCACCAGAAGGCTAAGCAAGGGGAAGCTGACCAATCCTAGACGTGGGCGCCACTCCCTTCACTTAGTTATCTGCTTTCACTGCGCTAGCTCCAGACCTAGCTGTACCCTCTCCTTTTCATGCGCGGTCCTCGCCTCTAACCGCACAATTTGATAAGAACAACCTATTGCGGTAAGCAGTGCTACAAGCTTCAAATAGAACTAAATTGTGGAGTTTTATGCGCCAAAACCGCGATATGATTATGAGGCACGCCGTGGTGAGGGACTCCGGATTATTTTGAACACCAGGCCATCTCTAACGTGGCCCCAATGCACGGGACATGGGCGTTCTGGCATTTCGCACTCGTCGAAATGTTTCCGCCGCGGCCGGGATTTGATCCCGTGGCCTCGTGCTTAGCAGAGCAACACCGTAGCTGTCGAGCCACCATGGCGGGTCTACTAGTTTTTAAGCCAAACGAGAGTTAGCTCCTGCATATGAGGTGAGCCTTCGATAGAAGTATTGAAACAACCTTGCCTGTCACCGCCCGTCCTTGCGTCGGCGGTTACGTGAATTTCAATGACGTAAATACGTGAGGAGGTTCGAAAGAAGGCAGAACGGAATAGCTTTACGGTAGCGCACAATTGTTCTTGCCACTTCTGTCCAGAAATGACTGGAAAGGAAGCCTTAGGCTTGGACCGGTGGAACGTCGGTGGCAAGTCAAGGACATGTGCCGTCGGTAGCGATATGCATGGCCACGCGAAGGATTTTCGCTTGATGTACCCGTATTTCCAGTCGCACATGTCGTACATATTATCGACGCGTGACCATGATTGCATATTCGACCGTGTACCCAGTGATGGAATTCTCGCACTGGATGACCTTTCGCTGTACACTTAAAGCAACAACCATCCGCTGTGAGCAAATTGCGCTTCTCTATTGTGCTCAGGGCCTGGTGCACTATCCTATGTTGTGGTTGGTTGCAGAAGAGCACAAGCAGGGCTTGGACAAAATATCTGTCCTGTTATGAAGCACCCTAGCCGACGGAGGTGACGCGATATTCCGGAAGCTCTATGTATTATAGGTTGTGTGTCGATTAACCTTGGAGTCCTGAGCTGTGTGCTTTTCTCTAGACACTCTACTTCGATTCGAAGAAACTTGACCAAGTGCTCCATCTCATGTGCCGAAGACGTTGGACTGCTGAGGGTAGTCCAAAATGAATCTGACTGCTGGCTCTCCCGTTTATAATTAATCAAATATGATGTCTACAGGTCTACAGCAGTACCTCGCTCAACATAGCAGCGTATGATATTATGCTCACCCCAAGGTTTGCGAGTCCTCTCTGGTTGACTTGTACTTCGTCGTAGTGCTTCCGCAACGCTGCTACGTCCTTCGACTATTTCACGGGTTTCAATATCCGTAGCCTCTCGAGTTGTCTCTGTTCAATTCACTTCGCGTTTCCAAAATGTTGTTTTAAGATGTCAAGTGGTTCATGGTACAATGAATTGGTGGCTTGAATTCCGGCGACTTCTTGAGCAGCGGCTCCGTGAAGAAGGGAAATGGGGTAGTGGAAGCGATGTGTGTTAGATAAAGTGGGGTTCTCGTGCGCGAAGTATCGGAACATGTCCCAAAACGGCTGATATCGAGTAAAAGTTCCATCACATAGCTTGGGCACTCGGGCACGAATCTCACGTAGAGGTAGCACTGCTTCCCTGTCAGAGGTCACCATCAGCTGCTGCAGGCAGTTGCGTCATTGAGCCTGTTCATATGGCGCTCGAGGAGAACCACATAGCTGTTTGCAGCGTCTTCATATTCCATGAGGGAATCTTATTCTTACACCGCGTGCTCGTCCGTGATAAAGATTTTCAGCTCGACGTTCAGCGCAGAGAATTCCGCTTTCACCGCCTGCAGTTGACTATGGAATAACATGAAGCATCGAAAGCGCGAGCTGTTCAGACTGCACGAGTACATTCAATTCTTTCACAATCCTTGTGATTTGTGACCATCGAGACGTCCCATTGTTCTCGACACGCTGCATGACGATCTCGGTGCAGAAAGACGTTCCAAATCAGAAGCAACAGCTCATGGGAATGAGGACTGATTTGCCGAGTCGTTGGCCCCAAAAATACGATGTGGGAAATGGCATTCTGCAGCCTTTATTGACGCTTAGCGCGATAGCCTCTAAAAATGGCGCACATCCCAAACAGGCCTCTAAATTGCCCACTCCCCGCTATAGAGATCTTGCTCGTGATTTCGAACACCTACTTCATAGCCAAACATGGATTATTTTTCTACCCGCGGCTCTTCCGTCTGGCCCACAAGAATAGCGGAAGTTTATCAACAAGCTTTCAGGCAACTATTCACCTTATGTGCACAGATGGCTGTATGTTCTGTAGGTAAAAAGATTGTAGATGAGTGTTGTATCGCGGTTGCATTATTGCTGAAACACTTTGATCGTTTAGTATAATTTCTTTAAGAGGCAATTTTCAGTTTCTCAGAGCATATTTATTTCAAGCTCCCACTACTTTGTAATTTCTTCGCGGCTCTTACAAAATATTTGCAGTTCGGCCCGAGGGTCGAAGCACCGATTGCGATAGCAAATTAATAGATAGCGGTACGAAGTAAGGAAAATAGTTTTATCGGCCGTATAAACTTGTAAACATACCCTTATTAAGTTAACAATGATAGCATATAAAAGCGCGACTACACGAGGACGTATAAAGAAACAGACACAGAGAGACAGCGCTGTCCTTGTGTGTCTGCTTCTTTCTACGTCTTTGTTCAGTCACGCTTACACATTCTATCATGGATATAAGCCAACTAGCCCATCCACGTGTTTTAACTAACTTAACCAGCACGGTGTAACGCGCGCGCACATACATGAACACATCTCGCTCCATGAGAGCGAGAGCTGTGTGTGAACACGCTGCAGTTAGGAATCGCGGCAGCAGCCGCGAGCCAATTGACCTCCGTACATCTGTCGCTTCAAAGCAAACAAAACGTCGAAAATACAGCGCACACGAAGCTACCGGCACTACGCGCACTCGGCAAACATCGCAGGTTTGTTTAAATATGAAGCCCGCGCAGGCGTGCACTTTGGCCTCGTCGCAGTTCGCTTTCAAGACTCAAGCGTGCCGGCGACGCACCCCTACGGCGTCCATCAAAGGCGCTTCTACTACGGCGTCCGCGATTCACGTAGCCAACGCCGTAGTGGGCGCCGCACTTGTCTCCCCTCTGTACGGAGTGACAGGCGAGCAGGACTACGAGGCACCGTAGCCGCCGCCGGAAAAGAACGCCCCTTCTCTTTCACGCGCAACAGGAAAGGGCACGCATCCGGGCAGCGTTCCTCACTCGCGCACGCGAGATTCAACCACATTCGCCGGCTCAGCATCACACGCTTTCACTCGTACAGAACCTAACGGTGACCGCGATGGCAGAAATGCGCCTGGAGTGTCTTATAATTGTTATTGCAATAAAAAAATTACCAACCCTTCTCCTGCCGTAAAATGGGGGTAAGCGAAGCTTGTCCTACGTGCACCGGGCTTTCGTCGCGGTTAAGTAACCCACAGGTAACGGTGCCGGAGTGCTTCGGCCTCCTGCTGCCTTAGCTTGGAATCTTCTCGTTGTTATCCGAGTGCTTGGGCTCCGGCGGCTCTAAAAGCGCGTTTATATTCCGACGTTATCCGCCTGGGGGCAACCGTCGTTAGACGCCGGGCACATCGGAGCGCGTTGGCCTCATCCGGTTACGTTGGTGGCGCCAGCACGTCGAACCATCGGGCTAACAATAGACGCTGTTCTTCTCGCCAACGTGACGTAACATGTGCGCGTGTTCAGGCTAGGACAGACTATATTTAAGCCTTAACAGCTGGAGTGGTGCGCCGATGGCGAGACCTTTCACGAGCGAACTCTCCCTGCCACTCGTCGAACGCTGCCAGTTTTTCGGGGGAACGCACAAGGCATGGCCGTCTAATCTGTTTTCCGAGATTGAACTGAGTGAAAATGAAGCTGGCGTTGCGCGCGCGATACCCTTTCCTGCCCTTTACCTCGCCGGCGGAAGCGAAATGGCTCTGATTGGTTGCGGAATCTTTGCTAATGTATCACGCTACAGTGACGGCGGAGTCGCCAGCTGCCAACTCATAAAACCGCCCTTTCCCGCAGCTTTTCTGCTCTGTGAGCAACTGGGGTTTTGCGTGGCCATGACAACACCACTTGTGAGCCAATACCAACTTATTTTGAAAGCTTTGCAGTTACACCCTAAGGGTGAAACTACGGGCGAATCATTGACAGCAATTGCAAGGTTTAGCGTCGAACTAGAACTGTTTGGACGGTGTTGTAACTACATCCGGGTGTGACGTGGCTCGAAGCAGCGCGCAAGGCATGTGTTGCTGCTCAGAAGGAACAGCGCCCTGGCAGCTACCAGCTGTCTTACAACGCTGGCGTGAGGATGAGCGTCGCCAGTGGTGCAGCAGGCACTGCACTTCAACGCTGCACTAGATGAAAGTGGATGAGACCACATGAGCTTCAAAAAAAAAACACTCAGTGCCCTTGCACTCTCTGAAGAAGGATGACCAGGACAGCATGCACATCCGCTGCGAGTTGACCAGGCATTGCACTATCTTCAGCATCGGTGTACGTATGGGGAATGCTTAACACCTGCTTCACCTCCGCCGCGGGTCGGCCCGACATAGCACTATCTTCAGGATCGTTCTAGATCGGCCCACGTAAGGGGAATGCATAACGCCTGTTTCACCTCCGCCGTGGGTCACCCCGGCATAGCACTATCTTCGGCATCGGCCACGTATGGTGAGTGCTTAGCGCCGGCTTCACCTCCACCGCGGATCGGCCCGGCATTCCACTCCAACATCGGGATTTTGTGTCTACACAAGGCACGGTCCTGAGTGAACTAGCCCTTAAGAGCTTCGCTGTAGAAAAATTCGCGTGGGAACTCCTCTCGCAGTTGTTGAGGCATGCACATGAATTGTGCCACTCCACCCAGCCCGGTGTCATTATGACGTTATGATACGTGATTCGATCTGTATAAGCCCTTATCAACCCTTTTCGTTCATTATAAACGTTATCGGACTAGATCCGACCGTTAATAACCTTCATCGGCAATGATCAACCTTATCGGCGTTGTCTGTTGCTTCCGTATCTGTTAGCCTTAGCCGCCCGTATAACGAAGTTCGTGTAATACGTTTCTCCAGCGAAGAATGTCGGGGGAAATTTCATGCGCACAGACGTGCTACACATATGCAAATGCATCCCATTTACCCCTGTTCAATTCCTCGTACGACACTGGAGTGAGTGCACAACATTCATTTTCAGACATGCTGTTTTAGAGAAGGATAAAAGGATAAGAAGGATAAGAGAAGGATAAAAGAAGAAGCGGTGGCGTAGAGGTAGAACACCCGCCTCGCGTGCAAGAGGTCCGTGGTTCGAATCCCGGTGCCGCGCAATTTTCCACCGGATTAAAAAAAAAAAAAAAAAAAAAATCCGCGTGTTGATAAAATTGCATAAACAGGCCTGGAGTGTGGCCTGATGCCGGTGACCAGAACCGGTAACACACTCCCTCACCAGAGCAGGATTGGCCACCCTGGTGCAGTACTTGGCCACAACCTCCTATATGAACACAACAATCAAACCCCGGCCCTCAGTCCCCAGCAGCTGCGAAGCAACTGACCACGGCGGCGGTCAGACCTGCGACGCTGCAGAGGGTGCTAAGAATCCCTGGCTCCGGACAGGCCGCCATTGGAATATGAACCTGGCAACGTTTAACGCAAGAACATTATCTAGTGAGGCGAGTCTAGCAGTGCTATTGGAAGAATTAGAGGGCAGTAAATGGGATATAATAGGGCTCAGTGAAGTTAGGAGGCCAAAAGAAGCATATACAGTGTTAAGGAGCGGGCACGTCCTGTGCTACCGGGGCTTAGCGGAGAAACGAGAACTAGGAGTCGGATTCCTGATTAATAAGAATATAGCTGGTAACATGCAGGAATTCTATAGCATTAACGAGAGGGTGGCATGTCTTGTTGTGAAACTTAATAAGAGGTACAAAATGAAGGTTGTACAGGTCTACGCCCCTACATCCAGTCATGATGACCAGGAAGTCGAAAGCTTCTACGAAGACGTGGAATCGGCGATGGGTAGAGTGAAAACAAAATACACTATACTGATGGGCGATTTCAATGCCAAGGTAGGCAAGAAGCATGCTGGAGACAAGGCAGTGGGGGAATATGGCATAGGCACTAGGAATAGCAGGGGGGAGGTATTAGTAGAGTTTGCAGAACAGAATAATATGAGGATAATGAATACCTTCTTCCGCAAGCGGAATAACCGAAAGTGGACATGGAGGAGCCCGAACGGCGAGACTAGAAATGAAATAGATTTCATACTCTGCGCTAACCCTGGCATCATACAAGATGTGGACGTGCTCGGTAAGGTGCGCTGCAGTGACCACAGGATGGTAAGAACTCGAATTAGCCTAGACCTGAGGAGGGAACGGAGGAAACTGGTACATAAGAAGCCGATCAATGAGTTAGCGCTAAGAGGGAAAATTGAGGAATTCCAGATCAAGCTACAGAACAGGTATTCGGCTTTAAGCCACAAAGAGGATCTTAGTGTTGAAGCAATGAACGACAATCTTGTGGGCATCATTAAGGAGTGTGCAATAGAAGTCGGTGGTAACTCCGTTAGACAGGATACCAGTAAGCTATCGCAGGAGACGAAAGATCTGATCAAGAAACGCCAATGTATGAAAGCCTCTAACCCTACAGCTAGAATAGAACTGGCAGAACTTTCGAAGTTAATCAACAAGCGTAAGACAGCTGACATAAGGAAGTATAACATGGATAGAATTGAACAAGCTCTCAGGAACGGAGGAAGCCTAAAAGCAGTGAAGAAGAAACTAGGAATTGGCAAGAATCAGATGTATGCGCTAAGAGACAAAGCCGGCAATATCATTACTAATATGGATGAGATAGTTCAAGTGGCTGAGGAGTTCTATAGAGATTTATACAGTACGAGTGGCACCCACGATGATAATGGAAGAGAGAATAATCTAGAGGAATTCGATATCCCAGAAGTAACGCCGGAAGAAGTAAAGAAAGCCTTGGGAGCTATGCAAAGGGGGAAGGCAGCTGGGGAGGATCAGGTAACAGCAGATTTGCTGAAGGATGGTGGGCAGATTGTTCTAGAAAAACTGGCCAGCCTCTATACGCAATGCCTCAAGACCTCGAGCGTACCGGAATCTTGGAAGAACGCTAACATAATCCTAATCCATAAGAAAGGCGACGCCAAAGACTTGAAAAATTATAGACCGATCAGCTTACTGTCCGTTGCCTACAAAGTATTCACTAAGGTAATTGCAAATAGAATCCGGAACACCTTAGACTTCCGTCAACCAAAGGACCAGGCAGGATTCCGTAAAGGCTACTCAACAATAGATCATATTCACACTATCAATCAGGTGATAGAGAAATGTGCGGAATATAACCAACCATTATATATAGCTTTCATTGATTACGAGAAAGCGTTTGATTCAGTCGAAACCTCAGCAGTCATGGAGGCATTGCGAAATCAGGGTGTAGACGAGCCGTATGTAAAAATACTGAAAGATATCTATAGCGGCTCCACAGCCACTGTACTCCTCCATAAAGAAAGCAACAAAATCCCAATAAAGAAAGGCGTCAGGCAGGGAGATACGATCTCTCCAATGCTATTCACAGCGTGTTTACAGGAGGTATTCAGAGACCTGGATTGGGAAGAATTGGGGATAAGAGTAAATGGAGAATACCTTAGTAACTTGCGCTTCGCTGATGATATTGCCTTGCTTAGTAACTCAGGGGACCAACTGCAATGCATGCTCACTGATCTGGAGAGGCAGAGCAGAAGGGTGGGACTAAAAATGAATCTGCAGAAAACTAAAGTAATGTTTAACAGTCTCGGAAGGGAACAGCAGTTTACGATAGGTAGCGAGGCACTGGAAGTGGTAAGAGAATACATCTACTTAGGACAGGTAGTGACTGCTGATCCAGATCATGAGAGTGAAATAATCAGAAGAATAATAATGGGCTGGGGTGCGTTTGGCAGGCATTCGCAGATCATGAACAGCAGGTTGCCATTATCCCTCAAGAGAAAAGTGTATAACAGCTGTGTCTTACCAGTACTCACGTACGGGGCAGAAACCTGGAGGCTTACGAAAAGGGTTCTACTTAAATTGAGGACGACGCAACGAGCTATGGAAAGAAAAATGATAGGTGTAACGTTAAGGGATAAGAAAAGAGCAGATTGGGTGAGGGAACAAACGCGCGTTAATGACATCTTAGTTGAAATCAAGAAAAAGAAATGGGCATGGGCAGGACATGTAATGAGGAGGGAAGATAACCGATGGTCATTAAGGGTTACGGACTGGATTCCGAGGGAAGGGAAGCGTAGCAGGGGGCGACAGAAAGTTAGGTGGGCAGATGAGATTAGGAAGTTTGGAGGGTCAACATGGCCACAATTAGTACATGACCGGGGTAGTTGGAGAAGTATGGGAGAGGCCTTTGCCCTGCAGTGGGCGTAATCAGGCTGATGATGATGATGATGATGATGATGAATTAGGCACAGCGTTAAACTATCTGCCGAGGTTCAGCGCCCCAAGAGGAGCAGAAATTATATCGCGTACGGCCTAATTTGCTGGTAACTCCAAGATTAAATAGTTTTATTTCTGTATTCTGCGTAATTCTGTGGCGCTGTTGCCTAGGCCCTGTTTTCTCGCTCTTGTTTTAAGAGCCCTGAATATTTGCACGTTTCAAACATGTTTGTGTTTTCTGTGCGTAAAAGAATCACTAAGCTTGAATGGATGATGATCTGGTAACTCTGATACAAATATCACACAGGCGGTAGCATGTGTGGGCCCACATGCTCTGCTGCAAGATACTCTAACTTTCAATCGGAGTAATTTAGGCAAAGTGAATTGTCAACAGCATTATATAGATTACGGCTCTTACTACTTACAACAAGCACGTAGGAATGTACTTTTTGTAAGTACGTACTTTCTAAGTACGTAAGAACAAGTACGTTCTTACGTACTCGTTCCTCAGAATGTTTAAGAATTCAACCTTGCAGATAAATTTTGAGCTTTACTGAAATCAACTACAACTATTGTTAGTTGTGTAAAAGCGATTTAGGAAGTGGGCTTAGCTGTTTCTTGATCTTTTTATGCACTTTAGAAGCACGATCGAACGTTTTGGCTAAAACCGAGAAAAAAGCGAAGGACGAATGATAACTGCTTGGCTACTACTTATTAACGCCTGAAGAGCAGTCAGGTCTCGGTATTCTGTTGTTTATAAAACGTTGTGAAACATTGTTACCAAGTGCATCGTTACATAAACACAAGACTATTCATGCTCAAGTGAGTTTTCACGCGTTTATATTACTCAAATATAAATATTTGAATTATCATTTATTTATGTTTTGTTTTTTTGAAGCATAGACCCTCCGTTTAGGCAAACCGTATTTAACTGGAGAGGCGCAGGTGATTAAGTAATTCGTTCTTTTTATTTAGGCATACAATGTCATTTATTGAAACATTAAAATATTGTACTATGCCCTTCACTAACCCCTTTATACGATGCGCACCGAAGAAAGCATGGTACAAAATCCTTGGCTATTCAGGTATTCGCCTTTAACGTCAAGTGTAAATAATTTGAAGGAACATATTTCCACAATATCAACTAGGAGCATATCACATAGCTTGCCGGTTAAACTCCATTGCGATTATTTGCAAACATGCCTTTCAGCACATGGAGGTGTAATTACGATGCCAGCAAACAAGATAAGAAATTTGTACAGTCCAGCATGAGACTTATCGTCACATGATTGCATGTTAGACGTCATTTCATCTTAAGTAAGTGCAACTGCATGCTCTTAAGTAGCAATTTCTTAAAAAGTTTATACTCAATAGCTCCACTTAATTAACGTTGGGGGGCGTGTGTGTATGTCTCATAACTCACATTATTGTTGTTTCTGGCTTTGTTGTGGCGCTCACATCGCCGAGATGAAAACAATTTCATTGGACATTTTTTTAGGTACTGGCGAATCTCGGCTTCAACAACCGTCTCGGATTCTCACGTTCTATGGGAAACATTTCCTAACACAACAGTGTGATCCCAAAGTACACCACTAACGTCTCCTCCGTGACGTGAAATCGATCGCGTCCTTTCGACGAGTGTAAGCGGGTTAAACATGAAGCCTCACATTTTGTATCGCTCAGATAATACACACTTACTTAGAAAAATAACTGCACAATGAAATGAAGAGGGTCCCACTAATGATCAAGTTGTAAAAGCTGTGCGGAGTGTGAGAGTGAAGCAGACACATGATAGACCCGGTTCCACACTCGAGCAAAAAACAAACATGTCAACGCAATTAATTCTTGTAGTGATCTTCTAAAAGCTGGCGTTACCGATTTAACGCTGTAGTGCATCGTACAAGAGGGTCGGTTCGCTCGCCTGCTTATTCCACATGGGAAGACGCGGTACTTTCGGTTTGCATTAAGACCTGCAGATCGCCACTGAAGTATGCCGAACGAGCGTAGGAAAGCGGTAAAAATCAACGTGATGGGGAAGGCATCTTGTTGAGACAAGCGCTGCGTGAACGAGCAGAATACGTAATGAACAAACTGGAGAATGCCGTGCCGTCCGGTCGGCTGTAGCACGCATCGCGGAGCAAGGAATCCGCCATTGTCCATTGTTCGCTAGGCTGCCCTCTCTCGAGGAAAAGAAGCTCTTCGCAGGTTCACATACTCTTTAAGCATTACCGAAAGCTGCAATGGCAAAATCGGGCAAGAGAGTATTTTTGTAAGTGTTACAATGCCTCACGGTAGTGAGTTGTGGGAAAGGTGCTTTTTTACGGAGATATAATTTCTTCATTAAAGGAATTTCCCATGCACTTTGTAAGCCTGCTATTTCCGGTGATGTACTTTACTTTTGTCTGTTTCAGAATCTACGCTTCATTTAACACATTGATTTTTTTCGATTTCCTAAGTTGCTTTGCATAACGGTAAACGCCCACGGTAATAGCATCTTCTTTGTACTTGAATCCACGTGCTTTATTTGCCTATCCATAATATATTTGTGTATGTATGCATATTATTAAATTTTGTTTACTTGTTTTCCTCCGGGCGTCCTAACACTGCGTTAGATTGTGAAATCTTCATTTTGAATATTGAAAACTTCTCGGGCTCATAAAGTTGTCACTAACAGCTTTACCACCAGTACCTTCAAAGCAGGGCTTTGAAAGCTTCAATGTAAAGTTATTATAATTAAACGCATTAGCAAATAGGCATAGCAGGGAAGGCCTGGTTAAGCTCTTGTACAGGAAGACTCCCAATAAAGGATTGCCAGTTATCTTCAGCTAGTTACCGTCAGAGCACACAAACCTTGTTTCGAAATTGGTGGTCGAGTTATTATATCCAGATCGCATTATATTTAGCATTTCACCGCCATTATGTTAGTGATTTAGCTGGTCGAGTTACCACCTTGAGCGTACCTCAAGCGAAGCTCTCCACTGGACGACATATTCCTGCGCGAACCGCAATCTATAAACTTACGCAGGAAGAAAACCCACACTTACATAGAGGTAACGTCTAGGATGTTGCAATAAACTAGGTGTTAGAGACATCGGCAGAAAGTACTAAGAACTGCTAAAGTAGTGCATACGCTCCTTCAAACTACCCACTGCGACCACTAAGAGGCAAAATGATGTCCTTGCGGAACTCAGCACTTTGTAGTTGAAAGCCGGAGGAGCTAATCACTCCATGGGCTATTGCCCAACATTCGCGGTCTGCAATATGAGCAGGGTTCTAGTCATCACACAGACTCTGAGAGTGGTCGAGTCTCAGCATGTATTTCGGAGGCTGTAAAATTCAATACTGCAGTGGAGGAGAAGGAATACGTTCTGCGCATCGCAAAGTTCTTGCGAACACTTTTACGCAATCGGGTATCTGCGTTTAATTTTTCAACTTATTATTTGTACATTTCGTACAACCACCTAATTCTTGGTGAATCTCTCTCGTGGGTGCGTTTTTCTGCGCATAAAGATCATAATCGCCTTTATCATCCTCGCCATCAACACGAACACCATGATCATTATCCTCATGAATGTCCTGCGAAAGCCTGCTGCTGTCGTAAATAAATGAACTAAATACAAAAAGAAATAATGAATTCGGCCAATTTTATCAGACTAACGTAATTCGTCGTACTTGGCTTCAAGTGGAACGATCATCGGCTTCAAGTTTCGCTTCTATGCATCCCCATTGAATGCCCACAGCTTTTATTGATGTACGTACTCTGACTTGATAACGTGCGCTGGATCCACGATCAAGGCAAATGAACCGCAGTGCAGTAATCCTTTTTATACGTTCTTCAGCTGCATTAGCACACCAGCTGTTCAATTTATGCAGCTGCTTTCATTGTAGCGTGTGTCTCAAGGTATCAATATCATAATTTGTTGATTCAGCCCTGTCCGCTAAGAAACGCTCGTCGTCGCTCTTCTATTATCTGTATTTCATTCCATTCAGGAGCACAGACTGTAGAAATAACAAGACAAAAGTTTGCAACGGTTTGAATACGACCAACTCAATAAGTCAGCGTCACTACAACGTGACAGTAAATGATTCGAAGGCCGCCGACTGAAAGATGACTCATGCCACTGCTGATGCATTTAATTTGGTAACTCATGCGCTACGTGACTGAAGCTTTCGGAATTATTCACATCTCTGAATATATATAAAAACGCAAGCCGTTCGAGTGAGATCAATTATTGTCCAAAATTTATGGGTTGCTGTAAAGGCTCGCTTTGTTAAGACGCGGTGTGTTGAATACTGGATACAGACAAACCGATAAGTATATTTTTCTATCTCTTGCACAACACAGAGAAACGGTTTGCTTATCCCGCTGATTTCTTTCAATATTGGCGATTCCTCTCAAAGCTTCCCGAGACGATGTAGACCTGATCACGCGGAATGGAGCATTCACGTCCGCGACGAATTCGGTATTGACGACAACGAGTCATACCTAAACGAAAACATCAGTTGCCGCTATAAAGAAAACACCAAGTGCCAAAAGTTCGACGTTATTGGGATTGAGAAAGTGTGGTGCAGAGAAAAAAAAAGAAAAAAGGAAAGAACCGGCCGCGTAATGAGGGCCGAGTTGTGGGGCGCATCATCAATGGCTCTTCGCCTCTTGGGTCTGCTGGCCCTTTCGACCGGCGAAGAAATCCAGGTGCGAAAGACACGTGCCATTCGGGGCAATTGGAGCATGGAACGAGATGTGAGGGGAACAGCCATTGACGGAGATGTCCACCGCAAAACTTGTTTAACAAAGCACAGGAAGACGTACGTTTAAGTTAGGGCTTTTTTTTTTGCCCCTCACAATGCTGCCAATGAGCCTCTGTCGGCAGGGAATGAGGTTCGTTAGGCATTCCCTCCATGCCAGCTGCCTCGAACACACACAAAGAGAAAAAAAAGCAACTTTTACCGTCGAATCGGGAACCGTGCCTCTTGGAGACGCAAGGAATTGAATGGCACTCATCGGCTGAACTACGTCAGCGGCGGAAGAGTCCTGGAGAGATTGGCGTACGTATGGGGCCAGCCTGAGTCCATGGGGTGGTTGCGGTAGATGAGATCAAATTCGCAAGTGCGCTCGCGAAGTGTTGGGCGGGGTCGTAGAAACTTGAGTACTGTTCTCTCCCGAAAACACTAGTACGGGCGAACACACTATGTAGCTACAAGTAACACTGATTATTCTTTCTTTTAAGCGTACTAAAACGAGACCAGAAACCACGAAAGCACTGATTGACGTGCTAATGATGCCGCCTTAGTATACTTATCTGTACGTTCCAGGGGAACGCTGCCAGGAGCCGCAAGAGCAAGCAAACTCAGTTGCGTCGTGCAAAGCTGGAAAGACGAAGGTTGTTCCAGGAGACTTCGGCGCCAGGATTTTACCGCAACGCTAACGCAAAAATAAACACGACGGTATTTAATGGATTACTGAAGGCCCAGTGTTTAGAGCTCTAGCGAAAACTAAGCCATATTTTCGGCACAATTTTGCGTAATTGATAGTAACATTCAAGTGACTCTTTTACATAGGGATGAACATGATGGGGAGAAACGCTAGTGAGTGGAATAGAAATATAGAGAGAAATTATGCACTGGAACCCATGCCGATTGGGTGGCAGTCACCGACAACCATTTGCATGCCACGTATTATCTAAAAGATTACATCTAATTTTTATGCTTCCTAGTCGTTCAAACACGAGAACATTCAAAATCTGAGAAGTATTTCTCTTGGTTCGAATAAAATTAAAATGCAGTTTAATTTACTTTTGAAAGCACAAGCAGCATACTGTGCCATAAAGTGTTTTTGTTTTAGTTCCGGTGTTTTAAAGATCCCACAGAGCAATATCGCTGCTCGATCTTGTCGTGCGTATTAATTGAAAAGGCGAAGCTTTTACTTGCAATATAAATCTTTATGCCTGAACAATTAATTAGATGCACCCATTGGCGTGGTAAATAATCACTTTAGCGTGCATGTTGCACTTACTGAATTAGGAAAGCAGTAAAAGGTAATGTCTACTCAGAAAAGATACTAAGACAATCAAAGATTTCTAGACAAACGCCCTTAAAATGTGTTATGAAATACATTGGCGTTCAATTTAACAATTTTCCAATAGTTTCTGTCTTGACATCAGGGACACCCACCGTTGTTTAGCGGCTTTGGAATCGTTCTGCTAGGCGCAAGGCTGCGTGATAATATGGCAGCCGTGGCGACCATTGTGCAATGTGGCGCAATGCGAAAACACCTGCGTATCATGCATCCAACCCTAGGTGGTCGAAATTATTCCGGAGTCACCCACTACGGCAAGCCTCATAATGAAACTGTGCTTTCGGTGCGTACGTAAAACCCGACAATATAATTAACATCACGGACAACTTTTAATGAAGCAGTAATACAATTTTTTAGCAGATTTCTGGGCAAATATCCCTTATTTGGTACAAATATTAGCCTTCTTGATATGCAGATGTTAGTTCAATACTTCTGGGCTCCGTTCTTGCAATCGCAGCCTGCGCCTAAAAGTGAATGTATCAAAAATTGTGCACGCAATGCACTGTGACCATTGCCTGACGCGAAGCTTCGTTGTTTCAGATGATAAATAATAATAATATTCCTAAATATATTGATGTTATGTTATAGTTTGTAATTGTAGATCATACGTAACGTTATGTACATATCATGCTTACGTTATGGTACGTCAATGTTATGAATATGATGAAGTTTACTTACCTGAACCTATACGTGAGACTGCATGAGGTTGACATCTTTAGTTCTGGAGCGAGCCTCACTCCATGACATTGGAGCCTATTCATAAGCGCTTCATCTCACTCTTACTACCGCAACACTGCTGGTCCCCCCGTGCAGCTATCATTGCTAGTGGGAGTGTATTTTCTGAGAAATTCGAAACACAACGCTCCATGTTTAGCATATCCTTATTCCTTGCAGATACATGATAATTGCATATGCCAATGATAATTGCAAAACGCAGTCACTTTACTAGATCGCCTCATTGTTAGTGGGCGGAAGTCATAATGTCAACAAAAGTACATGGCAGGAACACTTCAATTTATCATAAAAACAACTTCAGGGTAAATGATCTTACCTGGCGGCCTGTACATTACGTATCTAGCATTCGATAAGTCAGCACTGTAATACGCGCACTAAAATGACTAGAAAGGGCTTGACAGAAGAACTGGTGTTTGACTACCATACCTACATCATGCACGGTGGAGCATCCACCGATGTCAGTTATTACTACGTATAAATTAAACTTCAAGAAAATGGTGAACGACCACCACATTTGCGTGTTTTGGATAGATATATTCATCGGGTGAGCAGGGAAAGTCTGGCAACCAGCTCGGGGCGAGTTACTTCTCTCTGGCATGTGCGTACCTGTTGGGTGCTGCTTCAATACATAGACATTGCATAGTCTGGAGCGAATTGATTATGTTTCAGCTCGTTCTCTGAAATATTTACGTGGTGCAGCGTGATGCATGGTTACAGGAGAGCCACTGAGCAGCCTTTTGCTCCAGCAAGAACTACAGGAAATGGAACCTTATGGCTGCGCAAAGGTGTCGCGCACAAAACCAACTGTGGTGTGTGTATTTGGTTGGAAAGCTATTCCACCTGCATTGGTTTCCACTCAACGAAAGGGCAGCGGAGTCTATGGAGTTCTTTATTACTTTACAGTATTACCAGAAAAAACTTCGCCATCAGATCGCTTCATGGCTCAACTGAAATAACCGTTCGGCCAACTGGACTAACACATGGCAAATTGGATGCAAACGCAATATATCTAGGCATCAATCATGGATATATATGTTCCAGCCACTAGTGCCGTTCTCGGGCATTTGAAACTTTCAGCGAATCACGATGGACTTCCTGTATAAGGATGCTAATGTGACCTAACAAAGTAGTAACTGCAGTTAGCAAAACAACATTATACGTCAGCCTTGTGCTTCAACATCGGCTCTTTGTCGTGTAAAGCAGTGAAACCCAATGGAGAATATAAAAAGAAAACGAATTATGCGACGGATTTTTGCGGGGCTATGATTGCCGCAAACCGTATCGCTGCGTTTAGGAAAAGAATGAACCCACCAAAAAATTGATTTTATTGCCGATTTGCCCCGCCGTCACACGTCGTAGCTCATACTGAGCGCGAATGTACAGTTCTTCGACAACTAATACTTGCCATAGCGATCCATTGGCTACGGAGTTGCGCCGCATGCTGAGCTCGAGGTGGGGAGCTAGGTGTGGGCCACGACGCACTGCGCTCTAAATGCAGCCCTGTTTTGATGGGGACGGAATGAAAAAACAAGGACACTCGTGTTTTGCGCATAAGGTGCACGTTAAAGGCATCCAGGTGGATA
Source organism: Dermacentor andersoni (assembly GCF_023375885.2). Lineage (NCBI taxonomy): Eukaryota > Metazoa > Arthropoda > Arachnida > Ixodida > Ixodidae > Dermacentor > Dermacentor andersoni. The sequence goes on from NC_092823.1 coordinate 3,471,034, forward strand.
AAAATGTCACGGAACCTCCCTCTACGGCGTAAATTATAAATCCGATCGTGGATTTGTAACGTTAAACCCAAGGACCTAATTAAAATGTTTTCTTCTTTTTTTTTTTTTTTGCCAACCAGCCTTAAACCCAGGCTATATAGGCCAACTACAGGATGAATGTTGCAGCTCGGATACACTCGGGAGACGAATGTTCATAGAAAAACGTCGAATCTGGCGGGCTGATAGCAGGTTAAAACCATAGAGTTTCTCACTATATTAGCTAGAGGGAAATCTGGCGCTGCTGCCCTGTGGTATGCATGGGAGTGCCGGTATATTGTGACTTCTGATTCAGATCATTCTTGGAGAGCCAGGACACCTTCAAGACGTGCCTGGCAAGCACCAATCACTCTGTCACAATAATTAATTATCTACTAAAACAGCATGTGAAAAGTTCTTTTAGCTTTATTATTATATAAAAAACATGTTTTGTTTAACTATGACACTATTATATATAACGTAAAAAGGACCAGCGGGCCGCTAAAATTGGAGGACAGACAACAAGATTCCCGCTCGCTTTGGAACAGTTTGTCGTCGGTTCTTGCTTTGCTTCGCTTGGTTATGCATTATAGGTGAGTAAACTTCGCTGCAAGATGTAATATGGTTGAATGAAAACCTTTTGCGATGATATTACTTAAAGAACGCGTTATTTCTGTAGCAATATCCACGCTTAAGACGAAGCCTCTTACAATACCATTCAATACAAGCCTCGCAGACGCATATACCGTCGTTCCCATGACGGCACAGCGCCCTTTAGGAAACTCCCATAGAAGGTGGCGCCCGATTTCACTCTAGGCGTTATAGTGAGAAACTCTATGGTTAAAACATGCGCGCACGTATCGCACTGGAAGCTCCATGCTCCTCACTGGCAGCACAAATTCCAGCCTTGACGAATTTCCCAGTCTCTTTCCTTCACCAAATACTTTCCGCCGCCAACAGTATGCCACGCACTTATCACGTTGTGCCATGAGAAACTGCCATCGGGCAGCAACAACGAGGAACTGCCGCTGAGCGTATACAAGACAGTGCATTCACCGAAGCCAGCCAGGCGGTGCAGTCATACTGCTCATAGATGGCACCACTGCGTACGCAATGCGACGGCGCACTGCATAAAGCAACTGACGTATTCATTTACTTCTTCATTTAGAAGTGTGTTCTAGGATGCAGGCGTTGTCTCTAGTTCAACATTTCTGAATTGTGCACATATCTCAGCGCTTGCATAAATTACTGACTGGTACTCATTTATGCACTGTTCAATTTGTTCGATTTCTTTCCTTTCGCCAAACACTGACGTGCCCCTTGTACCAAGTGGCTTGTAACATCCACTAATTAGTTCACCATCTCAAGCGCGTCCTCGCGAAAGGCCTATAAATTTCTAATGCGCATTTTTTACGCTTTCTTCACTTGCCTATTAGCCTGTATGACTCCCTGCGACTGATTCAGTGATGTGTGCGTAACAGCGCAGACTGTGAAAGTATTTTTCCTTCTCCTCTTTCAATCCCCTTTCCCCCTTCCCCAGTGCACGGAAGTCTACCGGGCTCAGCCTGGTTAACCTCCCTGCCTTTCTCTTAGGACCTCTTTGTCTCTGTCTCTCTCTCGTTATTTACGTACTTAATCACATAATTTATTACTGTTCATTCGAGTATTAACCGTTTTGAAAAAAAGTACGTGATCAAAGTTGCCAGCTCATCACAAACGCACGGTCGTGTGACGACCGCGAGTCGTCTCGGCCTGTCAGTGCGTCACGCATCTTGTACAAAAAGCGGAGTAGAGGCAGACAAACGCTTGTTGCAAGTAATTGCAACATGCTAAGTTTAGTCAACTGCTTTTTCAGAATGCGAAGTTATGCTTAGTGGGCGAAAGAATTTCGATTTGTCCTTAGCAGACAACATTAATATTCAATACGTCACGGCGGGCCTCTAGTTAAACATGTAGTGGGCACCGGATTTTAGTTTGCGGGTTTTTGTGGGTTAAGAATTCGGTCTGGCTTCAACAGAGTAATAGCGGCTGCCTTTTGGCATTGCAGTGAGGTAGTACACTAATGCCACAGAAACTATTTGCTTAGCGTTTGTTTAAATCGAGACCCAAAGGAGACACAACTCAAAATGCAAGGTTAGCAATTCGTGAAATCAATGCCAACATGGTTTCTGGGGCGCCATAAGCCTATTATTAAAGAGCTTGCACAGTTTTAGTCCTGTTGCAAAGTGGCGACTCTGTAAATTTTTTAAATACTCCGTGTGTGTGTGCGTGTTTTTGTAACTTGACGATGTGCGACAGTTCAAAGGAGCCCTGAACCACGTTTTTTTGAAGTGGAGAAAGTCATTCGAAGTGCAAATAGGCTATTGAAGTAATTAGCCGCAAAAAATACTTCAATGCGTTCAGCGTAACCGGAGCTATTGGCAATCAAACACGGCCTCCGCTGGGCCCCCGTTCCTTCTTCAATGCCTTGCACTGCGAAAGTTACTGCGGAGTGGGGTGTGCCCACAACGCTCCGCCTTCTAAATGTCACCGTGGCGCGCAGTTCAAACTTCATATTGGATGTTGACGTAGACGCCACGACTTCCGCATTTGGTCCCTACGATGCGCTAAAAGTAAGCCAAACACGGTTTACCTCCGCGAGACAGAGTGCGAGCCGGAGTGCGCTTAGCTAGTGGACACGTGGCGGCACTCCGTGGCGGCATCGGTGTCTACGCTACGTAGCAGACCGCAGCTACCAATAGCAGCTGCGTATGGGAATATACTTTATTAGGTAATAAAGCGTCCAGAAGAGAGTGCGGAGGAGGGTTTTGTTTGAAAAGCGAGCGTTTGAGAGAAACGTGAGTTAGTCCTCCGCTTGCGAGCTCCCCGCACCGCATACGACAGCAAAACTTGGCTGACATTGGTCGCAGCAGCCTATGCTACCCGCGGACTATGTTATTTCACCAAACACGAGGGATGGTTCATGCAGGACCCCTTTAAAAAGCACCTTAGGCACTTTCTTTCTCTACAAAAAGAGAATACAGGCGACTTGCAGTGCCAATTCAACAAAGCTGCGTATTTTAGAAATGCGCGGTACGTGAGCAACAGATGCAGACAAGCGCTCCTGGAAATTTGTTCTGCTGGTGTTGCTGCCAAACTCGTTTCACTCTCGGAGCTGCCAATGCTGGCGCCTGAATCTGCGCGGCCAGCTTTTCCTGTGTTGACGTAGCGTCTCGTTTTCACCCTTTTTGTCGTTATTCCGCTAGGAATGTGGAATGCGTTTTCCAGCGTTTGCACTACTCACGGATACTACATTTCGAAACACCGCCTTCTTTCTTCCTTCTTTTTTTCTTGTTGAACACTTGGTCGCTGATTGATTGGAACTCCTTACCTAATGACCCAAACGGAAGAAGAAAAAGTAATTTTACCAGCAAGAATGGCTCAGTGTCCTAAGCATTCGTGAGGGCAAGCGGTGGGTATCATAAAACAAAAAAGTCTGACCGTCAGATAGCCACCTTTTGTAGGATTGTAACGGATTCGCGATAGTAAGGCAGAAGAACCAGACACATGGCGTCACCATGTCGTAGGCATGGAGTGCGCCTCAGGCCGATACCCGGAAAACTATAAGCTCACTACAGTAGAGTGAGTTGGTAAAGTTGCACCTTTCAAGGTACTCATGGCGCACACATCAATAGAGTGGAATTGGCAGGGACGATGTCGGCTTGACGAGCAGTTTGTGATTTTGTTCTTTCTTTTGTATTACTTTGATTCGAACATAAATGAATCTACTCGCGCGACTCCACAAAAGAATTCGACATCTTCCGTTAGCTTTGTCGATGACGTGCGAGCCTAACATAATCTAGCTGTTTCTTTTGTCCACCAAATCGCCATTTACTTTCATCGCCTTGTTCTCAGAAAGGGTCACAGGCTACGGCAGCCACATTTAGATGGCGAGAGGAAATTGTTCTTTCGGTGTTTAAACTCCGACGCATGGTAACGAACCTTAGGTGGCCAAAATAATCCAAATTCAACCATTACATACGGCGTCGCTCGTAGCCACTGTCTTGTTTCACCGTGTTGAGATTCAAAATTTTTATTCATTAAGGTTTCATTGCGTGATGTACATGCATGCAACATCAGCACTAGGTCAGGTGTAACTGTGTTCGTCTTTCAGCTATACGCTCGTGTACAAGGGTGCCTCTGAAGCAAGACGGTTTTTCCCTTCCCCGTATGGGGAAAGTACGACTTCCTTTCAACTCTATGCAGCTTTTTTTCTTGTGTGCTATGTGGCACTTTAAGAACCCTCAGCGAAATAAAGGAATATTCACAGTGACTGTTACTAGTAAAAACAAATCATTTCTTAGAAGAACAATGGCGATAAGGAACATTTGATTCGTAACAAATGCCACACCATACGTATTGTGAACACGTCATACGAGATTAAAAAAAATATGACTCTAGGATGCAGTATTCATGTCTAGTTTCACTTACTCTGGGCACGTGAAATGTCCAGCATTATGAAGCCTTACAACCACATTTCTTTTTATCCGAATCTGAGCGAATCAGGACAACTTTCTGATGCCGGTGTTGGCTCTTATAAGACAGGTGATGTCTCTTCGGGCATCTATTATGTAATGGTGCAATTTAAGGTGTCTGAAAGTTTGGTCGTTCTTACACATATGTCTATGATGCCAGCGGCGTTCTCCCTTACCTGTGCGTGTAAGACGTAATTCTTGTGCTTCGAAGTAGGTAGCAATGAATAAATTTCTTTACACTGTGAAACGTAAAAAGATCAACAGCGTCAATAATCGTTGGAACAATTGTTGGATATTCTAAGAAAAAAATTGCTGAATTTCTTAAACGCCACTGCCCCGCGAAACAATTTAAATCCCAAAATTGCTAACATGGATGCGCTGTGCGTAGCAGCAATCTTGATCCGCAGTGAAGGCGAGCAATCTTCTAACCATAATTTCTAAAACTCAGCACCTATATGGTGATAAACTGTAGTTTGCTTCGTGCACATATTTATTTTGTAGGCGGCGCATGCTTGGAATGTAATATATGACACCGCAATGTCTTCCAATATCTGAAGCATGTGAGGAAGAAATCGATAAATGTCGTGCAACATCAGTGATATTTTCTCGAAAAAAAAAAACTAAAAAATCTTCGGCGGCACTAGAGCCTGAAAACGAGTGATGTATAGCGCTAGACGCTCACGTCTCCGTCTAGGAATTTGTGCTAAGATAGATTACGGGGCACTGCATGGACCTGGCATTACTATTTAATGTTCGCAATATCTTACTTTTTTAAGCGTATACAAGGTCATACAAGACCGTGTAAACGTATAGCTCTGCGCCAGTTAAGGGAATTCATACCTTATTGCTAGGTGGAGCAGCAATTCTACGGACCCTAAATTGGAATAAAAAATAAGAAAAATGATCGCTTGGTTAAAGTGATAGCCTATATGAAAACATAAATCACCGACTAAAAGCTGGTACGCTTCAGTAGCATAAAGAAGTCTGGAAGTGAAACAGCTGCATCATGTCTTATATAAGTGAAAGGCAAAGAAATACTCTCCGAGTCGGTAGGAGTCCGTAGAAGAAGGTTCAGTCTAAATTTACAATGTTGTGGCTACAATTTGGCGTTTACAAACACGGGCCACATGCCAACACGGCACATTATTCCTGCCAGGCTGGCATCTCCAGCATAGGATTAAAGCTTGTTTCTCGGAATTCGGGACATTATCCGTATATTCTGCATTTGAAAATCAGTTGTCCGCTTACTGTAGCTGCAGTCCTTGCGCCGGTCGGACAGTATCGGCGCCTTTTACTGCGATTAGCACTACTTGCCAAAATCAACCATTTTGCACTATGTCTGTGTGTCTCTATGTATGCCCAAGTCTGAACATTTTCACACCAACTTGGCTCACTGGGTAGTCCGTGGTCTACGGGTAGAGCATTGTGGTGCTGCGCTCGGGGAAGCTAGTATGAACCCGATCACTGGAGCAACTGAGATCACTGGCTATGTGACAGGGTTTGTGTGCCACACTTCAATAGACATCTTTCACAGCAACTTGGGTCACTAGGTATATGCCACTGGGTACCAGCCGCTCTTCAGTGAACCTATGTGACGCCAATTTGGGTAGCAGGGTTGTGCTACTGTGCATGTTAGGCTTCTTCGATGAACCTGTTTGACGCCTACGTGGGATGCGACTTATGAGCACTTGGGATGCACCACTCCTGAATGAACCTCTAACTCGAATTTGGATTCTTGGGGATGTGACACCGACTAAGTGTCGATCGTCAATGAACTTCTTCGGCGACCAATGGCCAACTGGGTATGTGCCCTTCGGCATGTCCCATCTCTTCAATTACAAAAACAAAATATTGTAAGAATTGGCGGTGCCACACGGTATCGAACCTGCGTCATATGTATTCAGACAATGTTGTCTGAATAAATATTCACTCTCGCACCACACGCAGACATCGCAGCGCCGCCGCTACTAGAGGTCGCTGGGTGCCCTGAGGGAACCGCCAGAGAGGAGACCTGTTGCATGCACGACTCATACATGACGCATTTCAGCGGTGGCAATACACTGTGTCACTACATTGCTTCAACGATAATTCCACTCACGTCCACAGTCGTCGCGAAATGAGTGCCGCCGTAATTATTTTTAATGCGAATTGGATAATTTGCCTAATTCGAACGTTTTGAGCTATATTTCCATTTAACTAAAATCTTAGTGAGCGCAGTGGTCAAGTTGTCTAACTGATTCGACTGCTAGGTACATGCTCCTTGCCAAGATGCCATTGAGGTCATTTCATTGCCATCATCCTAGGCTCGTATTCCTAATTTCGTCATGCCGTCGTCGTCACGTCATCTACATCAACCCAGTCCTCCAAGTTGTTCAATAGTTTAGCATAATAGATAGGTGTGGGCGCGTAATCGTGCAATCATCGTGGCTTTTGCATCGCCGTCACTTACCCCGGTGTTCTAGAAACTTCCAACACTCAATACTGCAACTTGACTCAAGAAAGTCGATGGGAGCGCCACCTATAACAGAAGCTGTCACTGCGATTATTTGACACTCCGCGTCAATTCTTGAGAAGTGTAGCGTTCCCTTCAGGCTAGGGATGTCGCAGTGCTCAACTTGCTCGAGTAGAGGATGCACTTCGAGTCCAAATGGTTTGCGAATAGGAGGGTTGATCTTGATCAACCGACACTCGTCATGTCCTGGTTCTCACGCCATCATCGAAATACAGTCATCATGCATACGTTGTTAAACCACCATAATCCGCTATCCAAGTCTGTGAATCCCCGTCATTCTAGATTCGTGATCTGATTCTCGTCATGCTGTGGCAGTCACGCTTTTTACTCCAACCCAGTGGTCCAAGTAGCTTGGGTGACTAGTTATGTAATTAGGGTCGTGATGTCGTGGTCACTAATCATCATCATTCCTGCTCCGTCCTTCGACTCTCACCATGCCGTCATCATGACGCCATTTTTGTCACGCAGTTGTCCTTACGCTGTAGTTTAATCATTGTCACCACTTCAGTAGCGTCCTCCCATCGTGTCATGGAATCATTGTCATACGATCTTCGTCATTCTATCGACGTCCATTTTCTCCGTCATTACATTGTGAGCATACTATCCTCATTCAATCTGGATTATGACGCTATTATGATGCCATCATCGTCAGTCGCCGTCATGCCTCTATTGTCAGATCGTCATCATAACACCGTCATGGTCATGCTATCATTGTCTCTCCGTCTACATCGACAAGCCATCACCGCCATGTGGTTTCGTAATGCACTCGTCGTCACACTCGTCTCATCATACTCCATTCGTCATTCCATTGTCCTCATGCCGTAGTCTTGTCATCGTCTTCACTACATCGTCGTCCTATAGTCGTCCACAGGCACTTAACATAGCGTCGTCATGCCATCGTCTTCACGCTACCGTCTCACTATCGTCATCAGGTCGATATCGTCCTGCCATCGTCGTCGTCACACCACTATCGTCAATCCATCGACGTCATTCCTTGCTCGCCATCCAATCGTAATCATACCGTCTTCATTCTATCGTGATTACACCGTAGCTGTCATACCGTCGTCGCTGTGTACGCTTGGACGTGTGATCGTCGTCGTTCTCGCCTCTTCATTTAGGTGTGGCCATGCAGTGGTCGACACACCATCCTCGTCATCGCAGCCTCCTGATGCTGCCATGGTCACACTTTCGTCGTTATACCATCCTCGTAATTTAGGAATCCACAAGTCATAGTCATCGTGCCGTCTGCGTTTCATGCATTTGTCATCACATCGATATCATTCCTTCTTCCTCCGTCTACGGTCACTTGTCACAGCCATGCAGTCGTCGCTATGCCTTCATACTTAAGGTTGACCAAGGCAAGCGAATGCCAAAGAAAAATGGGACGTTATCAGATTATGTAGCAAATAGCTGATTCAGCGAAGGTCTCAGAATTACTACTAGACGTGTTAAAAAACGACACTTCAGGAATATGGTCTGTCGCTACATCGCTTGTTTGCTATTCGCATTACATTCGACATTCATCGTGAGACGAGTTCTGTTGTAATATCTTTATTTTTTATTTCATGGGAGGAACACTTGAAGAAAGGCGTGAGAAGGGAAACTTGTTGCGAAGACATCTAGCGCGAAGCGTGTTAAGTTGCTGTTGCATTGCGTTGTTGAGCACAATATTGCTGTAGCGATTCATGGGAACGGTGGCCGCATTCCGGTGAAGGTGAAAGGCTGTAACGTTAGTGCTGTGCTTCGAGTGTGTGCTAAGAAATCCCAGGTGGCGCAACATATTCCGTAGCCCTCCGCTACTGCATTGTTCATAACCGCTGGAAAGTGCTTGGACTTCCAACCCCATAATTTGTTTATAGCGTGGTGAGCATAAACATCCCTTTAAGCGGCAGGTACTACGGAGAGGAAGAGGGAAAAGAGTGATGGACGGTAGGCAGGGAGGGCAACCAGTTTAACCCCATATGAGAAACTGCAGAGAGAGAGGGCAATGGCTGAAAGATGAGAGGGAGAATAGTTCATGGTAGGCACGCATATACACGCAATGAAGCATTCGTCGTTCGGTATTACATTCAGTTCAGTTCATTACAAGGGGTCACATAGGCTACGGCACTACCAGAAATGAAGAAGCACTTTTGTGGCTTCGAGGAGCGATGACACGCGAGGCCATCAGCTCTCCAGGATCATCAGTTATGCAATTCCCATTTGGAAACTTCTTTCTTCGACTCTTAAACAGCTTCACTGGTGCAGTGGTTATTTCAATAATGTCGAATTCAAGACGATAACGACGTCACAATATCGACGGGGTTATGAACTGTCGTCCTGCGTACTGCAACGACATTCTGTGAACTCAGAGGGGAGGGGGAAACCCTCTATGAATTGTGCTCAGTTCGCCAGAGAAATGAGATCCCTGTACACTTTTAGGACTATAGCTACATTGTTTAAACAGTGAGAAATGTAGTTACATATTACCTCGAGGAAGATTTCACAAAAAGCAGGCGGTTCTCATGACCCTATGACTACGTAGGTCTTTTCTTGCACAGAATACTGTTTTTTTCACGAGATTTGCTGAATTGGGAGAAAACGCTAGATAGTAAAGAAATTTACTACTGCTGCGTCCAATCAGATTCCAGAGGGCAAGTAATCCTAAGAACTTTAAAGTTCAAAATGCAACTAGGCACAGTAGCACAAATTTCCATCCTTGCAAGAGTTTTACCTGTATTTAGCAATTATCTCATACCAGAACCTGTGTCATGTTCAAAAGGAACGAATATACGTCGCTTCATCAGTGACACTTGTTGTTTGTGAAATATTTCTTGCCACCATTGGGAACCGCTTTGCAAAAAATGCGTAATTGTGCAGCTTTCGGATGCTTAGGAAGATGACATTTATACGCTGTTGATTTGCACCTGCGTACCAATATACAGCTAAAACTCAGTCTAGCGAAACCCGATTTAACAAAGTTGCCAATATAACGAAGAAATTTCAATTCCACGGCAGGTGCCTATAGGGTTAAATCTTGTCATCAACCCGAATCAACGAAGCTAACTTGACCGAACTGGATTTAACGAAGTTTTTCCTGTAATAAATGAGTAGAAAAGGCGGGGATTTCTTTATAATTTTGATGCAGGCGGGTTTCCCATCAAGCATGCGCTATAAGGTTGTTACGTTAAAACATTTAGGCGCCCTCATCATGGCCCTAGCTTTACTTTGACGAGTCTGCTCGCCGCGTCCATGCACAGGACAGTGGACTCGAGACCGCCTCGGTAGGGTCGGTTGTGGTTGTTTTCGTTATTTGATGGTTTCTGCGACAGATGGCTGGATTAACGCCTATAACAGTGCCGCGGTAGGGTTTTGCATGTCACTACATTACACTTTTAGATTTCGAAGGATAGAAAATTTCCTCTCTTGATTTTGCGAACTTCCCGATTCAACGAAATACTTCGAGCATGATCATCACTTCGGTAAATTGAGTTTCAAACTCTATCTTTAACTCCATGGCGCCCTTACTCTCCGAAAGTTGCGGAAATCTGTGCTATTGAGGATGAAGAGCTGAAACTACTGTTCAAACTGTTTTTAAAGTAAGCATTTGAAATATTTGCTAAAACGTTAGTTATAGTAGAAATGCCTTGGCACTCAATTTTTCAGCCGAGGTTGTGCCACGTATCACGGTGGCACTTAAGGATACGTTTAGGTTTAACAGCAGTCACAAAACTTGACATGTCAGAAAGAACTGTACAAACTTAATATCGCATCTAGCATAAACGTCTTACAGACTTTTCAGACGCAAGTGTACCATAAATCAATGTAACCCAGTGAATTGTTTATAAGGTACTCTTGTATACGGCCCACAATGACACCTGCTAAAGAATACGCTCTCAGAAAAAAGCACTTAACATACAGGCACATCTGAGAATCTGGCCTGGGCTAGGTTTGCCGATTGTTCCGTAAAAACGGTTTCTATCTGAAGTCACCTTTGTCTCACTCTCTTTTTCTCTCAATGCGAAGCTATGTTTTAGGCACGTTAGTGTTTTTTTATTGTAATGCTCGCCGCCAGATGCACGCTGCTTTCGTGTCCTTTCTGAGCACACGTCGTGTTGCCCTAGAAGTGTCATTTGTCACGCCCTGCAGACAGCCTGCGTCGCTTCTTCTCCACAGAGCAATCTTTTTCGCATTTACTGCAACGCAGGACCGCCCTCGATTGCTGCTCTTTGCATTTTCGGTGGTTCCTCTGTGAAAGGGAACCACTGGGATTCCTCAAAGAGGCTGTTTTGACAGAGTACAAAGGAAGAGTTGGCTGCGAAACAAAACAAAAAAAAAAACAAATAGAAAAACACGAACTTTAGAGTACAAATCGAGAACTAACTTTCTGCTGCCAGCTGTCGCTCACTTATGTTGCAATTCAACTGTTACAATCACAAGTTTCAGGTGACGATGATGAAAAAATATCCAATTTAGGTCGTGTTTGGGTTCACCAAAAGAGCCTAACTTACGTGAAAAAATTGTCGGGCAGATGCCCATAGGGTTGCACTGCGCTCTCACGGTGAAATATATCACAGAACCGACCGGTAGCGTTGTTCAACTCACTATGGGTCATCTTCGATGTTGGAGAAACTATTACACTCTTGTGGCCTTAAATACTCACTTAAAATAGCATTTGAGAATACTTGCAATGCTTGTCTTGCGTCAAAAAAAAAAAGATTTAGTTTACGAGAAAATCGCTTCTGAAGAGACCGCATACTTTTAACTCAATTGAAATCCCGCTGCCTCGAGTGGGGGAGGGGTGACGTAGCATAGACCATCACCACCCTTTCCTGCCATCGGTAAGTACAATGGCATCCGACAGACGGTGCTACGGATTTTTGCGCCAAAGGAAAACCCGCGCCAAGGTGAAACCCAGCGAAGACAGAGCATTGTATTCGCCGCTAAACCGACTATTGTTCAAATTGCGCGGCCCATTCGAGAATCCTGCGACATCAGACAGATGTGTGCATTCTCTGCTACTTACAGTTTGTGTGAATTTCGTGAGCAACATAAACCGGCGTACTACACGATTAGGATATTACTGAAACGCGAAAACGCCGGGCGGAGACAACGAAACTTTTCGGCCCTTCGCATCGTTCTCGAGAGTAACGCTAATGAGTCCATTTTTTTTTCTAAGAATTCGACAGAACTTGACAAGTAGCAGTTTGTTTCGTTTTACAATGCAGTACAGTGATACTTTCATTTCGAGTGGTTGAGTACTAGTGATGAAATTATAATGAGAAGTGCCTTCGTCATCGGGCTACCATTTGAATGGCCAGGGGAGTCTCTAATCGTGTCTTGTGTTTACCTAAATCTCTCGAGTACTAAAGCTGTGTTCGCGATACAATTGACGTCTTAGACGTTCTCTAGCACTAATATTTCACTTTAGCTTGAACATTTACCTCTAGTGTCCCTTTAAACGCGTCCATGCTTCACTGCAGAGTGCGGTCGAGATATTTGCTACTTCAACGCGATGTTTCATGGCCCCTGACGATTGCGAAAAGGAACTCGGCTTAGCTGACACTAATAATACGGTTGATTGATAAGATTGTCCCACATACCTTTTTCCCTGCAGTTCCTTCGCATGCGCGTCCGACACCAATGGCTCAAGATGAGATCGTTTCGCTCTCTCTCTCTCGCACGCATACACATTTCGGGGTTGTATTCATCATTCTATAGCCAGCGTCAATCATGTCTGTCATAGTCCACGTCTTCCTGTGGCAAGGTAACCATAGTCAATCAATTACACAATCAATCAATTAATCAATCAATTAGTGAGACAGTCAGTCGATTAATAAAGTGAACGACAAAATGCACTTGTCCGCAGTCACCGATTTTCTTTTTGACTTATACGTCGATTGAATATAAAAGGCGGTGGAATTATGCAGACAATGACTTTAGGAAGTTGCCGCCACTTTCCTGTATCAGGTATGCTATTTCCGACGTACATTTTCAAGGCCTCTTTCATGGGCCTATTGCGGAGATTGTGCAGCATAAGTAGTATGAGTGCCACTGGGGCCATTGAATATGTGTCCCTGGAGTTACTGGGTATACGGTGTCACTGAGTGTGTGCCGCCCTTTCATAAATATCTTCGACGCCAACTTGGGTTTGGGTCACTGGGGTCACTGGGCAGGTGAAAACTATGATGACGATGCTTATAATAAAATCTGTTGATGATTATGTGACGGTGATGACGATCTGGATTAGAGGATAATGGCTATTACTTATTACCAAAAAATAGTCAATTCCTCATTTAAAGGAATTGGTCATAACACGAATGTCAAACGCGCATTCGAAAAAGGAGTGGCAAGCTTGTTGCCAGTTCACAAGAAGAAGTTTTTAAATGTAAGCAGTATTTTATTATTTACAGTTTCGTTCAAACAGCGAAGCAATCGCAACGATATTAAACACGCGGTGCCAGGGCTGCTACGCACCGTAAGCAGCACCCCAGAGGAAACCGCCATCGATGAGTGCGTATGGGGGGCGAAATTGATGATAATGATGATGATGATGATTATAATGATGATGATGATGATACCGTAATGACATCCCCTTTGAAACGCCGCGATGACAAGTAGTCAAGGCTTTTCATTTTAGCAATCTTGCATGCATTTCTTCATTTTCACTTCTCAACACTGCTCTACCTTGCACCGCTACCTAACCCTATAATGAATCCGGTCGTGTTACTCTCTTCCCTGCTTTTTTTTTCTCCAATATTTGATTATGTATCTTGCTTATGTCGACTGCCGACCGGTTGATCCTTCCGTCCCCATTAAACACAAGCGCTTATGATAGGTGAGCGCTACCTACGGGTATCACTGGATGGATCCCAGAGAAACCCGATGTTCATCTAGTTGCGAATATTTGCTACAGTATATCTTTGTTCTTATGCAACCATCTCGAGTTTAATAGCAAGGCACTTCCCTCCATGTTACGGTACAGGTTTCCCCTTTCAATTTATTTCTTCTCATTCTTGGAACTCTCCATGGACTGTTTTTTGCTTTCAACCTTTGCATTCAAGTCATTGTCACTGTTTCATTTTCAATTTACACTTTCACTTACCCTCAACTTGCCTGCCAACTTTCTTGACCTCTTCCTCCATTCTGTGCAGGTGCGAATAATTGTGCACTTTAGCCGCCCTCTTATTTTCATGTCTTTTGTAAAAATTTCATTTCACTATTTTACTACTTCCAAAGCCAACCGGCCTACCGATGCTTGCTTAGCTTCCAACCCCGACAAGAGATGCGATTTTAGGTACACAATGTCATTTGCGCACGTTAGCGCTGCCATCATTTCTCATTTCCAGATTACACGCACCACCTGATATTTATTGTGACCCCAAAGTGCTCTAAGTTTCGTTATGGCTGCATTCTACTTCCCCTTTATTTTCAGGTTATCTTGATGGGTCCTTGAGTAAGCCTTTTCTTCGTTTATGTATACGCCGATGTATTTTCATTGCTTGACTGTGGGTATGACTTGCTCTTGAATTGACACCACGTAATTACTCGTCTCTTCATTAAACATCACAATTTCCAATTTCCTTGTGCTAAGCGTAAAACCTATGTTTGTCGCTGCGTCGCCGCAAATGTTGTAAAGTCTCTGTGAATCTCACGCATTGTCCACTTGTAGGATTGTGTCGGCCGCATGCATCAATCCGGAAACTTTGTATTGCACGATTCGGTCATTACGCATCTATGACAAGTCAAACCATAATTAACTGTTTTCCAGTGATATTTCTGTGCCCTTTACTTACAAATTGAACAATGGAGACAGAGGACATCCTTGCTTCAGTCCTTGGTGAATTTCCAACATTTCATTAAATTTTCAGCCTTCCCACACAATTCGTACTTGGCTGCCTCTAGCTCCCTCAGTAGCTCCGCAAAATCATCATCTATGTCATCGGGCTTGAGAATATCCCATAACATATCTAGAAATGTTATCCATAAATATCTATTCTTAATTAATGAAATCTATATGCAGTGAGCTATAACAAATATCTTATCCTCTAAGCATCTGCCTGGGCTGCCATTCTGCTGTTCTCCCAGTACATCATTATTCTCCACACACTTCGACAGTTTCAATTTTATAGCTTGCATTGCCATTCTATATATTACCGACGTTAATGTAACTGCCCCTACGAGCTCCCCTTCACCTTATCACCTTTGTTATTGTAGATAAGGTTTCGCTCGCTTTCAAGCAATTCAAGCGGAATTTTCATCATTCTAATCACTTGCTCTAGGGCATTAATCAGCAGTACCTTGGTCTTTGGACAGAGGTTCTTGATTATCTGTACTGGTATTTTATCGGGTCCAGCTGCCGTATCATTAGGGACACGTCTTCATTCTTTTTTCCAGTAAAAGCTTTCTGCGCTAAATTTCGATCTCTCAGGCTCCTGTGTTGTTGCTGGATCTATTTGAGTCAGAACTACGCTTTCTTTTGGGGCGACGTTATCCCTAATAATGTCCGTAAAGTACCGCAGCACATCGTCTCCTTCGCAGCTGTTACCGTATTCATCCATTACAGCTGTTTGCGACTTTTTTAGTAGGAGCACTGAGTGCTCTTACAAGGTTCCAGAATCTTTTTAGTGCAGCTTTGTCTCTTTCGCGACTGTTATGCACGCAACCCTCACTTGTGCATTTAGTTTACTTTTTCACAAGCACACTATTCACCTGTTTGTTTTCGTTGTATTTGTTCCATCTAAGAAGATATCTTCCTCTGTATTCCCAACTTCTTGGTTTCTCGATGAACTCTAGACGCCGGCTTACGCTTTTCAATAGCTCGCTTAATTTTCTTGTTCCGCAACTTCCGTGATTTAATCTTTCTTCTGCAAAAATATTTTTCTTGTGTCTGTCTCGTGTTCTGCCGCATAATGTCAACCAGTTTCCTTATATTCCCAGACTGTGGTAGGAAATATTTTCGTCTCCTTGTTTCTTGCGATCCCAGTTATTGGCGTTTCATTCACTTATAGAAATTCTAATGCGAGTGGTTCGCGTTATGCGTTAACATCTCTCCAAAACTTTAAAGTTAGGGTTTCATGATCGATACCCAGATTATCTTTTCAATGTGCATATTTCATCATTTGGTGAAGTCGTAGATCGTTTCTGAGACTAAGGCGTAATTGATACATGCCTGCCTATTTGCGCATTGCCACGTTACCTGTCCATAATAATTGCTCTCTCTGTTAACTACTATAAGGTTCGGTACATCACATAGATCCAGCACTAGAGAGCCGTTGTAACCTGTATATCCAAATCGTTTATGTGCGCATATATATCTTCCACTAATATTACTTGTCCCGATTTCTCGAACACATTAATATCGCTACTAATGCAATCTACTATTTCTTGATTTTTATCTCTGCTATCACTACCTATCCATATGTAAGCTACTCGAAGACACGTCTTTTTGCCTTCCCCTGCGTCACTCATCCATAAATGCTCCTCACGTGCCTTGTTTAGCCGTTGCCACTTCATCATCATCATAATTGCCGTCAGCCTATTTCATGTCTACTGAAGGACGAAGGCCTCTCCCTGAGATCTCCAATTACCTCTATCTTAGGCCAACCGAGTCTATCTAGCGCCCACGAATTTCTTAATTTCATCGCCCCACCTAGTCTTCTGCCGTCATCGACTCCACTTCGCTTCTCTTGGCACCCATAATGTAACCCGAGTCCACCAGTTATATAACCTGCGCATTACATGAACTGCCGAGCTTTATTATTTTCTCTTATTGTCAATTAGCATATCGGCTATACCCGCTTGCTCTCTGATCCACACCGCTCTCTTCCTTTTCTTAATGCTACGCCTAACATTCTTTGTTCTATCACTCTTTGCGCAGTCCTTAACTTGTTCCCGAGATTCTTTATCAGTCTCCAAGTTTCTTCCCAGTATCTTAGCTCTGATAAAATGCACTGAGTGTACACTTTGCTTTTTAGTTATAATGGTAAGCTTCCAGTCAGCATCTGGCAATGTCTGCCATATGCGCTCCAATCCATTTTTATGCTTCTGTAAATTTCCTTCTCATGATTAGGGCCCCTGTGAATAACTGACCTAGGTAAACGTACTTCTTCACTTACTCTAGAGGCTGATTGGTGATCCTCAACTCTTGTTCCCTTGCTGAGCTGTTGATAATTACCATTGTCTTCTGCATAATAATATTCAACCCCACGCTTACACTCTCTCTGTTAAGGTCCTCAATCATTTGTTGTAACTCGTCCCCAGTGTTGCTAAACAGGAAAATGTCGTCTGCAAACAGAAGCTTGTTGAGGTATTCACCGTTGATCATTACTCCTAAACCTTCCCAGTTTAATAGCTTGAGTACTTGCTTTAAGCAAGCACTGAATAGCACTGGAGAGATTGTGTCTCCTTGTCTGATCACTTTCTTTAAAGGTATCTTCCTACTTTTCAAGGGTAGAATTAAGGTAGCTGTGGAATCTCTTTACATATTTTCCAAGATATTTACGTAAGCAGCCTGTACTCATTGATTACGTAATTATTCTATGACTGCTCGTGTCGCTGCTGAATCAAATGTATTTTCGTAATCTATGAAATCCATGTAGAGAGGCTGATTGTACTCTGCGTATTTCTTGATTTTCCCGATTAATAACATGGACGTGATCCACTGCAGACTACCCTTTCCTGAAGCCAGCCTGTTCCTTAGGTTTACTAAAGCCCAGTGCTGTCCTTATTCTAATGGAAATTAAATTATCTTGGTGATTATCTTGTAGAATACTGGATGTATGCTAATGAGCGCAGAATTTTTCAATTCGTTATTGTCTCCCTTTTTGTGGAATAGTAAGGTGTTTCCATTCTGTCAGTTTTCTGGGATCCTTGAGGTCGACAGACCCTTCGTTAAAAGAGCCGCCATTTTTTCAATCATCATGTCTCCTCCATCTTTGATTAACTGGACTGTTATTCCATCTTCTCCTGCCACTTTTTCTCGTTTCATGTCTCGCAAGGCCCCTCTAACCTCATCACTAGTTATAGGAGTCTCTCGCCCAATTAGCATGCCTGCTAATTAGCGCCCCGCTCATAGAATATTGACGATAACAGGTCAAGGCGTACACGCTATTAGCTTCGTCATTCAGCCGGCTTTGCGACTGCCCTGTATAGCTTGTGTAACAAACGCTACCGTCTCTATTGTTCACATTTGTGCGCTTCTTCCTTAGTCCGTTTGGTCTAATTCTGTCCTTTGCTGGTGTGGCTACGTTCAATACTGAAACTTCTTTCCTGATAAGAGCTACTGCGCGTGCAGCGAATCGACGTTGCAACCAGTGCTGCTACACTTTCGCTAAAATGCATTTCGTCACGCACAAAAGCACGTTCGCGGCCTGTTACATGGAATTCTCGGTTAACGTGAATGACCAGAAACTTCAATGTCTTAGCTACCGTCCAAATTTCCTTCTTTACTGCAAACATTGCCCTTTCTGTTGCGCATCGCAGCCTTTCAACCTGTAGCACCATGCACACTGCGATTTTCACTGTCTTTGAAACATGGCGCAGGTCGGCAACCACTTTGACTATTTGCTTCGCGAACCCTGTGCCCCATGCTTGCAGTACGTCAATCATTCCGTCCATTATCGCCACTAGATTCCTCTCCTCCAGTGTGTCGCACGTGTTGTTCGGCTTTCGCTAACACTTCGTGAATCGGTTTCCCCGTAAGCGCGCTAATCCTCACTCGCTCGCCTGAAGCTACCCTCTCTGTCATCACCGGTTCTACTTTAAGCACGTTTGAATTCCCAACAAAGACAACTCGATGCTTTTCCCTCTCCTCATCGCCGAAAGCTGCATCTGAGGCCACGATGGCCTCTCCCCCCCCTATCTCATCCTCACCCATCCCTTTGTTATCTTCAGCGGATGGCACATGAGTGGTAGCCTCTTCGGCAACATCGCTGATGTGTCTAGCACTGCTTTTCGATGTAGTGGTTTCGGTGTGCTTACCTGCTCTCACTTCGGTGCCAGCCCCGTTCGCCGAGCACACATCGAAACTTTCACCATTCCTTTGTGGAATGGCGGCCCTCAGCTTCATTTCTCGGTTGGCAAGCTTAGATTCTACCACCTGCCTTTGTTCCCGTTCACTCTTGAGTTCCTTTTTATAGCTTTCCAACTCGCTTGGCTAGTTCATCCTTCTCCTGCTCTGGAAGGTCTAGTCACGACCCTAGCGCACACATCCTACAGATAAAAATTGCCCGTTTGCTTAGCATAGTGACTCAAACCGTGTTTCTTCCTACTCGCAGGGACGCTCGCACGAAGAACAAAAGACGCGTGAATTTCTTTCAGTACTGGTCATCTCGTTGTACTAACAAAACGTAGTACAAAAGTAACCCTACTTGTAGAACAAGAGCACAATTATTCGTTATCCATTTATACCATATAAAATGATCAAGAAACTGAAAAGCATGAATAATAATATACGTAAATTGCTAGGTTAACCTAGCACTTCAAACTGCACGCACACGGTACACCACGCCTGGTATTCTAAACTACATCCTGACCTAGACCGTCCACCGGACGGTCTAGTTCTCCTGCGCTGCACATTTCCCGATTCTGCAAAGCCAATAAGGATTAGTGTGACGTGCACTTCCGCAATGGTCACAACAAACGTCCAAAAAAGGGTAAACGTAATGAGCAAAAGGACACCCATAAACACACACAAAGGATAAGAAACCAGAAAGCTGGAAGGGCCGGCCAATTATACTTGGGTAACGGAACGTCGGATGACGAAAACGTTCTTCGCGTGGATTCAGCGACAAACCACCTATTTCGTGGTGACAACCCTATTACGGCAGAACCTCCGTTCTCTGCGACGATGTGGTGGAAACCGCGCCCCACGGTGGAAATATCCCTTTCTCTGCGAAGCGAACGACGACGTGATAACCGACGTGCATTGCTTCTTCAGATTGAATCACAAAGAGACAGAAAGAAAGGAACAGACAAACAGGATCCCCGCCAATAGGAGCGGCTTAACTATCGCTTTCTGCCTCCGCTATCGCTCATTTCATTTTGGCTCTAGCTTCGCCGTCCTGAGTGTGATGGATGTTTCCTCGAGCAGGGCGTGGCATTCTGTTACCAGCGGCTGTGGAGCGTTATAAGGGTGATCTCCCCACCGAGTCTTCACGCCCTGAACAACAACGGTCATCCGCTCTGCAACTTACCCGCCTTATTACACGTTCTTTCGGCTACTTGTGCTTCGCGAACCGTGATCGTTGCTATGCGCCAGTAGAACCTTTGCGGTAGGTATTATTTTGTTCTGGGCGCAACATTTCAGCATTTTGTTTGTTTCCTAATACGTTGAAGTTTATGAACGACAGGTAGGACGCATGCTACGTTCGGTGCAAAGCAATATGGTGTAGCATAATAAAGTAAAGCGGGAATGAAACAAACACACAGGCCTGTGTGGAACACGCAGCAAAGTCACAGCGTAAACTGGAGGAGAAAGAGAAAGAGAGAGACAAAGCTTTATTGAATACACCTGTAATAAAAGCTCCTGATGCAGAACATGGACACCATTGGACTCGCCATACTAGCCGCCCGGATGATTGGCCGGGCAGAAACTGCAATTATTCCATTTCAAGGAAGCACTGTACCCAAAAAAGTCCTTTCTCGTCAAGCTATGTTCCGACGTTCGCCCCACCGCCTCAAAGCCCAGTTATGTTCCTTATGTCTGATGTATGACCATCGTTCTGACAACTTCCCTACTAACTCAATCGTTACCAGATTTCCTGACTGCACGAGACAACTCAAACAGGCAGGAGAAGAACACCAATGCTTTCTCCGCTGCCTGCACAGCAGTGGAGATAATAGGATCAATGACCCCAGCGGCCAAATCAAGAGACAAAAAGACCATAACAAGCCGCAACGACCTTACTTACAACACATCAAACTATGCGAAGAAGCCGAGTAGTACGGTCGTGCCCACATCGGCTCCTGCTTTCTTCGATATTTTCGGTGAGCAATTCATCTCAATCTCGATGATTTCTGCACCAGCGGTGCATAAGGAAAAGAGGAACCCACGGATACAACTTTTCGACGGTGGGTGGCCTTTTCGGGGATTTTTCGAGCTGCTTCTCTTCCGTGACGCCGCGCTTCCGTCAGTCTGACGGCAAGGCCTAACCAGCGTTCGCCGGGCAGGGTTAATCCCGCCTCGTCATGACAGAGGGAATGGTCGTTGTAATGGAAGGAGAGGATCTTCCACCAGAAGAATTTCGTGCGGAGCACGGCTGGCGCTCCGCCGCTGTCAAGAAAAACGCCCTGCGCGTCTCTCGTCGCGACAGCATCCGTGAAGCGGCAAGCAGCGAGGGGCACCGCGAGCGTCTCAATGGCAGCAGGAAGCCCATTAGCCTAAAGCACAAGATCATCAAGTCGTCGCGAATGCCTCAGCTCCCGAAGGAACACTGGAAGATTATCGCCCGCCCAAGGGGTGGGCTGGATGTTCAGAAAACGGGCTCCGCAAGGCTTGGTCGGGCCGTCGCCGCCGCGGCAGGACTCACGTCCGAGCAAGCTAGCCACGACATCGTCTGCCCCAACGCAACACAAAATATTATCGTCCTCAGCACCGCGTCTCGCGATACCGCAGATGCTTATCTAAAAATGAACTGCATCACTCTGGGAATTAAACAATACGAACTCAGCACTTACGAAGCCGCGCCGCACGCCACGTGCAAGGGTGTCATACGCCAAATTGATGTGTCGGAGAGCCAGGCCGACCTGGACAGAAGCATCCTCAACGAGAGAAATCCCTTAGCCCTGGGAGCCAAGCGAATCAAGAATAGTCAAACGGTAGTCATCGTTTTCGACGGCTACAAGGTCCCCAACTTCGTTTTCTACGGCTCGGCGCTAGTCAAGTGCTCCTTGTACCTCAGGCAGCACGACTGCTGCTATGCCTGCGGTAGACTAGGCCACAGAGCCGACGTCTGCCCAACGCCGGAGGACAAACTATGCAGGAAACAACCCCGACGACAACCACACCTGCTCGCCTACTTGCGGTCTCTGCGGCGGCCCGCACGCCACAGCGGACAAGATTTGCAAGCAAAGATTCCAGCTCCCGTACATCGTTCGACGGAGGAGGAGGGAAAGAAACGCGGAATCCAGGAATCGAGACCCGTCACCAGCCCAGACATGCGCCGGAAGCGAACCGGCTAGATCTTCGAGCCGGCGCTCCCGCTCGAGAAGCCGCTCGAGGCCCAGGAGCCGTTCCCGGTCCAGGTCCAGGAGCCGTTCTAGGTCCAGGTCCCGGGGCCCACAGAACAGGGTCCGGTTCGAGGAGCCAGCCGGTCCTGGGAAACAAGGCGCCACCTGGGCAGACAGGGTGCGGAGTGGAGCGAGAACTGCCGAAAAGGTAACGGGGGGTGCGACGCCAGAGCATGGTTCCTCTGAAATAGCTCAGCTCAGGAAAGAAAATGCCGAGATGCGCAGCATAATCGAGTTAATGCGAGCCGAAATAGCAGAGCTCAGAAAGGCTAATCAACCTCACCACGCTCCAGTCCCTAGTTCAACCCCCTCAGGGACCCCCTCGGCGACCCCCTCGCCCCATCCCCCTCGGGGACCTCAACCCGTTCCAGTCCCTAGTTCATCCCCCTCGGAAACCTCCTCTCCCCAAACAGCAGACATTCCCATGGTCGTGGATGCAAGCCACTCGGGCAACCCAGCGAAACGAAAGGCCGTTCCCAGCATGCCCGATAATGTACAGTCCAAAGCCAAGTCGGAAGTTTGAGAAATGTTGACTTCCATCTGCTTCGAGATCAAGAAGATTAATGAACGACTATCTGCAGTGGATCAGCGACTCTTGGTCGTGGATCAGAAGTTAGACGCGCAAAACATCAAAATTCAATGCTTAGAAAACGGGATGTCAGAGATAGAGTCCAAGGTGCAGGAAATGGACATCAGGACGTCGACCCACGTACGTCCCGTTTACTTCCCGGATAGTGCGTCGGTACCTACGCCGCCACCACTGCACATCCCCGGACCGATTAATAGAACCATCTCCCTGGAGACCCTACTAGCAACGCCGGAAGGTGCTCTATTCAGCAATGATGGGGCCACACACCCAATTTAGAATTTGGCAGTGGAACTGCAGGGGACTCCACCATAAAAGATGTACCCTGCAGCAGTTTGTTCGCACTCACAAAGAAAAGCCACATGTTATATTATTGCAAGAAACGATGACTGATCAGGTTTCACTCCAGGGATACAAAGCTCTGGCTCTCCGTGGGCACGGCAGAGGAATCTGCACATTAGTCTGCAGCAAGTTCACTTTCGTCGCACACGATCTAGGGTACCGGCCTAGCAAGACGGAGACCTCCCTAGTAGAAGTCATCCCAAGTCAATCCAACATCTCCAGCATTTTTATACTTAACGTATACAGCAGCCCGAGCGATCACAGACAACGTTTCAAAACCATCATCACTAGGGCAACGAAAATCCGCTGGTTGTGGATTTCTCTCCACTGGTTGTGGCCGGCGATTTCAAACGCCCCCTTTCACGCATGGAACTACACGCACGACACGGTCAAGGGCAGAAGCCTGTGGCAGGAGGCGGGAGATGTGGGACTCTCTCTATTGACGGACCCAGCCTTTCCCACCAGACGTGGCACCTCCTCGACCAGGGACTCTGTCCCAGATCTCGCCTTTGTTAAAAACGCTGGCTCAGCCGTGTGGTCGAATCTGCTCATAGACCTCGGTAGCGATCACTACATCACGGTCATCAGCTTACAAGTGGAGCAGAAAAGAAAGAAGGCCTTCTCGGTCCCTGACTGGGACAAATTCCGTGAGGTTCGCAGGGCCCGCGCCGCCCGTGGAGAAAGGCCGGAGAGTCTCGTCCAGTGGTGCGCATTAATTCTGCAAGATGTCTGCTCCACCACCAAAACTATTGAGACGGATCTACAGACAGACAAAATGGATAGCAGGCTAGCACACCTTCTCGAGGCCAAGCAATCACTTCTCGAGAGGTGGAAAAGCCAACGCTTAAATTGCAAGCTCAGAAAAAAGATAGCCGAGATCAACAAGCAGATCGACGAGCACTGCCAAGCCCTGTCTAGGCAGTAATGGGACGAAATTTGCAATTCAATCGACGGGCAGATGCGCACGGGAGGCAAGTGGAATCTTCTGAAACACTTGCTCGACGACTCCGGCACCAAGTCAAACCAGAGGAGTGTCCTCGCTAAACCACTCCACGAAGCCAAGAAGTCGTCTTCGGAAAAGGACGTGCTGGAGATGCTAGCTAAGAAGTACCTGCCGCTCAAAACTGTGGCCGATGATGCGGCATACGCAGTATACAAAGGGAAGCCGAACTCCGCGCTGGACGAGCCTTTCAAAGCCAGTGAAATCCGTCGTGTCCTACACGACCTCAATGGCAGGTCAGCCCCCGGCCCGGATCACATTAACAACAAGGCTCTCAGAAACCTAGAGGACGCATCGATCGAGTTTCTCACAGATGAGATAAATCGGATTTGGGAGGAGGGAATTGTACCGGAAGAATGGAAGTTGGCGAAGGTCATACTAATCCCAAATCCCGGTAAACCGCCGAGCTTGGACAACCTCCGCCCCATCTCACTGACGTTATGTGTAGGGAAGGTGGCCGAGCACGCCATCCATAACAGAATTGCCGAGTATATCGAGACCAATGACCTTTTCCCTCATAACATGATAGGCTTCAGGCCAGGCCTCTCCACCCAGGACGCCATGAAGCTTATCAAGATACAAATCCTGGAACGCTGCCCTCGGGACACGAGAGCCATCCTTGGTTTGGACCCGGAGAAGGCCTTTGATAACATCCGTCACGAGTTCGTTCTCGACGCCATCTCCAAACTTGACCTAGGCTAGTCCTTCCATGCCTTCGTCAGATTTGGAATCGGAGAAAATGGAGCTGAGCAGAAGAGGCACCCCTCAGGGGTCAGTCATCTCACCGCTCCTCTTTAAGATCGCAATGGTCGACCTCTCAAGGTACCTAGGCAAGGTCCAGGGCATCGGTCACACGATCTACGCAGACGACATCACTGTCTGGTGCGCGGGTGGCAGTGACGGACAAGTCGAAGCCGCTCTCCAGGAAGCTGTCGACACTACAAAGCGCTTTCTAACCGACACGGGACTCCGGTGCTTCCCAAACAAATCGGAGCTCCTTCTGTACAGCCCAACTAGAAAGGGCCGCAAGCCACATAACTGGAAACCCCCCACTGAAATTGACATTAATCTCTACACCAAGTGCGGAGATCCCATTCCCAAAGTCGCGTCCATTCGAATCTTGGGAATGACACCCGAAGGGGCGGGCACGAATGGCATCACCATACACAAACTAGCAAAGAAGACGGATAGCGTCATCGGTCTGATCAGGCGGGTGGCTAACAGAAAGAGAGGCCTGAGTGAAGAGAATCTGATAAGGCTAGTCCACGCTTTCTTGTTATGCCATTTCACGTACGTAGCGGCCATGCACGTCTGGAAGAGGGCCGAGCGAGACAAGCTAAATGCCATGATAAGGAGGGGGATCAAGAGCGCGCTCGGACTACCAAACTACACACGCACCGACCGACTCCTGCAGTTGGGTATTCATAATACCCTGGAAGAAATTGCAGAAGCACAAGAAAGGGCACAGATTCTCAGGCTCTCCGACTCCAGGGCAGGCAGACGACTCCTAACAGAGATGGGCGTCCCCCCGGCCACTGTCGAAGACGCCTATCAGGGCCTTCCGAAAGAGCAGAAAGATAGCATCCTCATATCGCCTGCCCCGCGCAATATGCATCCCCAGCGCAACGTAGAAAGAAGGAAGGCCAGGGCGGTGGCGCTCCTACGCCGCGCGACAAAACTCCCTGGCGGCAGCTGCTTCGTTGACGCGGCCCAGTGTGAGAACAGCAACAATTTCACGGTAGTGTCGATCGACCACAGGGGTTCGACCGTTAACGCCGCTTCGGTACGAAGCACGTCGTCGCGTGCGGCCGAGCAAGTGGCCATTGCCTTGGCCCTCTTGGACGACAAACATGCCCATATATTCAGCGACTCCAGGGCAGCCATCCGCGCCTTCAGCGTTGGCGCTGTGTGTAAGGAAGCCTCTCGCATCATCGACGGCAAAAGCATCGCCACCCACACCCTCACGTGGTTCCCCGCTCACACGGGATCCATCATCGGAGGCCCCACAAACCTCAACGAGCTGGCCCACTCCAAGGCGCGAGGTCTCGCTTTCCGCGACCATGGAGAACTCCAACGCCGGCCCGCAGTGGTGGAGAACAGATATCAACTGACCACATACAATGAAATTGCGCAGCACTTTTATCTCGGCAGGAGAGACTTTCCCTTTCCACACAAGAAGTTAAATAGAGCGCAGGCATTGACCCTCAGATTATTGCAAACAGACTCGTATCCCAGCCCAGCTTTATTTCACAAGCTTTATCCCGACACCTATGCCACTGATTCTTGCAGGCACTGCAATGACATCGCTAGCCTAGACCACATGCTCTGGCGTTGCCCCTCGTTACGGGGCACAGAACAAATCAATGAGGAGAAGTGGCTCTCCGCTATCAAGAGCCCCGATGCCGGGGCGCAACTATGGGCTGTCCAGAGGGCCCACGATGTGGCGGTCGGGCATGGCCTGACTGTCCCAACGTGGGAGCGGCCCGCAGCGCGCTGAGTCGCGTACCTCAGGACCTTCATTAAAGTTTTGCATCCATCCATCCATCAAACTATGCAACCAGCAGCAGCCTCCGCTTGGTTCCAGCGCACCTGTCAACGCCACCTCGACCGATTACCATCGCGAACATCCTGCATTAATATCGCACTGACTCCAATTACAAACAGCGCAAACCCAACAGACCCAGAAGAAGCACGAATATATGTGACCTAATGCAGCGCTGTCAAAGCTGACTACATCGGCAAAGGCTACGCAGAGTGTGCAACAACCAGCCTCGAGCGAAAGTCCTGCGCACAGAGCACATTCTGAGAAAACCGACATACCCGAGGCGCCTACTAAACCAAGCACTCCTCTTATCGCACAACGCCCATCCTTCAATACCCTAACACTTACAAGCACATTCTACAACTTCCATTTACGAAGCACCGCAATATCAGCAACACGCCCATTGACACAAGACACCTTCAACGCTACAGTCTCGTCTAAGCAAATTAAAGACCCTGTTAGCACGCTTGGAAAGCATAAATAAGGAAGTCGATCGCCTCACCTCACCGGCGTTGTCAAAAAACTTACCTCAGCCTACAAACGTCATGAAGCATGCCGGACCCTGCTAGTAGAACAAGTAGACCATATGCTTAAGTGCCTCCTCCCAGATGAAGACCTTAGCTGCGAAGACACGAGCTACATATCTCAGTTGCAAAAGGGGCAACTTCCTGATTACCCAATCGACTCCTTTAGCACCCAGTCAAAGATTGCGAAAGTCGCTAATCAATGGCAGAAGTGACGGGAACTTTTGCGTTTGGCAGTGGAACTGTGGCGGTTACTGTAATGAAAAAGCAATAATGACGTAATACTTCTTAAAATCGAAACATTCCCCGCATGTGTTACCTCTGCAAGAGACATACAAAGAACGGAAGATCCCTGCATGAATAATATGCCGGTTGAAGATGTATCTACACTAAAGAGGTTAGGCGTTCACTGATCCTGTAGCTGCTCTTAGAATGGCAACGTTGATGCGTTGACCGATGAGCCTTAAAAATCACTATGATTTGTTAAGCGTCATTTGCACTCACCCGCTGCTAAACTTCTTCCGTCCATCACGATAGCTAGCTCGAAAATAGAACATTGCGCCCCTATTCGGAATCCACGTTGCAAAACCCAGAATGCAGTCTCCAGTGCGATGCCGGATTATAGGTCGAGTGCTGCGCGCTGGATGTTCTAGCAGTGAACTGCCACGGGACAGTGAAAGACGCTATACGCTGGAACGAAAAAGCAGCTCTATAGGGAGAAAAACGAGGTACCAGGCTACCATATATGCATGTTTAAAGAAACCGACAGAGAACATTTTAACGGAATAAAAACAAAAGATGCAGAGAAAAAACCCACATCCAGCAGGATCCGATCGTCTAACATAGAGAACACAAGCTAAGTATTTTACCACTACGCCACGCCAGAACACGGTGATGCGTGAGCAATTTACCATGCCAACACCCGTGCGCAGTTTCTGTTAGTACTTACACATGCCGAATTGAAAAGGTACTTGTGCTTCCGCCCATGGCAGCGAAAACTGACGCCTATATCAGTAAGAAAATGGTGTTGTCCGTATTGAATAGTAGGCCTTCAAGTGGCACAACACTGGTTTTCGTTTACGAGCGGTATTTTAACAACGAAAAAAGTCCCACATTAACCGCCGAACCGGGTCACTATAGGGGCTGTTACTGCCCATTTTCATAGGCGTTTCTTGTTCTTTGCCCAAGGGAAATGCAACATTTTCTTTGTTTAACAATACTTTTCAATCGACAAATCCGTGTAGTTACATATATGTCTCCGTTAGAGAAGCATCGGTGAGTGCGGCAGGCCGGTTTTGAATACCGCAGACATACCGAATGCTTACAGCATGCCACATCAGCACTCATTGCTTCTTGTTGTGACAATGTATAGACACCAAAAAAGTTTTTATTTAAGATACACTGATGCGATAGCTGATCCCTAGAGCGACCTTTCCGCATTATTCCTGTGCCCAGACAGGCCGATAGCGTGCAGACGAACTCAGCGGGTGCTGTAGGCCTAACCTTCGGTGGACGGGAGCGATATTGACGGATGTATCTGGCGAAAGCTAAAATGTGTGTTTTTGAGCCTCCAAAGCTCTGCACTGCTATTTTTTTGTACACTAGGCAAAGCAGAAGCGCACGAATTGCCTCAGCTTTGTTATCGGTGCGATAATATCCATTAGCGGCCGTCTTCCTGGGTTCCATTCGAACGCGTCCAAACTAACGCAGGTTATTCCTTTTTTTTTAATTTCGTGTAGACTCCACAACAGTGCGACAACTCGTAGCAATCGATTATGTCACCGCTCATAGAACATTACAGAAACACGTCCTGGAAAGTGACGTAAGAAGTACGGGTAACATGCACGAAACGTAATCAAGCACTGCTGCTGAGCAATTAGACCTCGTTGACACCAGACGAATGTGAAAAAATTCAAACTACCAAAAAATGACCTGCTCTCTGCGTTTGCGTATTTTCGTTCAACGAAACAGCTGTCCGGACAGACAAAAGGGAAATGCAAGAAACAACCATGATCTTCGGTGTCACAAACATGCTACGCATGCATAAACGGAGCAGCTCGATCACGCATCTTTATTCCAAGCTGTGGCACGAAACTTAGATTTATGACATCAAAATAAAGCGTTATTTAGGACGGGAGACTCGTATCTCACGATAAAATTGTTTCAAGGATTTATTATTCAACAGCGCCTCTAATGAAACCAGTGCGGCACGAACGCAACCAGAGCAGTTTTCCACTGCGGGCCAGTGAACTCCAGCGAGAACCAGCGCCTTTACAGCACATACCAACGCGATCCGTTATAGTAGTGAAACCAGCCTCTCGTCCAGCGTAACCCAGCTATTGTCCAGCGTTCTCCCTGGTGTCCCAGTGACTTGCAGCCAGCGCCAGCGTCCCCAGTGTGATCCAGTGTCAAAAAACGCGTTGGTTTCAGGCTGTAAGCGGCTGGAAGATGCTTGCTTTTACAGGGCTAGTCAGACATACCTAATTACCTATTTTATGGCGACATATTCTTAGTACACACAAAATTCTTATATTTTATCTTAGTGTGCCAAACGCATCTAGAACAAAAATATACAACAGAAAAATATATATTTTACGAAGACTTCTTGAGATACAGGAGGAAAACCGCCACGCAGGAAACTGGAAGCGGACTTCGCCCTAAGCCACCTATGGTATCTTTTGGAATTTGTACAGACAGCTGTCGTCATATGCGAAGCGTTTGCGTCCATTATTCAATTGCTACGCGTCATGTATTTAATTATTCAATTGCGACGCCGCTCCAGCCGCAGAGCTCGCATCGGTCTGCCTCCTCTGCCGGTGTGTTTGTTAGCCCTTTCTGTCACTCGCTCATACCCAGATGTGGATGCAATTGGAAGACGATTAGCAGCGCAGGTGCCCTCAAGCGAAAGCGGGTCTCGTGCTAAACTATCTTATCGCCGCCTTGTGTTCCTTCCCTAAACAAACCAATGACGCTTGCTGACTGTGATTCAGTGTTGGCTCAAAGCACTTTGCATGAAAGTTCGTACTCGATACGAAAGCTCAGCAGCAAAGAAAAAAAAGTCGGATATGCTGCCTCGAGGAAACATTCCTCAGTAAAGGGTTAGCAAACATCCGGTGATCCAAAACGAAGTATCAGGAGATGATATTTATGCTTGTATAGTGTAACAGATATCAATCAACACACGCGTTAGAAAAGCGAAAGGCTATCGCACTACATTCTTTCTCTTCCACATGGTTTACCACAATGAATCCTAATTTTCTCTATTCGACACCAAAACGCTCTGCTATCACATTTTTTTCTACGTTTTGATGATGCATTCAAAGTTGAGCCCTTGTTCGCGCGCACAAACTTGCTTCATTATTTACCCCTTTCTGGGAAATTATCATTGGATCAAATTACAGAGCCATATCGCGATTGTGTGTGATTATGACCATTTCCTTATTGAACTGAAATGTCTGTAGAACACTGAACTGTATATATATTTTGCCTATATAAAGCTTCTGCTGAATATTTTGTTCTACTATTTCTTTTTCCCTTTATTGGTTTTTCATGTTGGCCATTAGTATTGTACGAAACCTTACCATAGTAACATACATGGTAGTGGATACTTCATGTGGTCCGCGCGCAATACATCCATTTTTTCGGCGATATTTTCGCCGACGCCAGGGCACGTTGTTCATTCAGACTCTGCGGAAATGGTAAAGGCCAGCGACAGAGTTTCCGCGCCGATTTATACACTGACCGCAAGCAAGCTAAATATGAGGACTTATTTACAAATCGAGAAACTGTGGAGAAAGCTAACAAAACGCGATGTCATTGTCCCTCGGTTAGGTAGTATGCCAATAGAGGATTGTCGTATCCTCTAGCTTCGAAGCACAGCTGCCGAACCTCGGCTTCTCTCGGGGCACGGAGAGAAAAAGCCATGTCTAATGCTACCATGACGTTCTTGATTGAAGGCAGTATTGTACGGTCGCTTTTTTTTTCTTTTTTCATTTTACAGAATCCGCGTAGGAGTGATGGATGTTGGTCCGCGGAGATTGGATGTTTGGCGAAACGTTGCGATGCATAAAGAGGGAAATTGTAACGCGTTTCAGAGAGCACTTAGGCATTCTAACACTGAGGTTCATTCTTCTGTTGACATTTACAGTTTTTCTATGTTTATAACTAGTATTTGCTTGCGCGATTTCTTTCAATTCATTTTATTTAAACCAGTTTTATTCAGCACCTACAAGATCATACTTATCGAAGTAGCTACCCTTTCTTCATGCGTTCTCCTTTGCCTTCTTCATGTTCTTGGCTGTTGATCATGCAAAATTATCGTGCCCAAATCGGCGCTCTATTTTGAGGTTCTGCAATATGATTAAGGCGCGAAAGGAGCTGCTGCCACTTGCAGTGACCTGGAAAGGTAGAGCACCAGACAAAAGACATCTGCACATAATTCAGCAACATAGGTTTTAATCGACTTTGATGAGATGTGCGTGGACTCAAATGTAGGAACACAGTACTGTTTCGGCCAACAGCAGTTGATCAGCTCTGAAACATCACTGACGACAGGAATGGAGAAATACACAACGACAATGTGCTGTATTCCAACCAATTATTATTCAAAAACGTGTCACTGCATGTAAATATGTTCATGAGACACAAGCACGAATTCTCCAAGAACCAAGGAAAAATTAGCAAACGTATGTCCCCGTTTACTCAGGGCTGCGAAACATAATGATACGTGTACTTATCTTTATCGGGCGACCACGTTTCGCCGCTTAACAAATGCAATCGCACAGCGCGGGACGCGCCTGCATGTATCCGACGTTTCTGGAAAGTTATCGATGCTTCTACCCGGCTGTCTGTTGTCGCCGAACCTTGTGTTATCTGATTTCATCGCGTAGCGCGAATGGTGTAGAACTTTGTGGAAAGCACGCGGGTCCAAACGATTAGTCTGGAACATTCGACGACTGCTCTATAAAAGCCGACGCGCTTGACCCGCTGAGCAGATTTTCGACGATCGCCGAGCGTGTTCGCCGCTATCGTTGCGCTATAAGTGTAGCCTGTTTTGTGGGCACAGGTTCGCCCAATAAAAGTTAGTTTTCTTGTTCACAGTATTGCTACTGTGTTCTTTCTTCAACGTCACCACCACGTGACATCTGGTGGAGGTGCTTGTGCGTTCATGTACCGAACGCCCCCGCAAAGCCGCGATCCAAGCCCGAAGCCCGAGGACAAAACCGACACCGCCCAAGACCAGCGTGCTAGCCGCAGACTGCAAGGCCTGCCCCCAGAGCACGGACTTCTACCTGAGGCGACAAAGAAGATCGTGGTCAAGACAACCTCAATGGCTGCCCCAGCGTCCCCCGTTATCCTACAACAACCCCGGGACCCACCGACCTTCCATGGAGCAGCGACTGAAGACCCGGAATCTTGGCTGGAGACCTACGAGCGAATCGCGACATTCAACAACTGGGACTCCGACGACAAGCTGCGGCATGTCTACTTCGCCTTAGAAGACGCCGCCAGAACGTGGTTTGAGAACAGGGAGTCGACCTTGACTACGTGGGACCTGTTCCGTAGCGGCTTCCTGTACACCTTTACAAGTGTCGTGCGCAAGGAAAGGGCCGAAGCTATGCTGGACGCCCGAGTGCAGCTACCAAACGAGAACGTTGCCATCTTTACGGAAGAAATGACTCGTCTGTTCCGCCACGCCGACCCGGATCTTTATCGGGCGACCACGTTTCGCCGCTTAACAAATGCAATCGCACAGCGCGGGACGCGCCTGCATGTATCCGACGTTTCTGGAAAGTTATCGATGCTTCTACCCGGCTGTCTGTTGTCGCCCAACCTTGTGTTATCTGATTTCATCGCGTAGCGCGAATGGTGTAGAACTTTGTGGAAAGCACGCGGGTCCAAACGATTAGTCTGGAACATTCGACGACTGCTCTATAAAAGCCGACGCGCTTGACCCGCTGAGCAGATTTTCGACGATCGCCGAGCGTGTTCGCCGCTATCGTTGCGCTATAAGTGTAGCCTGTTTTGTGGGCACAGGTTCGCCCAATAAAAGTTAGTTTTCTTGTTCACAGTATTGCTACTGTGTTCTTTCTTCAACGTCACCACCACGTGACAATAATGTCATCTAATGCCACATGGTCATCGGGAAAAAAATGCTAGCTATTTGTCAGATTAGCTAGCTACCATGCCCGATGCACAAGTTACTTCGACACGCTCTCACCGGTGTTTTAAATATTGCTCGAGCGGTTCCATCCGAGTTTTTATTCAAGAAATATTTATGGCATAACTCGAGCTACCAGCCGCAAACGACGCGCTCCTCACCTACCGCGATATCACGTTGCACTCTCGCCTCTCTCGTCTCACCGTCCCCCCTCCGCACCAACAGCTTTCCCAGCACCACCAACGCTTATGGCGCCACCTTCAGGCCCACACGTATCTTACTCCCGCACGTCTTGCCCTCTTTCCACCCCGGGACGCACTCGCCGCCCTGCCGCTTATGTGACAGCACCCGCGCCGATTACGCTCGCGTCTTATTCTCCTGTGCGGCACACTTACCCCCTGGCTCTTGGCGCTTAACCAATCCGCAGCAGTGGCGAGGCTCCAGCACCGAGCCGGATCTCCAACTTCGGCTGGTGAACTGGGCGGAGGACATCGCGACTAGGCATGGCCTGGAGGCCACAACCGGCAGCCTGAAGGCCACCCACAACACTGCTTTTTAATAGTTTTTTTTTTGCTTTGGGCCTTCTCATCAATAAAGTTTTTTACCACCACCACCACCACTGCAAACAAGCCATGAACCACTCCACATATCACAAAGTCTCAACAAGGTCGTGAGCCATTCCCTAGCATTCCGATTTCTTTTAATTTCCGAACCGCAAAAAGAACACGCACATCTAACTTTTGTAATGTAAAGAAGGCGCAAATTCTTCGAGTACGTGGTGTTGCAGCTGCAGTAGCAGTTGACTTGCGCATAGTCTCGTCCCCTGTAGCTGTTAGCTCTTTGTGACCTGAGGAATAAAAATTATGCACTAGGCTTGTAGATGGGAGAAAAGTGATCACAAGTGTATGCACCACAGAGGTACGACGCAGGATCTAAGTGCATTTAGGGTTTCTATAACCTTTGTCCCACAGTGGCCCAGCACGTACTCGGGGCGTGGCCAAGCGTGGGTGCATCCGAGTGGCAGATATCGAGTTGCACTTACCCAGTGGGCCAAAGTAATTATTCGGGCACATGTGCAGCGCCAGACACCCAGTCGACGAAGTTGTCTTCGCCACAAAACAGTAGTCAGCAGCAAGCTGTCTATTGCGCAAAACATTACGCAAAAGTAATTTGAAGTTTGGGGCATATATGTAGTGGCATGTACGCAGGAGCCCAAGTAGTTTTGTGCTCAGGGAGGTAGTAATTACAAAGCCATGAGCAAAAGCACTGAGACCTTCTCTAAATGTATAACCGCGACGGAAAGAATGCACGTAGAGGCGTAAATATGCATACGTGCACTTTGGTAAATGTCTACCGTACGCGCAATCCCTTTCAGCATAGGATTGGCGCAGCTTAAAGAGAACTGGCGTTTCCTTTAGAGGACATTGGGTAGATGATAATGTGTTTCAGAAAGCTTCTAGATGTGTCGGTACGTACATATTTTGTTTGGTTAGTTCTCCTTGCTTTCACAATTATACCCCAGGTATGTGTGACTTTCCAAGCAATTAACAGTTTGTTCTGTTTTGCGTACATACATTATCTAGCGCTTCTCGCATAGGACATTTATGGTTTAAAGCAGCTGCTCCTATCACATCTCTACACGGAAGTCTCATTTCGACTGCGCCATTACTTTTCTGACACCTTTCACTGTCGACACCTGTCAATGCGCTTTTCGATTAAGAGCCGTCCTATAGCAGTGCACGATCGATTTCTAGAACGATTATGAATTGTACCTCCCCCCCCCCCCCCCCGAACTATTGCACAATGCACAATTTTTCCTTGGAACGATTGTGACATTGTGCGAACGTTGTGCATGGCTGGAACCGTATAGAGTAACTGTGTCTTTCTCGAGTTTGCGACGCCTTCTGCTTCCCCGTGCGGTAGCTGCAGTCTCTGCATGCCGTCATCATTGCGTTGCGGTGCCATTAGCAGTCACCTTTGTCAAGCCGACATCCTCGTCATGCGATGCTGTTAGTCGTAGTGTCGTCGGCCTTCCACCGCGTTCATGTCAACGGCGTCGTCTTGCCGCAGTATTGGGCATCGTCGGTGATCACTTCCCATCATTACAACGCACGCAGAGCGCGAGTGATGTACGATAGCTGTTCGCTGTCTACATATGTGCTAAAAGTATCGCGGATATCAAACATATGTTTTGTGGCCTGCTATGGGAAACCGCTAGAGTTTTGAATTTCCTTCAGATAACCTGTGTTCTTCGGCGGCCTGTACGTGCTGTTACAAATTATGAAAGTTCATCAATTATGTTCTAAAAGTGAAATCTAACGGGCCTTTTCCATAGATCCATTATTTGATTGTTCACGAGGACGAGCGCATGTGCGCATATTCCTTCTTAACTGAAATTAAAATAGCATAGATTTAGTAGCCATGTTGTAATGTATCAGCGCTTATCATTACTACATACTTATATAATCGGAATATTGTTTAGGAAAACTATTTTAAGATATAAAAAAAAATGTCCAGTGCTTCGAAAAACAAAAACCCGCCTGAAATCCTAGATACGCTGCAACATAAATAGAAAGAAAGTGTGGACGAGTAGCTCCACATGGTAAACTCAGTCCAAAACTGTATGCGTGATGTGAGTTCTGAACCCCACACACGGCCTTGATGCGGTGCGGGATGTGCAGGTGCACAGATGAGGTCATTTTTTATCCAACGAAATATCAGCACCCATCGTATTAACACCTACACCAGAGGTACGCCAGTGGGCCGAGGTCTTCTTTGCTTCTTTCCTTCTTTTTTGCTTCTTCTTTTCAACAGAGGTCTTCGTTATTCTTTCCCGCAGTTGCATGTTAGCACTCCAATTGTCCAGGTCTTATCTGCGTGCGGTGTGTTTCGTGCTAGTTTACCATCTCCTTTATAAAAAAAAGGTTCCAGCGCATTCAACGTATTTCGCTGTACTGTTCCATAGTTGCTTTACGTGTTTTGGGCGGATAAGGGTCGACCTATTCAAATAAAGTTTGTAATGCCCTTATATTAATGGCGGCACTTATTATAACATATACAAGTGCCTTCAAGTGAGGGCCTCAAGCATGGTGAAATTGAGGCGAGAAATGGTGCAGCGATTCAGCCCATTATTAGGCGCAGATACGTGCAACTGCGAAACCGCTTTGAGTGCAAAGTGTGGTTTCCTTAGCAAGAAAACATGGCACTACTCTTCCCTCTCTATTTCTCTAGCCTCCGGCACTTCCCTCAGTGAGACTATGAAACCGGATGCCATTCCTGTTAATATTTCCACCTTCTTGCCTGTTGCGCTCTGACTGAAAGCCTGCTCTTCCATGTCAGCAGAAGTTGCGGAGACCGAGCAGTCATGAAAACGAATTGGCCGATATTTGCATTGGTGAAGTTGACATTTAATGACAGTGTTTGCGAGACTCTCTTGCGTGTCTGCCGAAGTAAATAAAGTTCAACAATATTTATCGCGTTATATATACAGTAGCTCAAGATTGGGTGAGGGAACAGATTGCAGAACAGAAAGCAGAACAGAAAGCAGATTGGGTGAGGGAACAAACGCGAGTTAATGACACCTTAGTTGAAATCAAGAAAAAGAAATGGGCATAGGCAGGACATGTAATGAGGAGGGAAGATAACCGATGGTCATTAAGGGTTACGGACTGGATTCCAAGGGATGGGAAGCGTAGCAGAGGACGGCAGAAAGTTAGGTGGGCGGATGAGATTAAGAAGTTTGCAGGGACGGCATGGCGACAATCAGTACATGACCGGGGTTGTTGGAGAAATATGGAAGAGGCCTTTGCCCTGCAGTGGGCGTAACCAGGCTGATGATGATGATGATAATGATGATGATGATGATGATGATGATGATGATGATGATGAAGAAGCGCATGGACGGCGAAAGAAACATAAGGGACTCCGCGCTAAACTAACAACCGGCTGTTTATTGCACGACAACAGATATTGCACGACAACAGACAACAGAAGAGGAAGGGAGAAAGAAGGCACAAATTCTAATCAACCCCGCAAATTCCACTGACACAGCCAGTTAGCGCGATAAATACAACATTTCTTTCTCTGATAAGGAGACAGACGGGCAACTAGCACAAGTCCTAGTCCTTATCTCTGCAGCTTCTACTATTTCTCTGGTGAGCTGGTCAGAATTCTCGGCCGGCAAATGGGCGCGGTGTGCAAGCGCACCGTATCCAATGCACGGCAAGAGGAATAGTGGAAGCTGCAGAGATGAGGAACAGGAACTGCGCTAGTTACCCATCAGTCTCCTTATCAGAGAAAGAAATGTTGTGGTTTAGCGCTGTGCTCTGCTTCTTTCGCTGTCCGCGGACTTTTTACGCTACCGTGTAAACAATGTCATACCAACTAGCACACCAGCGCGTCCTATTGAATTATTTACCGACTTCTTTCAAATATACGAATGGTCTTTACTCACTCGCTGCGTGTATCCAAAGAAAAGTTGGGTGCGACCCAAAGTGTTCATCTCCGCATACATGCTTTAGAGATGCTTCAGCTTTCTTCTTCGATTAACGTCATTAAATATTGGAGTGCGGTGGTTTAGCTTGGCGCTGTTGAAAGCATGTGTGTGCTTGTTCCGGCGCAAACTTTTCCGCAGTTTCATTATGCAGGACGATACACCTACGTTCAGATCCAAAATGTACAGCATCAAAACCAAGCTATCCATCTAGAAGTCAGACAGAGTGGAAGACATACAACACAAGATACGGTATACCTGCAGCCGGAAAGACGCGTGAGCAAACCAGCTGTGGTAAAATGAAAATAATCGATAAGGCCACGCTGGCACTGTCCACTCGCGCCGCGAGAATTCGGCATGTGATGTCCTGTCGGGCACGCTAAGCTGCACGAGACAAAGACAGCCCGTCGGTGGACGCTCGCTATCCGTCATCTTTGTTCGCCTCAATGGAGGCGAGCCCTCCGAAAAGGGGGAGGGGATGATATAATATGCGTGAAGCTGGGCACCATATGGGCATAGCCATCGAAGTGCAGACTACAACCTGACGCACATTAGCAATTCAGATTGCGAAACACCTACATTGCACCGGCTTTCGCACAGGGCTCCCCGGAGGTGACGTCGGCGTTTTCCAAAGTGTGGATGTCTGCAGAATACACTTTTGTCTTCGAATTGTGCAATCAAGTTCAGTTCACTTTCTTTATTATTTACTATCTTTTTCTTCATGAAAATATATTGCCCCTTTTCTCGTGTCTCTTGTGGGACAAACCAAACCGAACGCAATATAACACGTCCCCTGTTATACTGATCTTTATCTGAAGCTTTAATCGAATCGGAAAAGGAAATAGCTTTCTAGGTATCACACAGAACTCGCTGAACTTTCCACAGACTCTTATTCTTCTGCACTTTCTTATATTCTTAACTAATGAACTTGCTCGCTTGTTTCTTTTTTTTTTCGGAACCAATTTCCTTTTATATCACTTGAAAAAAAGAAATTACTCTTCCGCACTGAGAGGTTGGCTTCAGGAACAAGTGGAAGTTGCCTTCCTAAGAAGTCACAGTGCCCAAAAAGCCAACTGCAAATATTCAGGAAATAATGTGTAATACTTAAAGTTGGGGTAAACATTACTTAGTTATACTGAAGCCAAACACTACTTAGTATTAACCCTAGGACTAGCATCACTGTCACGAAACACGAAAATAAATGTTCAAAAAGTATCCTATAACGCGTTTTGTTATTGCAGTTAAATGGCGTGCCACATTGAGGAGAAGCGCTTCGCATACCTTTAACAGGAACGTAAATGTTTTGAGTATATATATATCATAAGGAGC
Source organism: Dermacentor andersoni (assembly GCF_023375885.2). NCBI lineage: Eukaryota > Metazoa > Arthropoda > Arachnida > Ixodida > Ixodidae > Dermacentor > Dermacentor andersoni. The sequence goes on from NC_092823.1 coordinate 3,510,260, forward strand.
ACACGACATGGTTATTTTTGGTTTATTCAGCGAGCAATTCTGATCGGTGGACCGGCCTTTACATACAGAAATGATAAATACGGGGATAAGAAAACGAGGCCCCGGTAGCTCAATTCGCAAGAGCACGGCACGCGTAATACGAATACGTGGGTTCGTATACCACCTGCGGCCAGTTGTTTCTTTATGTACTGTTATTACCATTTGCTCATCGTTTCCTTATTTCAATTAAGAACTGGAGTTAATGCTCTCTTGGTGTCAATGCTTGTCAGCTTCTTATCATATGACTAAGAAAAATTGAGCCCCTCGATTTCCTTTCTCCTCGTCCAGAATATATACATTAGTCTAACGCCAACTGTGTCTTATTTTGAGAGCAGGTATACATACGTCTCAGTCCAGGAAAGCAGGGGGAAAAAGCGATTTGCAGACACAGAAAAGCTTATCACCTGCAGAAAGCATTCCGCCACACATGTCACTTATTGCGCGATAGAAAATCAAACTCTTTTCTTATGCTTGTTCCCTCAAAAATTTGCATACAGTCGTTCGTTCAGCGATGTGCGAGTTCACTGGGTTCTTCTTGTCCAACGCGGTGAGAAATAATGATAATGATGCCCAACGTTCAACCATGGTCAGCATTTAACCTTCGGAAATGCTGCGCGGTGATGATGATGATGAAGCCTCAATCAATGGCACAAACCCACTGCGCTGTGGGCATGTTCCACATCTTGTTTTATTTCTTGTTCCTTAGTGAAGAGGCGCAACCCACTATGGGGGATCGACCATGAATCGGGTGGTGAGGAAACTGTTGTTGTTTTTTTCCGGCAATGTGAAGTGAAATGAAATAAGTGCTTTTGTAAAAGTGAAATAAAGTGTCTTCTGTTACAGATAAGAATAATCTATTACCTAAGTATTGGTCCAAAATTATGTAACCATACGAAGTAAAAGGACGATTTTAGCATGCCATTTTTGGACTCGCGCAGAAACTTGCAGAGGGCTTCACAAACGTTCCTGTGGCTACAATTCACAACTGTAGCCCCAAAGGAAATAATTTAGTGGAAGAGTCGAACAAATTCAAGCCACGCTTTTGGAAGGGATCTACTAAAAATATTTTCCTTAAAGTAATGAGCTGGCCACAGGTCAAGAAGAAGTATTGCAGAGATTCACTCGCATTGCATAAAGGACAAAAAGGTGATTAGCCTGGCAAGGCCTGTGGAGGTAAAGGTCCAGTGGGGCGACTCGGCACCGTACTCTCTCGTAATTGTTACTTCGATTTTTCTAGTGAAACACCGATTGTTGTTCCAAGGGAAGTTGAGATGCGCGAAATCAGATGTTGACTTCGATGACTTGGCGACGTTATTTATAGCAGAATATTTTCTGAATCGCGCCGCAGTGATGAACGCTGACATAGGTAAAACGGGGATTTCAGGACCATCGTGGGTTGCTATTGCGAGTGCATCTGGATATTCATGTAAGGCTAGACTTTTGTGGCCTGGCACCCACACTAAACGAATCAGACGCAAATGTCTTGGGAGGAGACAATAGACTGTTTCTGATTATTCTGACAATTGGACGCGGTTAGTGAAAAACGCACAGGCAGACAATCAGTTAAAACTTATGTTGATGACACACGATAATAATTTGCGTAAGACTAATGGCCAATAATTTCACCTGAAAAGCAGCTGTGAACTCAGGTACTCAAATGAAAAAAGACAAAATTATATATGTTGATAACAATGCCCACACCTGCCTTCTCTTCACAGACGGAAGCATCAGTGGCTTTAACGGTCTTTGCATCCAGTTGCGTAAGATAGTTTTCCAATATGCCATTCAGATATTGATAGGGCAAATGCTTAGCATTTCTTGGAATAAATATCACCACATTCCATTTTAGCCACGGGAACACAGGAATTTAGTAAAGATCATCTCGCATAGGAGAACATCTAATGGGTCCAATAGTTTTTGTGCGAGAACAACTTTTTGCAACGTGAGTGATAACTTTGATCGCTAGAAAAGGAGGCTGATTCAGTAGTGAAAACATGTCGTCACCTCCTCTGTGGAGATGCGTATATCTTTAAAAAAATGTGTGCTGGTAACATATGAAACCGCATGAGAAGAGAAGGCAGGCGTGCTTTTGATATAAAATGTCATTCGTGACAAATTTAGGAAGCTCAAGGCATAAGAGTTATGCATATCGTTCTAATAGAACCAGAGGCCGAATTGTGTATGCGGGTCCGCCAGAGCAGAAAACGCAGCCACGTCTTCTGAATGTGACAAAGAAGAAGAAGCAAGGAGCACGCACTCGTTAGCCGATGGTCTTGAACAGGGATTGCGCTATGCCTTCTGGATCTTCTGATTAACCCGTCACCCAGGGTCGCATCGATAGTAGTTTGTTCGCCCCGTCTTCTACAAGCACACTCAGCAAGGAGGAGAATTCGCGAATCAAGCAAGCCTCGGAGGGGTCTCTCAAGGAAGCCACGTCATCGGGCACGGAAGCGACGTCCTCGCGCACCACGGCGTCAACCGTAACGCAGGGAGGCAGTAGACACAGCGTTGCTAAGGACCCCACCGAAGTCCTCCACGACGTCGAAATGAAAAGGACCCCGGGCCACAAGAAGCCTTTGAGAAGTCCGGAAGACGGGGCGCCAGCGTTAAGCCAAGGAGAGGACTCCTGTAATCGTAGACTTCCTAATTCATTGGACTGGTCGCCGCGAAATGTCATTCCCAGGTGGCAGCGCAAGCTGTCTTCCACGATGTGTGCGCGTTCTCTTGCGAAATGGATGAGTTTCTTTGCAGTGACATGGTATTCGCTTGTATCACCATGTACCTGCCCTGTCAGAGCAATTTATGCAGTCGGAATGCGTTGAGAAGGTCGCCAAGCTATCGACCAGCGTTTAGATTTTAATCTGTCTTTTTTTTTTGCTAGATATGGCGACTTTCTTGTCTATATAGCTACAATTGTTTGTATTTAGCGGCTGGCACACTTCACTTTAGTGGCATGACTGAACAAGTAGCAACAATTTAGCGACTTCGAAGTCAGATAAGTTGCTCGAAAAATGATTTTCGGGCACTGATTCAATATAAATGTAAATGGACGAAATTGGCTGTAGGCTGCTACTGCTCCGTGACCATGATGAAATAAGGGTTGCCTTCCCATTGTGCTTTTAGTTCACAACACCGCATTCACCCCAGACTTCATGTTGTGCTCACAAAATTGATGTTTGCTTATTCTTTCCAAAGGTAAATTGAATAGGTCTAAACGCTGCTGGATCTGCCCTTCAACTAACTGCGTTCTATTGGTGGACGTTCACGCAAGCGTAGCTGTAAACAATTTTCCTGAAGCTATTGCAATATAATTTTACGATACCGTAGTGGCTAGACTCGCTCCTGCAAATCTGAACGCACCGCTTCCGCCTTTCACTGCTTGCGAGCCATAAATAGTTCACAAACCTTCCAGCTTTCAGGAAAAGAAAGAATAGAGAGAAAGAAAGAAAAGAGAGAAAGAAAGAAAAAAAGAAAGAAAGAAAAATCAAGGGGCTGAGGCGTAGTATTTGATGCCTATAAAGGCCACGTAATAGTCATCATCGTGCTAACAACACGTGGAAAACCGCGTGTCACAGAATTAAGTTGTCCTATCACGAGGGTCGATAACTGGAAAACTTGCAGAGATAATGTGTACCGAGTGTCTTTTCATGCCAGGAAAATCAGGTCACCCGTGTTCTTTTGAATAGGGGGATATTTGTAGTCTTACAACCTGTAGGTAAACGCAGAATTTGAGCAGTCATCATCTGTTGTCATGTTGGTGCATTAGTAATATAAGAGCCCTCTGCGTCTTGCTGTTAAAGTCAATGTTTATTTATTCACCCACTGAGACACTAGAAGGTGAAACATCTCGGCAGAATATAAACGACACGCTGATTTATACAGAAATTTTTCAGAAACGCCTACGTTATTTTAAATTGTCTCGACATATTTAGCGACAATTTGCCGACATTGCAGGAAAACTTAACATTTATCGAATTTTACGTCTCACTTCAGTCACACGCCTAAATAATGAAGTCTAAGTAAATAATAAATTATGTACTGCAATTCTAATTCCTCCAAAGCGAAAACTCTGTGCTTCATCCTTGCTAACTAACTAACATAACTATTCCTCACATGTGTTCAGCAGGTTTAGCCGGAAAAGCTTTAGCAAGCGCTTTGTATAGCTACATTAAAATTTTTCTAGCTTTGGTTCAAAGAGCATAGACGCAGCCAACATTTGCCATCTTTGTGGTTGCATATGGGCTGCGTTGTTTCAGCACGAATGCGTGGTAAAAGTAGACGCTGACACGCACCCGTCAGAAACCACTTTACATGTTATGAATGGTAGAATTAGATTTAGTAACAACGATTCCGTATTTCTGTGGCAAAAGGTTTCGCCAGCCGCGTATCACGGAAGTTACCGATGATTCGGCGTTAGAAATAAATATAACTTTTATATTGAGTTATCGGCAGGATTATGCTGTCATGCACCTAACCACACACGCCATCTGGTTCGAATGGTTACATGCTTGGCAGCCGCATGAAGCAGCCTCAATACTAGCACATCCCACTCCACACAAACCATACCGCAATCTACTACACACTTGTGAATCTGGACTTCAAACCAGACACTGCAAGCTGACATCACAAACAGCATTTAAACAAAAAAATATGCAGCCCCGCAAGACACCAGTCAAGAAGTCTTTCGAGCTTACACCGAACCCTATGTCTCGAAGACGCCGACAAACTGTCCACCGTCGACAACTGCGCCAATACAAAAACCATCCGAGCAGAGAGCTGTGGGACAGTCGCCCACGATCGACCACGCCTCCCGCAGCAGTCTCCAGGCGAGCGATGGTCCCGCTGTTCCCAGCGCAGCGCGCTCGTTGGCAACGCTGGGACAAGCCAGGGGCGGTTCGGCCGGCAGTGTTAGCGACGTGGCGGTCGGGGAGGTTGGAAGACACGAGCCTTGCGGAACCGGGACAACAAAGCCAGACAAGGAACGGGTGCTCCGTGCAGAAAGGGTAAGGAGAATCCGTTGCGCTGAGAAGCGGTCACAACGCATGCTCACTCGTTGTTTTAGAGCGCAGCTCTTTGGCGTCCGTTCCTGGGTTTCGCGTCGTCGTCGGCGTTGTCGTCGGCCTCGTAACCAGCTCCGCCCCCCTTTCATCCCCCCAGCGCTAGCAGCGACCGACTGATACCGCTGGATGCCGCTGACGCCGCTAGAGAGTCAAGATAACGTGACTGCATAGAACACCGTCGCCGCCATGCAGAAAGAGCAGGAAAGGGTCCCCCCCCCCCCCTGTTCTTGTGTGGCGGATAGGGTGCTCTTCAGTTGCCGACGCGCCGGTTATTTCACGTAGGCCCCGGCACGTCGACGAATACGTGACCACCTTCCCACGGCTAGACCTGGTTCTTAGCGCTGCGGAAGCGAGGGTATCATATTGTTTGTGTCGGCATCGGCGGCGTTGTCCCTGAAACCAACTCCGCAGCTGGGGTTGACTCACTATCGGCGTCAGCGGCATCAGTCAGTCGCTGCTATCTCTTCCCTCCTCCCTTTATCGTGTTGTCCGCTTGCTGCGCGCGCTTCTGCCCCCATCGTTTGCCGCTGGGTGTACACGCCGCCCCCCTCCCCCCTCTTCCTGCGAGTCTCCGGTTGTCAAAGCGCCGGCTCGAACTTAATTCCTTTCTTCGCTCCTCCTCCAATGCAACCCCTGTGCGGTGGCAATCAGAGAGCCAGATCGGTGGCGGCGGATCTGTATATGTGCACCGCCCGAGCCGAAATCGCCGCTGCCGTTCGCCCTGTGCGGTGGCATTTGCTGCGCTCAAATTTCGCATTAGGAAGTAACGTAATCGTCGGTAATTTTTTTAGTTGGCGCTTACGGAAAAGAAGGTACCCTTGTACAAATAATACAGTCAGTATTATTACTGACTACAGTCAGTATGCAGTATTAATAAGACAGTCAGCATACAAGCGCTCGTCCTTGTGTTGCCCCTATTCTTCGTCCCTGTTTGTTTGCGCACAAAAAGTTTTAATATGAGTCAGTTCCGTTTTGTTTTTATGGGAAAGAATCGAATTCTGGGGTTTAATTCCCCAAATAAAGATGAGCTGTGAGGGACGTAGTAGTGGTGGAGCCCGGATTAATTTGTACCACCTGGGCTTCTTGAACGTGCACATAAATCTTAGCACAGGAGCGTTTTTTGCATTCGGCAACAGCCTCAGTGCGGCCTGGAATTGAACTGGAGACCTTGTGCTTCGCTGGAGAGTGTCATATCCACTGAGCTACGCAGTGGATTTTTACGTGTAGTAAAAGGCGCTATCCCCTGCAATATTTTCCTGACGAGAGGTTTTCGAGACAATCAACTTTTCAATTAACAAGATAATGTTATTCGTGAGTATCTCATTCGTGGAATTCTGGCGCCGGGATTACACCCCTGTAGTCAATGCAATAATCATGTCATTTTAATCAACAAAGTACCTTCCATCGTGGAAAACGGCTTGCATATTTCATCACCTAGAAAAGCTAGTTTAATGCAGTTAGTATCCGCTTTACAAAAAACAGTTTCCTGGGCCATGTACGAAGAGATTCAAGCAATGCGTGGTTGCGATGAAAAAAAAAAAAACAGCGTTTGTTTTCACTCATCTGGGTAAGTTCACCAAAACAAACGTTACGTAAAATTTAATTGTGAAAATTTGGGCGTGAGGGTTTCGAAGTGCTTATACTTGTTTTGTAAGGTAAATAAGCTATGACACGTATACGTTATTTTATAACTCGTTCATGCCTAATGTGTCACAAGGCAGCGAAAGTTTTTGAATAACAAGCTAGCTCTGTGAACTGGATCGCTGTTTTGTAACCAGCTGAGCTGAGGACACAGTCACTTGGGCAACGTCATTAGCGGAGGCGAAACACACCTGCTCTTATAGCGCCCACTCCGGATTCCTAAGTACCAGATATCAACTGAGTTCATCGACCATTATTAACAGAGCGAAATCTGACGTTGTTAAACCGGCCACCGCATCCTATGCTGGAGCCGTTGTAATCACTAAATAATTCTTAAATATGAATGATGCCACTTGTGCGAGAAAGCCTATTTTCTTGCAGTCTCTCCTGTATCGCGTGAAAGTTTGTCAAACAATCCGATGCCCCCCCCCCCCCCCCCCCCCCAAAACGAAGGAAACCTTTATACAAACGCAAACATTTGGTTTGCTCTACAGTGAGGGCTTTCAGCTGCAGGCAGTGCAGACGTCCTTTTAAACGATGTCTGCACTTTTGAAAGGGCGCCTTACAAAGTCAGATCGGAAATTTTAGTTTCATATTTAAAAGTGTAAAGTAGCATCTAGAGAGCGTTCTAGCGTAATAATTTTTTGTCAAATCGTTGCATTATTTAGGAGATAGTAAAAATTGAGATATCGCAGCGTCGTGCTGCCCGGAAGCCAGCCTCACAGCCAGCATAAGCACTGCCTCCATTTGTCTCGAATAACCTCTCCAACCAATGCTTCTACTCGGTCTTTTCCATGTACTTTTCCCCTACGGAGCTGAAGAACCGAGTCGCAATTATGTCACTATCCCCACACGCCTTTTGTTTCCTGTTCTTCCTTTATCGCCGCCCGACACACTTCCTGTGGTGGTTCTGCGCGTTCTACCTTAGATGACAAACGACGGTCACGTGCCATAATCGGTGACGTTGTAGGTAGCGCGGCTGTAGAATAGGCGAGGATCTCTTGAGAGGAAGTTCGCGTGCTTTCGTTTTAAGATTTCACCTGTTGCGCCATGCTGTGCTTTGATCCATGTGCACACATTACCGTGCGCTCAGGATTGCCCACAGGATCCAACAGGGCAAACCACGTGATCTACAGAATTGGCCTGTATGTTGGCTACGGAGAAACCTGGGGACGTCCCTGCAAAAAAAATAATGTCCCTAATCACTTTTGTGTTGTCCACTATTACGCGTTATGTTCGGTATTCCATCGCGAGTTTCGTAGCTGGCCTTGCATGTCCAATTATGTCGCAGTTGTTCGCCGCCTCCTCGAGCGGCCAAGGATCTCGGGAGGAAGGCGGCCTCGACAAGCACAAATCGGAGAGGCACCCACTTTTGCTGCCAATAGTTGAATCCCCCGATCGAACGCTGGGCAAGCTCAAATCGACGACGCACTCAAAATCGACGCCTATAAATGACTCAGCCGATCGACGAAACGTTCGCTTCGAGCAGCAGCGCGCCGACATTGGCAGGTGCCGAAAGAAACGGGGCCGCAACATCACCGAGTTCCCGTGTCTGTCTCCCGGTTCCCCGAGCGGCAGTGGTTCGGCGTTGACGTCCTCGAGCTCGACGCAGCGGGCGTCCCGGAATGTTTCCGACGCGCCGCACTTCCCCAGCCGTAGGCGAGTGCGGGTGAGTAGTAGGAGTTGGAGTAGTAGGAGTTGGCATAGGAGTTGGGTGATGACACGAGTTGCGCATTCTCGCAAAATTATCTTCCATGTTGGGTAACAATTGTCACGAGCATCAAACGCAGAATGAGCTCGGTTAACCTCGGTTAACCTCGGGCCCCTCGGTTAACCCCCTCTCTTCTGAAAATGTCAGGTAATTTATACAGTACTTCTCCAAAGCTTGTTGTGACGCCATCATAAAACACGTCTCCCTAGCAATTGCAAACACATCTCCATCGTCTCAAGACACACTTTCTGCATTTCCTTCGAAACAGTCAGGAACAGCAGTACATTTTGTACCATTTATTCATTGCGAACATTTCGTTCTTTTCATTACGCCATGTTTAGCTGGCCCCATAGCAATATACATCAAGAGGCATGCGCGCCCAAAACGTTTTTCAAGACAGAGGACGCCCAGGCATAGCTTTGTGACCATTGAGATAACAATATTGCAACGCATAAAATAATCTTCTGCGCACAAATACGGGCCTTCACTCTGCTTTTTAGTAAATTATTAAGCTTCACAGTAGACCTATGTAGCATGTTTGTATGTTGATTCACATGTGGGTGCGACAGATGGCTGAGATATTCTAGTGTAATAGCTGAACCTCAGGGGCAGAGATAAAAAACATAGAAAGGCAGAGAGGCTAACCAAAGGTATTTCAGGTTGACTACTCTGCACGGGGAAAATTGTTAGGCGGATGTAAAGAGAAAAAAAATTCGGCAGAGACGTGCTTGAATACGACGTGTGAGAACCCTTACCTATGGGAATTCGAACACATTAAAGACACTTTTGTGGTATGTTTTCGATTCATGAAATCCGAAGACCAATTAGGTGAGGGACGGTAAACAGTGCGCTCAATTTATACACTCATGACGTGGCGTCGAGTGTCCATCACAGTAGACAAAGCACCGATGAAACCCGAAGAGCCAGTGGGCGTGGGAGGCTGCGCGCTCATTTTCTACACTCATGACGTGGCGCCACCTCCTCCCTATTGGCTGCGCCGTCATGAGCCAAATGACTCACGCACTACGCCACACCTTTAGTCACTCACATGGCTGTGATGTGACATCTGCAGTGATAGCATGCACTAGACAAACCTTTAGTGAGCCAGAACTGTTGAGGCACCATGGGTTCGGGAAAGCATGCTGGTCTCCCACCATGGAGGCCCGGGATCGATTTCCATTCCGAACGAAATGTTCAAAATTTTCTTTTTAAAGCAATTAATTTACTTTGTTTACAGGAGCCTCCCTGAGAAACTTCACGTCAACCCGAACATTTCTGACGTGTTTTTGCTGTTTGCGCTCCCGGCCATTTTTGATACCATTACTCGGTCACGCCGCCGACGACTATGACGCCGGATTTTTGCGTAATGGGCCAAACGATGCTTTTGCATTACAAACGGAAAAGCACGAGCAAAGTAAGCGCCCAAGTTGTACGGAAATCTCTGCAGAAAAAAGGTTGGCCTGAACTTAGCACCGCTCACTCTCGAAGCGATAGCATACTTAAACTATGATAATTGGTGAAGTTTGAACAGCTGTGCGCGCGTACGTCAAGGGAAGCCTTGCACTCTCATCTGTCAAGGTGAGGTTTATGATCGCTTTCCAACTTGTAATTTCGTGCATACGTTGTGACGCGCTTGAAATATGTTAAGCGTGGCCTGGTTTCTTCTGTTAGATACCTCTGAAGTGGGCGAAGTCCAGTTTCAACGCCGTCAAGAAATGAGTGACCACTGGTGGCGTAGAACCTCCGACTTCCGAAACAGTGGCTCAGTGCTCTTATCATTAGACCACCATCGCACGAACTCGCCTCTCGTGTTAATGTCAGTCTAAAAGATCTGGCGATCACCTTAGGCGGACCTTTCTCGCATTCTTTCTTGTCACCGCCAACGATTCGTGAAACTGATTTGGCCTTCACTGCTTTTGGCATCGGCTCAGTAGTTTTCACAGTTCAAAACAGAAGTATTAGAACCGCTGCACAGCCAATTGGAGGGCTCCTTCAAACAAACAGCTGTGCCCAACATTTTTCATGCCACCATATTGGGTACCTGCAATGCAGGTTCAAGAATATGGGAACGGATGCAGATTTTTTTGCGTTTTCAGAGACAGAGTGCAGAAATATAATGCAGCGTGTGGGTAGCTGCTCAATCTACCAGTGGACTTATACCTTCCTCGCATGGCCAGATTTTGCTGGCAGCTAATTCTGATAGCAAGCAAAAACCAGAAAGCCCCCTACGAAAAAAAACCACATACCGAAAGTCACCTGGAAGAAACAGGAATCCGGTCCATGGCAAAGAATGAACATGCCCGCATTGTAAAAAACGCGCAAAGGACGCCATCATGAAGCTGTCACGGGCAGTTCCCATTCGCTGATCGCCAGTAACTTTTTTTTTTTTATTTTTACAGTGCAGTGCAATCGGAACAGTCGGCAGAATGTCTGGACCTACTGTGCCCGTTCCGAAAAAAGAAAAAAAAAATTCCGAACCATGCCGCTCCTGTGAAGATACGTACTGATGACTGTTTCTGCTTGTTACATTTAGGAGTTTGGGGCATCTGAATGTTTCGCACCGTTCGGAATAGTTTTCTCTCTTATGGAAGCCGTCAAAAAACCTAGAAATGCTCCCAATCTGCACAATTCATTCGGGTGAACCGGAGGAACATGGTAGCATACTCCCGGGACTGCGACCGTGTTGTCCCTTCCTTTAACGAGCGCATGGACCATCGTTAGCGGTTGGATGACGTGGTCGCCATCGTGCGTTGGGTCGAGCTTTTTTTTTTTCGGTGTCTCTTGCTTTCCTTCGCGTTCTTCAGTTTTACGAGGTGACGGTCTACTATTAGTGAGGATAGCAGTTGGCTACGGAATAGGTGTCAAGGTAATATCGAATAGTACAGTTGTCTATAAAGTAAAACTTCAAGAACATTAAACTAAAAAGAAATTCAAACTATAACGTAAAGCTTTCACAATTTGTTTTTATTCCAATAACCTGACATCAAATAATGTAATGGCCAATGAAATCATTGGCCCTAGCAATCGTCCCTCCTCGTTTGAGAAGGTCCCTTCTGTTCGCTTTCAAAGCGGATAGCATTGCACAACATCACAGGTGTTAACGCGACAACGTCAACAGCTTCGTGCCGCAGAAAATCCGGTGTCGGCGTCGGCGTCTGGCGCCGGTGTCCCCGTGAAATTTCCATATATATTTACGTATATGTGTGTGTCAAGCCTTGGTAAAGGATGTGCGGTATATGCGGTTTACAGTGCCGTACCTTTCTATGACTGAAATTGCTCATACCTTGTCTTACATCCTTGACAAAGTTACTTCTCAGAATTTTGAGAATCACAGCCCACCAACAAATGTCATGAAACAAAATAATGACAGGGCATGTCGCTTATGTTAAATCTTCTCAGACATGAATATTAAGTGCGAAACAATAACAGAAACCTCAAAATGATGTAACCTTTTTCGGCACGGTTGTGCACTTCCTCCGGTATCGGCCCACGCAGTAGGTCGTGTTTCTACTGCAGGAGCTTTCTGGTAGAGCTGTCTTTGTGCATAGCGTTTGCTGCCAGCGTTTTGCGGTAAACATTACGGCTACATAAGCTGTAGTTACCGGGAAGCGTGAGAAGCCGTCAGGGATCTTGGAATACTATCGCGTTTCACTCTTAAAGGCCAAGAATAAGCGCCTTACAATTTTTTTTTTGTTGTATAATTAGCTGACAGGAGTCGAGGACCACCCAGAAGGGGAGAGAGATTGAGTGGGTCCGTGCTAGAGCAGTGAAAGTAGATGACAAGGAGACGAAGGTTGCGCCGGCAATAGCGTTTCCTACTATTACAATAGAGGAAACTCAGGCGCTGCGATCATTCAGCCACCATTGGAATGATGGGTGGTAAATTAATTTGTGTGATCTTCGTGCTTGGGGCTTCAGACGTCATTATGGCTTCGTTTGTTAAGCTTTACCTCGGCCTAAATTGGCCTAAACTTCAAAGCAATGTATACGTTTTTTTTTTTTTTTAACGCAGAACGTGATACGACTCTGCAGGCGCGCGTAATCGCTGCTAATTAAAAGTGGTTACATGTGTAGCGTACTGTTTTCAATACCGGGCTTCTGGGCTAGAGGGCCTTAGTTCGATTTTTGGCCTCGGGCAATTTTAATAATGTGTCTTTAATAAATTACAACGCAGTACTTCCGTAATGTTCTCACTTTGCAACGTCACAAAGTAATTTAATGCCACAAGGTAAAAGTTTAGGCAAATCCATGTAATACCCATCATTCGTATGCTGGCCGAACTTCCGTGCTCATAGCTCCTGTAGATACTAGCGCACACTTCCCTGTGGCCATTGTACGGAACTCTAAGGCGCTGGCGTCTGCGGTTGGCCCGCTTCCCTTAGCTCAGCTTGCAGTGGCTTGCAGTGGAAAACCGCGGTGGCGTGCACCAGAAGGTGCCAAATGGGGATATAATTGACACTCAGCGAAGAAGAGTGGGCAGAGAAAGGCCACATACTTGCTGAAAGGGCTCGACAACATTATACTACCACCAAAAAAATACCTATTATACACAGAGAGAGCCAATCTCTTCGGCAGCTGCGATTCGCCAGTTCCAGTGGCGTTGGCGGGCAGCCATCTTCTATTCCTTTTTGAACGGGGCCTAGCCCAGGTATAGCGAAAAAAAATGTTTTCTCAGCATATTACTGCATCTGAATGCGTCCACGTCACTGTGACAGGGTGAGCTTACGCGGTTTCGTGACATCGCATGACAGACAGGCGAAGTGGACGCCATTCAAAAGCTTTTGACCAAAAGCGGAGGGCTAATGGTGAAAAATGTGCAGAACCGGAAATAATTATTCTACTTCATTCCACAATTATTCAGTATGTATACGTCATGCCACATACGTAGTTTTCGCTGTATTCGTGACATTGTGCGAGACGCACGCAAAAATTTGTTGCTACAGCAATTACACGGACGCTCCATGCTAATTTATTCCATCGTTGTTGTCGTCGCCGTGATGTTCCGTATATGCTGAAGTACATGTATGCTACATACCATACTTTACGACATACCGTAAATACGGGTTATATTTCCACATCATTCTATCGTTACAGTGAGTCGTGCAAAATCTTACATTCCTGACTCAATTATTCCTCAAAATTCAAGAATGGCAGCCCACAAACAAATGTCCTGAAAGAAAACCCCGACAGCGCATGCCTTTCATACTGAATCTTCTCAGACTTAAATATTAAAAGGGAGAAATTACATTGTAGCTCAAACCTGAATATGGTGTAATTATATTGGCGCGTCTGTGCACTACCTCACGGTTCGGCCAGGAAAGAAGTTTGGAGCATACCCGATACGGTGAAGAGGTGGTAAACGCGCTAAGAAAGACGCAGGCTTTAATTATTACGCTTAAATGAAATTGTCCGCTAGCACAATTCAAACAGACGACCCGTAGCACAACAGCTTGTTTTTACTTAGCTTACGGTTACTTCAATTCAATGTGCCAATGCAGATACCAGAGTTACACTTCGTGTATATTCGAACATGTTGCTATCACGTTCATTGCTTCGCCCTCCTAGCGAAGCTGACTTTTCCTTTTTTTACCGATCGAGGGAGGCTGATTACAGAAACGTGATAGAAACTGATTAGAACAGAATTGTGTTAGAGCACCCCAGATTGCAGATAAAGAGCTATTACGAATGTTTATACAAAGACAAATTAGGCTGTTCTGGGAGCTATTTGACTCATAAGAGATTGCAATTTTTCGACAGGATTTTATAACACCTATCAAAGCATTGCAATGACTGGGAAATCGTCTCCACGCATAACACATCCCCATCACACTCCACGCCACTCCACCAAGCGGCGAAGGTATTTTTATGCTTCTGAAGGGTCACTGGCCTGTGTAAATGTTTTCGACTGCATGGCACCGTCTGCACCCATGCTCGAAATCCCTGCTCTTTCCTTCATGTCTCTTCTTGCAATTCAACTATTCCTCTATTCCAGTGCAGCTCAGCCAACCAGATGCTTTTGTGGGCAATATCCCTTCCTTCCGCTTTTGTTTTCTCTCGATTCACTTTTGGATTATATTTCAGGGCAATCTGGGTACGGCGAAAGGGAAAAGGTAAAGGATTTTCTTAAAAAATATTTTTCCCCCGAAGAATGCAGAAAACTCAACATTGTGCTGTCAACTACTTTTTGCTTAAAGGTAGAGTATCTTATTGAACAGATGTGTATTGACGATCGCCGCGTAAACAATTGAAGTCTTTCTCAAGGTGCCACAGTTGTCGCAAATTCCCTAGTCCCAAGACCGAAATAATTCGTGCGCTTTAACTTTCGCTACACGATTTCAGTATCTTGGGAATCATTTCTGAACCAGTGTCAGTCGACTTACAAATGCTGCCGGCTTCACGTAAACACAGGCGAACTGGCCCAGGCCCGATCTAATCCAAGGCCAATTCCTGGTACACGTAATCACCCCACCTCTATGCTATGAAGTGGAGCTAAGGCTCAGCGGCATGTTTGCTTTCTAAATGCTGCATCCTACAAACACTGCTGGGGATCACTTATTTCTTTCGAAATATTGCTTTAATGACAATGATAAATCACATGGAAATGCTTTGGAAGGGATGTTCCTTATGAAATATTCAATGCGGTAGTATTATAAGTACAAATGAGCAGCTAGCAAGCGATTGTGCAGACAAAAAATCCGGATTCAAAAAACGTGCCACTTACGGATACTGCCGTCGAGTGCTTTTTGAACCGTATTTCAGTAGAGAGGATCGCTGTGCATACGGCGCTGACGCTCGCATTCATAACACAAGTGCATACGCAGCCGGCCCACATTGCCCAAGAGAAGCTTTGATACTACGAAAAATGTTCGTGTCTAAGTGAAAAATACTTTCTTACGACATAGAGAATGTCGGCGAAGGAGCCTGGCAAGCGGCGATTGCGATAAGGTGTTAAAATTAGAGGCACGTGTGAGATAGCAAATGCAATGCGTCTCCGAATCAGAGGTGAAGTTTTATTACAAAAATTACCAGGGTACGCCGTATTTACAGGCGCAGAAGCAATAAATGCATAAAACGTGTCAGGTGACAGGAACGGTAAAGAATTTGTGACGGCGACTATGACGACGAAGTGGTGCAGAATAGCACGTGTGGTGCGAGCGCCTGAGCCGAAAAGAATAATGCTAGTCGACGCATTTCGTGGGTTCTATAATCATACCCCCGCCGTGCTCTATCCCCACGCGGTGTGGATGCAGACAGCAATGTACACAACGTGTCGCATTCGTGCACACCCACCTCCAGCAAGTTTCCCAGGCGACTGCAGTCAACTCCCGCACCAAATATTTTGCCCAGTTATTTCAATGCGGCGGATTGCTCATCACGCTGCAGTTCGCAACAGTGCCTCTCGACAGCGTGGTCAGCTGTCCATCCGGTCATGCTGGACCTTTCCAGCCGCGTGGTTATTGCGCACGCGAAACCAACGTGCGATCACTGATGTTAGTCGATTTGCTAGACGCGTCGCTGGACTAATTATTTCGGCACCCCACCCTCGTCATGCCGTCCCGACGCACTGCTGCCGAACACGATTTTTAACTCGCGACGTGGCACCATACGGGTCCCAAAGCCGCTTCCAGGAAGTGCCATCGAGATAGTATCGCTGCACGAACGCTGACGACCTGACAACTGAAAACGGACTCTGTGTATACGCGACGTAACCTTCCCCTAGTCTTCGCCCTCCCCTGCTGCGTCTGTCTGTCCAAAGTAAGTGCGCGGCACAAGAACAGATATATCCGGTGGGTTTTCGACCGAGACCTCGTCTATACGGCGGAGGGGCTCCGCAGCGGCCCCGATACGCCGACCATAACGACGACGTGGGCCAAAGCAGCACGTGCCAAGCGAGCGCGTGAGCCTCGAAGAATAAAAGTTGGCTTGTACTGGCTTCTCAACGTGACAGCGCTTCCCCCTCTCTGCCGCAAGCACTGTCAGACTACTTAGCATATCGGTCTAGACCCTTACCAGCGTCTTATGAGCACCTCGCGTGCAGGGGCAACTGGATCGCAGTCCCGATCGATCAATGGCCCAGAAGGGACACCTCTACCTTTCTGGAGACCGACTGCCTTGGACACACGTTGAGACATTGGCCGCATGTTTACTGTATTTCCCACTCACCGTTTTACGCACCTCGCTCGCCGTAGGGAAGCAGAACAGACGCTGTTTTCGATAACAGTTCCTACCTTCTCTTACCTTTTTTACGCTATCTATAGACTCCAGCTTAGGCTCTGTAAAGTCTAAACCTGTCTTCAGAAACAACACGATAACCAGCCTATCTTCTTTGGTGTACTGTGGTGCGTTGAGTTTTAAGTGCTTGCAAAAGTTATGTTAACATCCGTTTACAAAAAAGTGACGGACATACTATTGAACGGCCGCTTTTCTCTTTTCCTGTGCTTACTGCAGCCAAGAGACACGGCTTCTGTCACTTAAATGTCGAGCCACTTTGCAAAATGCGTTTTAATAACGTGAACATATGCATTTGTGCCCACCGCTTTTGGGAATACAGATTTTACCCTCATCTAGCTTTGTACTGAAACAAATAAGCAAATTTATGAACCTACGTTTGCATTACGAACTTTCCGGATACATATGCTCAACTAGGTAGCATTTCACTGTTAATTGAACATGATGCAATAAAAAAAACACGGTTCTTCATTACGCTATTTTTTAGCGCTAACAAAGCTTTTTTTTTTAATCCTCTTGCCGGGAATACTATACAAGGCGGACATTTATGCACAAAATCAAGAAATTTATAAGTGTAGTGGAGATAGTTTTCAATTAAACTGAGTTTTTAATTATTTATTTAACGGCGCGTACAGGCATTTACCAACTGTAGCCAGCGTAATTGAAAGGCATATCTTCTGGAAGCAAGTTTTTAGAATTGCAGTAGTTTCTCGACATGTGTTACCAATGTATGCGACGATATGCATTGCTGTTTCGTTTATTTTTGAGCTTCGATGCTTAACAAGACGATTTGATAAAAACGTAAGCGCTGCAATGATGCATCTTTAACGCGAATTTGACGACGCTCATCTGAAAACTGGAGCCAGTTTGAAAATTCGTACGAGAGGTTTGTGCTTTGAGAACCAGCTGGCTTCATTTCTCAATTGGCAATCTGCGCCCTAAAGGAAAGGGTTAGGAACTTGACTAGTGAAATATATAGTTTATTTTGCAATTGCGCATTTTCATTTCTTGCCCAAGTAATGTACACTTCTTGGAGTATTCCAGCTAAATGAATTGATTTACACTATATGCCACATGCAATATTTATAAGTAGTAAACAGCGGACAGCGGACAGACCACACACATCTTTCAGCCGGACGATAACCGCACATGATGAATCATTGCCAGCTTGTTTCACCCCGGCTGCGAGACCTTCGATTCCTCCATGGTGCCTCGCTCAGCCAAAAATCAACCTCACAATACCTGGTATCTCGAAAAAAGCTGATCTATCATCGCCAGCCCTTAGACAGCTCACGCTACTACATTTGTACGAGAATTACCGTGATTCTACGCATATTTACACTGATGGATCTGTCCTTCCAAGTAGCTCCGCGGCGGCAATCGTCATACCAGCGAAAGCTACAACAATCAAATTTAAGACGACCCACGCGACAACATCGACGGCAGCAGAGCTCGCAGCGCTCTTTACTGCCCTTCATCACATTGGTGATGAACCACCACATAAATGGACAATATTCTGCGATTCGAAGGCGGCACTGCAGTCTCTACTGTCACCTTTACGACGCGGACCACACGAACAACTAATATTCCATATTACAGAGACGTTGCAACATATAAGTGAAGCAGGCCATGAGATAACCTTTCAGTGGCTTCCAAGTCACTGCGGGATTATCGGCAATGAACGGGCGGATCACGCTGCCCGCTCAGCCCATACTGAGGAGCGCCACGTCCCAATTCCTGTCGCTAGAACTGACGCGGCACGGAAGCTCCGCCTACTTGCTCGGCAGTGCACCGCGTCGCAATGGAATGAGCCACATTTAAGAAACACGCGACTGTACTCACTTGATCCAACACTAAGTCTTGGAGCGCCATCACAGCTTCGCCGTAGAGGCGCCACGCTTTTATATCGACTTTGGTTGGGCGTTGCCTTTACTAAAGCCTATGCCTTCCGCAAAGGGATGACCGACACACCAACCTGTGACCACTGCGGCTATGAAGAATCAATTGGCCATATTTTGTGTGCCTGCCCGCAGTACAGTACACAGAGGGCATGCCTTCGCCACGAACTTGACCAACTGGACGACCAAGCGCTATCCGAAAAAAGAATTCTACAACATCGAAAGGACCTACCGTCACAGAAAAAGGCCGTGCAAGCGCTATTGCGCTTTTTGCGATCTACCGGCCTGTGTGAACGACTTTAACTGGAACGCCTTTTGTGTGTGTGTGCCTCCATGTGTGCGTGCTTTTTTTCCCTTTTTTTGCGTTTTCCTCTCTGTCATCTTTCTAACCCCTATCCCCCATCCCCAGTGTAGGGTAGCAAACCGGAGACTCATATCTGTTTAACCTCCCTTCCTTTCCTCTTCATTCTCTCTCTCTCTCTCTATAAGTACTGTTAAATTCTAAATGAAACACGTGTTATAGATTGCACTAAGGCCACCGCACATTAAAAATAACAACAGGCAATATAACATACTTATGTTTAGTAATTTTACCTCCCTGCCCCAGTATTTGGTAAATAACTAGCAAAAAGCTGTTAACGATATGTGATACGTAGAAACTGCTCCCTTTCTGGCATTCTACTTTCTTAGCGGCTGTTCATCAAGTAGCATGTAGCCCAGCGATACAAATTGGGTATTTGTTTCCACTTCTTTGCATACGTAGGTGCAAATAAGTTCACAGATTCTTCTTCGAACTAGATCATTTTTAGCAACGTTTTCCGATTGCCTTCTTGTCTTCATGGTCGTGTTGTTCTACTGGTTAAGTTTTCTGAAACATCTTTCACAAACTGGGCAAGCAGCAGGCTTGGTCATCTTACACGGCCCATAAAACTCTGTAATCCACATTCAATAAAAAAATATTCGTGTTAGTTTAGTATAGAAAGGGGCACTTTTATGGACTGAGGCTCTTAGGCAAAAAAAAAAAAGTGATTACAAGGAGTAAAATAAACCTTCTGCATGTCCTAGGAGCTCCCCTAAAATGTGGTTGAACATGTCGCAAGCCGCATGGCCGCACACGCAAAACCCTGCGCCACATTACGGATCCGCAATGATGCCGGTTATTATCCACGTATCTAATACACGTGGTTTTGGGGTATTTATTTACCCCCTTCGCGAACTGCGAACCCCTTTCAGAAGGTTACTATCGCCACGCTAGCTCTCCAGGGTCACGTGAAGCGAGGTAGCTCAAGTAATTACCCGTGGGATACTGCCGGCGCAGGGGTAATGAAGTTAGGGCCGGAGACGACCACAAAGGCCACTGTTGATGAATCACACGCCACGGGGAGCTCGCACTAATTATCACACGAATTAGATTAGGTCCACTCGACACACCGGTAAAACTGTTCATTCATAGTTTTTTTTTTTTTCGTGTACGATTTCTGTATCGTCAATGTCAGGCGGATTGGGCTTTTTTTTTTTTTTGCTTCACCTTCTTGAGAGGCGAATGTGGCTATACTATGGTGCGCTCGAGCACTGTTTACGTGATCTCGTCTATTTGTTCTTAGAATGAACGCAGTGTATTTTCCCTACGGTGCAGAAAAGTGATTACCGGGCTTTGCATGCAAACGGTCTAAGTTTAGAATCGTGCCCGCAACGCCTTTATAAACAATTAAAGACAAGTGGGGTTTCACTCGCCATTGCATAAACTTTGCACCATCACTAATATTTATTGCCCCATATTCTCTAGCAATGTATTAAGTAAAAAGGATAACTGCTCTAGCTTAAATACTACCACTCTTGCAGATGGTTCCTATACACAACCATATATATCTTTGTATATATGGGTATGCTGCGAGAGAGAGCGAGAAAAGGATGCATAGAAAGGCAGGGAGGTTAACATGAGGCAGTTCCGGTTGGCTACCCTGCACGGAGGGAAGGGTGAGGGGGGTAAAAAGAGAACGAGAGCGGAAGGGGGAAATAGAGAGAAATAGAGACGAGCACGTATAAACCGCGTACACTACAGAGCGGTAGGGGGCGGCGTTCCCTACAGTCTATCGTGAAGCTCCGCAGACCGCAGGAACATTAATAAGGGGCGGGTAAGGTCTTCAGCGTGGATGTTCTGTGGGAGTACTGACCTAAAACTTTGAGTGGAACTCGAACGCTTTCACCATGCGTCGTTTGCGTTCGTTGTCCCCGGACATACGGATGCACCTACCACCTGGGTTACCACCACGTGAACAGACCATGCTGTACCGTCTGTGGCTAGGCATTGCATTTACAAACTCATATGCTTTCCTTATTGGAATGGCCAACAGCCCCACGTACGCCACATGCAACATCGATGAAACACTCGCACATGTTATCTGTGCCTGCCCACGATATAGTGCCCAAAAACAAGTGCTGTGCAGAGTGCTGGGCTATTTGGACAATCGTATGCTGCGAAATACAACAACAAGGCAGTACAGTAAAGCTAGAGAGACGAAGCGAACAATTAGTAGAATTGCGAGAAAAATTACGTCGTCCTTTGGCACAACAATATTGCATTTAAAAGAAAAAGCAAATTCGAGCTAGCTTTCGAAGGGAAAAAAAATTGGGCCAGACGTCAGATTTACGTCATGAAATATCGCCTGTAATGACAAAAACAAAATCTACGGTCACTTCGTTGAACTAAACTGCTATATATGGAAGCCTTTCTATGACTGCCTTGCTGTTGTTGCTGCTGTTGCTGGAACTTGTTCCGAAGGCGTTGTAGTCGCTTCCGTTATGCCTCTTTAGCCTTCGTCCCAAGAGACCAGTTGAGTCGCTTCAGTCGCATCCGTTCATTGGCTTTCACCCTTCTTTTGGTAGGAGACTCTGGAAGACGATGTTCCTTTCCACTCGAATGTTGTCGCTGAGCCTTCCGCGACTTGCACTTTCGTGCGGCAGCGCGAGCGCGCTTGGTTGCTGGAGAAACGGGAGCACGCTTCGGAGTCATCAGACTGCATCCGACTGACTCGGCTAGCGAGGAGCGTCTGCCGACGCCATTTTGGAGCGCGAAGGTGGCGCCTTCTACTGGGCGCACGCGTAGTGCGCGCGCCACTCTGATGACGTTACGAGCGCCACCTAGCGGAGTGTGACGTGTTCTGCGAACAGACGCCACCGTGGCCGTGAACATGAGCCATTAAAGGATTTGCCTTAACGCTTTGCTGAGCTACACTGCGATAGGCGAAAGCCTATCTATGAGTACCTCTGTTGCTGTTGTCTGAACTGTTCTGCGAACGGATGCCGCCGTGACCCCGAATATGGGATGCAATGACAGCCATATGGCTGCAGGATTTGTCGCCGATGTGCGCGCATCCCACGCGCATGTCCGCGCTTTACCACGCGCCTACTCGCACAGCGCTACTGGCATGGCGCCTTCTCTCCTTGCTCCCCTCGCCGGTGATCGCCGTTTTCCTGCGTCCACCACGGACTGCGTCCGGTCACTCATGAGCCACTAAAGGCTTACGCCTTAAAAGTGGAATGGTTGGATGAGTGCCAAGAAGGGCATTCTTTTTCCGAACGCTTCCCTCAGTCACTTCGATAATTTACGCATCTCTGTAGACCCATCGACAATGCTTCCGTCCAGTTTTATTCGCTTCACCATGGCACTTAGAAGGGTCGTTTGCATGCAATCGTTCGCGCTCTTCTCGAAGGATTCGTTAACGCAGTGGTCAGTGTAGTGAACCTGAACGAACGTCGTAGGCTGAACAGATTATGAGATGCAAAAGTACTCAACACGCGGTAGTATACAATCGGTCTGCTTCATGTAACAGCTGAGCTCAACAACGTTGCAATGTATATACTATTTGTACACTGTTATCGCTAAGCTATGATGGCTGCAGTCTAGGCACTACATCGCAAACAATGGCACCAACCGTTGCCTTAGCATAATAGTTCTGTGTTTAAACCATGTAAGAGCACGTTCGTAGTTAGAGCCGTGAAAAAAGTTTCCGACCATAACAGGGCATATTTTAAACTTTAAGTGATTCTCAGCCCGCCTTTCAACTCTCGCCACATAATTTCCACAATAAACTATACATATAATGATGTTTTTGACACGCCAACTTTGCAAATATTTAGTACAGTTTCTGCACACCTAACAATAGTGAGGGACGTTCACTACAAATGTATGCTCCTCTGGCCTACGCTGAGGGGAGCGAAAGAGAAATGCTCTCGAAACTGCTGCCGGCCGATCCATAGAGTTGGTGTTCTGAACAATACGAAAATTGTTCTACAGATTCAATTACCACACTGCACAGCAAACTTTCGCCACTTTCGCCCTTTAGTCGTAAAAAGAACTCTGGTACACCCACAGTAAATCTGAATATTAACTCATATGACGTCACCACGGTTGGCGCCTTTCTGACGTCTATAAATGGCTGCAGTCGAGACAAAGCCGGGTCGCATTCAGTTCGAATGGAACATAATAATACTTGAGGTTTTCGGAAACACACTGCAACTAGCTGGTGGCAGAAAAATCGAACGTCAGAACGCGCGCAGAAAGCCTCCGCTTATGGCTGGCGCCAATAATAGCAGCTTTCCGATTTATGGTCTCATCAGAATGGGAGTGGCACCAAGAAGTGCAGAAGAACAAATAAAGAAAAGTGCCAACAAATCTCCCACGATAACGTTCGCGGCAATCCTACGTGCTCAGCTATTAGCGAGCTGAGCATTCCGCACCCATGCCACGTGGCCTATGACTAATGACCATCGTATAGTCATAAAAGTCTGTCTGCCTCGTAAAGTAAGGAAGTTGTTTCCTCGGCAAGCCCGTGGAACGTTTCCGAAAGTAGAAGTGCGCGTTATGCTTTGGATGTTACAATTACGAGCATTCTTCGGTATTCGCAATGATAGTTATATTCGATGGTGTGACCAGAAGGCTCACTTTACTTTAACCGTACATTTTTGTGGATGTTACAGACGCGGCTACGGCAGGACCAGGTGTATTTGATTCTATTACAAGCACTTAATTCTTTCCTTTTTCTTCTAGTAGTGCTGCGCTAGAATACTCATAAAAAATTAAAGTTTGGACAGATCCCAGACCACATCCGGAACATTCTATTAGCGTGACATGCTTTGTTGTTTCCATTGAAGTGATTCCAATTAATGTGAGGAGAATGCTTATAGTTCTTTCTTGTGCTATTTATTTTTGTTCTCAATGGTTGCCTAACTAGAAAGCGCGCTTTATTGATTACGACGGCAGGAGCAAGTGAATCTGCTTCGCTAACTGGATTTTCCTATTCCGTATTGTCGTATTCTGTTTAATAAAAATTGCACGTTCAGTCCGATGGTAGGCAGCAAACCATGTCGCACACTGAAGCATTCTTTTTCTGGAGGCCTTCCTGGATTCTATCCCGACGCCGTCTGCAATGAAAGTTTGTTTCGATCACTGCAAGAATGCTGCGATATATCAATCGTCTGCCTCCCGTACAGAATTGCATGGTGCACCTCAAATACGTTGAATATGATTTCCGTAAACTAGAAACACGTCAGGTTTGGAACATGGTTACCGGAATTGGAAGCATAAGAATTTCACTGTTATTCTTAAATTAGTTTTCTGTTTCATTCTTGTAATACTGTCCAGCTCAGTATGAGAAGCATATAAAAAAGTTCAATATTCTTGGTGCTTTGGCCTGAAATCTCTTCAAACCATGACTAGTTCTCGAGAAAAGCAACACCCACAGATTTCACTTGCTGAATTTGTTAAAGAAATACAGCGGTAACAAAGCAGACGTAAACATGGACCACGGGACACTATCTTCAATTGCCGTTCAGAAAATTCACTTCTTGCCTTGTCAAGCTGAGCGGAGCACTGAAACAGATGCCTGCCGTTCCGGATGACCCCGCATAAGCTTCGTAAATTTAAGTATTTGTTGTGAAATAATGAAATTGAATGATTGTGCACGATAT
This sequence comes from Dermacentor andersoni, assembly GCF_023375885.2. Taxonomy (NCBI): domain Eukaryota; kingdom Metazoa; phylum Arthropoda; class Arachnida; order Ixodida; family Ixodidae; genus Dermacentor; species Dermacentor andersoni. The sequence goes on from NC_092823.1 coordinate 3,534,808, forward strand.
GGACCGAAACAAAAAAGCAAACACAGGAACATTCACAATGCCACGAGGTTCACAGGATGCACTAAAATTTTTGTTTTGTACCAGATAACAATTTGTCCACGAGAAGCTACGTCGGACCGACCAGACGCTGTTTGAATCGTACAGGGTGCTTTCTTTTTTTTGGCTGCACTAAATTTTAAAGAATTGCCTACTGCTGATAACACGTTCATAACGCTTGAGCTAAATTACTCGATAAGGCGGTCATTACTTCTAGGAGAAATCAAAATGCCTAGCTGAATAACAAATATAATTTCCTAATTAGATGTTTAATTAATTACCTTGCAGCACATATTTCAGTCTACAAAATGTAGGTATCTAGTGAGGTTGCAAGGTATCCTGACTTGGAACGAATTATAAAGATTGCACCAGTTTCGAGATGTGCGCCGTCGAAGTTGAGGTGAAGCTGCACGGTTGTTACACTTGCTTTACAAAAAAAAAAAAAAAAAAAAAAAAACTCTTCCATACACTGAAGAACAAGAGTAACTGGGACGCCATTGCATTTCGTCGGGTCCTTCGAAAGTTACTATGTCGTAATTGGCGCAGTTCCGCAAATTCCTTCCCAGTGGATGACCCTTGCGAACTAAGGGGCTACAACTCGTAAATATAAACAAGTGCTATAATGCAATTTAAAATTCGTTTAGTGTAATTATGCTAATTATTCCAATGCGCCTTTCGATTTCTCGTAGAAGTAATGGCTACCGCATCGAGTAATTTAGCTCGATCGTTAGAATTATGCTATCTGCCGTAGGCAGTCCTGTAAAAGTTTAGTGCAGCTAAAAAAAAAAAAAGAAAGCCACCTTGTATATGCTCAGGGGACACAAATACGCATGCGGCCTCGGTAGTGGCAGCGGGAATCTTGGAGCGCACTGGGCAAGAGCAAAAGCCAACAAATTTTCTGTGACACCTCGGTACTGAAAAACTTGGTAATTAAAGCAAAACAGGAAATTTTGGAAGCGCGGCTTGTATTCCGGTATTGCAGGCAATCGTGTCAGCGTTACTCCTGGCAGCTTGGTAAGGAAAGAAGTTCATTTTTTTCTCAGCGACAATTGAAAACAATATCTCGTTGACAACCCTCAGAACTGCTTTTTAACTGTTCTTTTCTTTTTCTTTATTTTTCATCCCCCATGTGTATTAAAGTAAACTGCAGTAGAAAGTTTGCACTTGACGTGATCAGTCAGATTCACTTGTGTTTGTCCTTGTTCGAGCTGCTTCCTCTCGCTAGCGCAAGAAAGAACACTTCTAGCGCTTCTCGCGTCTTCCAACAACGTATGTCTCGGTGAATCCAGAACGAGCTATGTAATTTTGCGAAAACCGAATAGTCGGGAACTCCGTCCCTTGGGCCGAGCTCTAACGCTGATTTGACAGTGTCGGGCAAGTGAGAGTACCAAACAAAGGACACCTAGAGATGTCGACTTGAAGGGAAAGAGCTGATTTAACCAGGCAGGACCACCCCGTCGAACGTCGTCGCGACTAGTCCTTACTTCTTGGCACCAGCTGTCGTCCGCGCTTGCCGAATTGCGGCGCTATCGGGGAACAAGGGATCGTGCCTAGATTGAGCACAGAACAGACCTCTCGCTTCCCTATCATTCCCTATTGCCTATTCTGCACTGGCACTGCGTACTAAAATGACCGGAAAGAAAATAATGGCGAAACGTGTCGGGAATTTTTCTCCCTAGTTAATATTCGGATTTTTGACTGTCATTGCTCTCATTGAATTAGGCCAGGCTGTTTGCCATGAGACCGGCAAAGCGAGATCACATTTGACCTGTTGGAATATTGTCGTCTCATTCGAGACGGGCGACTCTTTTCATAGCTTGATATTTCATTCTTCCCTCTAACTGTCATCAAACTATATGTTAACAAATTGTACCTTAGCATCGCATACAGTTTTCACCTCTTTGTTTGCTTAATTGTTTCATTCGAAGACAGTATACTATTGTGTATAGTTCACCTTCTGTGATGATGATTATGCCTCTTTAGTACCCACACTGCTATGTCCCGTGTTATCGCGATATCATTATATTGGAAGCACCCGCCTCAGTTGCAGAATACTGAACAAAAGTTATGGCCATTCCGTCGTCGTCATGTCGTCGTCGCGATGCCGTCGTTGTCTATTCCATCTTCGTTACTGCACTTGCGCCATCCCGATGTCGTCGTTGTCACGGCATCGTCGTCATACAACCGTCGCCGCGCCACTGTTGTCACGCTTTGTTAATGTCGTCACCATAGCATCGTCATTATTTCAGTATCTTCGTCCCAGTGTTGTTATGTCGTCGTCGTCATACTGCCGTCGTCGTTCCATTGTCATCATACAGTCGTCGTCATGCTGTCATGTTGGTTAAGCCGTCGTCGTTCTCTCATAGTCACTGCAGTGTTGTCACGTTGTCGTCGCGATACAGTCACCATACCATTGTCATCGCGTCGTCGTTGTCGCATCTTCGTGACACCGGATGAAGATGTGTCCAACTTGGCCTTCTGCTCAATACTTGCCAATGGTCGTCATCACCCCGTCGTCGTCATACCGTCCTCATCCTTATTTAATCGTCATCCCATCGCCGTCATTACGTCGTCGTCCCACCTTTGTCGTGATATCTTCTTTGTCGTTCAATGCTTACCATTGCGCCGTCGTCTTAGTCATCGTCAATCGTCATCTTTCTCTCATAGATAAAATTCCGGTGTCGTCATGCCAGCGTCATAATGCCGTAATGGTCATTATAGCGTCGCAATCTCGGTAGCGTTATCCCAGTGTGTGTTAGTAATTGTCATGACGTCGTCATCGTCATACTATCGTAGTCATCGTCGACGTCATTTCTTCATCACCATTCGTGAGCTCAGCATGTTCGAGCGCCACAACTTCCGGTTGAGCTAGGCTTTTCCCGTTTAAGATGTGTCCAATTTGGTCGCGTGCTCTATTCTTGCAAATCGTCATTAAAAAAGAACGTCCTTCAAAAAATCCCAATGATTTTTTTTGCCAGTGAGCAGCTATTACGCGTGTTTGATTCTGACTGGATGTTACTAATTTATTTTCATGAATATTTCATCTTCATTGATTCTGCCGCCTTCTATCTGCACAAGGTGGAATAATCACGCATTTGCCTATCAATCCTAAACTACCTATACCGCTGACTTGGGCACGTTAAACACTTCGAAGCTATAGTCTTGCGATGGACGGGTCAAATAGGTAAGGAATACGGACGACGAGGCCCTGACCGTCAAATAAACTTTATTTCATGCTACGCACGGAATATAAATCAATGCAAATCACGCCTATATTTTGTGGCCGAAGGCAACGACAAGAAGCTGTGGGTTTATTGCGCTGTTTTCCGTGAGTGGCGCAACTGTAACGTTGCTTTTGTAACTGCGTTAGCAACGCAAGCAGTCTTGTACAGGCGAAAACTAAATGCTCGGACATTCCCCATAGAAGGACCTACGTTCAAAGAAAAAGAAAGAGCTCAAATTACCACATATTAAACAGGGCTTTGCATTGCTGCGAAAGAAGCTCGTTGCTCACGTCGACTATTACTAAACGCACTGTCTGCTGGCATGGCGAAAGATGACAAAATAAGGAATATCGAAGACAGAGAAGATAGCCATAACTAAGCTCGGCAGGCTAAGCTTTGCTGAAGAAATGAGGAAAAGAATAAAAAGAAGGTCGAGAGAAGAGATAAAATAAAGTGTAGATTTGCACTGCAGTCGCGAGACTAATCGAACTAAGCGCTGAGTCACGGACGGTCCCTCAGTCCGGTTACCAGAAGCAACGACGAGCCTTTTTTGCATTGGTAATGAAGAATATCTTATGAAGAAAGTGGTGTCGACTGCAAGTACTGCTTCATTTCATAAGGTGAATATTAGGCTTCACTATCATATGGATTGTTTACGCTGAACAGCCCTTAAAGTATCATCATGTAATTCAGCCCGACCTAAAGCTCAGCTAGATTGGCTTCCTAAGGGACACCACTACGAATAATTTCGTATAAAATTTTTACGTTATCGGGCGTTGCATTACTAGAAGGAAGTGGTAACGATCTCTCATCTAATATTACTGAAACAAAGCGCAGAGTAAAAGCGCGGTTCTTTCACCTCCTCCTAGATTCAGGGGCAGCTCGCGTTAGTCACCGCTTGCGCGCTAGAGAAAGCTGACTGCTTCATTTACCCAGGGGCAATGACTGGCACGAGGCCGCCCAACTCTGTTGCCACACAATTGACATATTCTTGTAAATGGGAGAAAAGGTTTTAGTGCGTTCGCAATCCTCTCTAGCTTTCTGGTGATTTTGGTTTGCCGAAAAAAAAAAAAAAAACACGTTCATGTTGAATAGACGTGAACGTTTGAAGGCTGCGTGCACCATGCCAGTTCAATAATGCGTTTGACATTTAAGAAACAATACGCTTGTGTTTCTGCATACAGCTCATCACTTTGACGATTAAGTGTGAAAATTATTAATTTGTCATTTTGCTAGTGTCTCAGTTTTTCGAGCTAAGCCACAGAGGCGATGAAAAATCACTGTATTTACATCGCTTACGGTTAGTTCTGCGGCTTGCCCCAGCCTGCTTTCGCAGTATTCTGCATCCTGAGCTTGTGGGTTTTCTTCATGACCGGCAGAGCAACTGCAGTGACCTGCCGCCGGTGGCTTAGGCTACAGCGTGCTTATCATGCGCATTGCTTAAGCGCATTGCTCATTATGGCTCCACTTCTGTGGAGCCATCGAGCTGCACAGAAGTAGAGAAAAAACACGTTAGTTACATATAATTCATCCGGCCATGCGAAACCGCGTGATGCCATGATAAATATTTTGCCCATGATCCACGTCCACTGAACGGCACGGTAACCTGCACGGTTGCAAGAAAGAAAAGTGGGGATTTCGACTTGAAGTATAAAACCTCTGTAACACGCTTGGAGGAAAAGGTGCGAGCGAGTTCACCATGTGCACCGTTCTCTAAATGGCGATTGAAAAGGTTCAGGAGAGCTTCAAAACCAAAAAGATAACCCAGTTTCCTTCCACTCTGCGAAGAAGAGTGACCAGCAAAGAGCTGCAAAGAAATGCCAAACTGCACCTCCGCCGCGGATCGGCTCGGAATTGCACCAACTTCGGGATTTCTTCCTTCACGCGGACACGATAGTAACCTTTGACAGCTTCGCAGTAAAAAACAACAACAAACAGCTGAAGATTATACCTAAAGATATTCGAAGACCAGACAAAGATGGACCAGTTTCTGTATTATTGACAATTTTACACGTTAGAAAAGAAGGGCGTGTTAAGAAAACTTTGGCGCATAGAAACGCACTCGTAGTTCACGTTCTAGCGGAAATCATTATTTTATTTCTTACGAAAATATAAAACGACCTTACGGGCTATAAATGTGTGGGATGCGCATATCCTCCATTCTTGAAGATAAAAGCTAAAAATTACTACGCGACCGCGTCTCCGCCCCACGCGCAGATGGAACTACCGGTTTCACAAAGGCTATTTACGAGCGCACGCCCGCAGCTTTCGAGGATTTCTCCACAGTTGATATAATGAACTGCCGCTTCGCGTGACAAGTGCAATAACTCGCTGGCGCGCGACCATTGAGAGGGTACAGAAATAGCATCGGTAGGTATAACTTCGGCCGTTGAATCCATATGGATGTTCCTGAAACCGCGTGTTACTTTGGCAGAATCAATACGCGGATCGGCTATTTTCAACTTTGGACTGCATATGCCTATAACCGCGGCTTGTTTTCTCGCAACGTAAAAGAAAAAGAAGAAGAAGAATCCTCGGTTGTTCAGTTCGAAGTTGCAATGCGTCCTTCACCCTAATGCTGGTTGTATAGAATATAATTTACCTTGCTCTTCGGAAAAGCAGCTACTCTAAAGAGTATTCAAACCGAGTTCCTTTTGCCTACTGTAAGCCGTTCATCACATGCCGCGGTGGCTTAGCCAATATGGTGTCGCGCTGCTAAGCACGAGGTCCCGGGATCAAATCCCAGCCGCAGTAGGGGCATTTCGATGGAGGTGAATTGCAAAAAAAAGAAAAAAGAAACAAACGAATACGCCCGTGTTGCGTGCATTGCGGGCACGTTAAAGATCTCCTGGCGCTAAAAATTAATCCGGAATTGCCTAATACGGCGTGCTTCATAATCAAATAGTTATGGCACGTAAATTCCCACAATTCAATATGCTGTTCATTGAGCCTAGAGCCATCCAAGAGCACGTTGAAAGAGTACTATAAGAAAGGGTGTGGCATAAAAATACACATACTGATCACAAGTTTCGCATCCTACGCAATTTCTTTCATTTTTAAGTGAGCTACTCTCAGATCTATGAACAAAAATACAGTACGACCAGTAACACGAACGTATCATCACGCCATCTTGGTAAAGCGTCCGAGCGAAATGAGATTCGAAAAGAATGAGAGCTAATCGGTCGGAAACCAAACAACCGGTGGGTTACACGGCATTAAGAATCAGATTAGGGGAGACAAAAGACGAATAGTTTCTGACGTACTAATTATGAACGGGCAGTGTCGTCGGAAACTGCGAGTAACTCCCGTTTTCCAAATTGTATCACTCTGATGTGGGTCAAGAGACTATCTACACTTCATTTTGTCGTCCTAATCTTTTCCTCCCCTTTTCCCCAATGCAACATGGCCAACCAGGATCACTCATGCCTAACCTCCCGGCCTTTCATTTATTCCCTCTCTCTCTCTCTCTCTCCCTGAATTCCCCAAACATACACATAGTTCAAGTTGAGTTCAGGCATACTTGTGGCATATGGTTAGCGGAGCGCTGGATCGACATAAGCGTAGTCTATGGAAGCCGCTCCTGTTGTTAAACTGAACAATTTCGTAGATCTATCAACGCATTGTCTGGTCTTCTTCTTCGTTTTTTTTTTTTATACAAGTCAAGTTGCAAAGGAAACTGTCTTTGGTGCCCGGGCAAATGACATACAGTGCGTGACACTGCCGCACCTGCCTTACAAGACGACGTAAGCCAAAGAAACACCCCAGAAATATATTTAAGAAGCAATTCTATTTTATCAACAAACAAGGCAAAGACACATTATTCTTTATAGCAATCAAAATTTAAAAAAAAAATTTCGAGACAATAGAAAGAGAACTAACAGATTACACGGGAGAGAAATATCAAGATATATGTAAAACATACCCGCCGTGGTTGCTTAGTGGCTGTGGTGTTGGCTGCTAATCACGAGATCGCGGGATGGAGTACCGGCCACGGCAACCGCATTTCGATGGGTGCGCAATGCGAAAACATCTGTGTGCTTAGTTTCAGGTGCATGTAAAGAGTCCGTGGTGGTACAAATTATTCCAGAGTCCCCCACTACGGCGTGCCTCATAATCGGATCGTGGGTTTGCCACGTAAAACCGCATAATTTAATGAAATAATTATTTTTATGTGAAGCGTAGTAACCAAAAGTCAGTATAATAATACCGTAAACGGATTACAGTTTATTAGCTGTGCGCTTCAGCAAGAAAACATGATTTGATAGTTTTATTATTTCGCCACATAGCTGTTCACTTATTGAGATGGTCTAAAATATACGGCACTTATTAACCAATTTCGATGCCGGCGAAATCATGACCTTATCACCATTATTTGTTGGCGAACGCAGTGCACAAATTAGGAAGGCTCTCAATATATATGGCTTACCTTAAACACGAAAGTTTGCTGTAAATTTAATCTTATCTGATTTGCAGTGATAAGGATTTCCCAGACTTCATTTATATTTGTATATAGTTCGAAGGTTCATTATACCGAATATATCAAAGCAATGTACAGTGCGCTCAGAGTAATTAAAAAAAACACGGGGAAGGCTGGAGATGGAAATTCATAACGATGAGCAAAACGACAACAAGGTGAAAGCAAGAGCCAACGTTTCGACAAGTGGACTTGTCGACAAGTGGACTTCAAGGCCTTGAAGAAGACAAGTCCACTTGTCAAAACGTTAGCTCCTGCTTTCACTTTGTTCTCGTTTTGCTCATCGTTCTGAGTAATTCAAGTTACCTATGGCCCCATTTCCTCGATTTTCAAGCAGAAAGACATGATTTAAATTTGTTACCGTTGTTGTCGCCCTAATTAAAACAAATAAACCACGCTGTCCTGGTGTATTGAGTGTTGCTACCGTTTGTCCTCGTTTTTTGGCGCAGTTTTAAGGTTCCTTCAAGCATGAACCAACCAACCAGTAAGAACATCCTACTAAAGTATTTTTCTCGCATTGCTCTAGTTGGTAGATATTATAATTGATTTAACACTCATACAGCACGAGACCATATGTGATTTATACGAGTGAAGTATAAGAAATATTTTCATTCTCATTCTGAACAGCCCATTGAGGGCACGCTATCGGAGATGCTGTGCGCATTGATACTTTGTTGGTTATATTTAATGCCTTTCAGTGTCATTTTCCTCCTTTCACTTTTCGCAACCATTTTCGCAACCACCCCCCTCCCTCCCCGTTCAGAAAAATGCTGGCAAGTCATCGGTGAAAGAATTTAACGTGCAGTGAAAATATTTAATTATTATATTCGCGCGCAGTTACCCTCTATGAGAAGAAATGTGCCTCGCGAGACCTGCTGGCACCAAAATGCCTATTACTGCTGCTGAAAAAAGAAAGCAAAAGAAAAACCGGTACCCTTTAACTGGAATATACGTGTTTTAGAACTAACAATACTCGTATAAGAGATACATTTCGTTACTAGGACATGCACCTTCTTCAGCAAAATTGCTACAAAATGAACGGCTGCCTATTTATAGACAGCGTTTAATTAAATAAAAACTATTAGGATAATACCCTGATCTCATTGCAAGAATAGGCTCCGTTACGAAAATGAACCAGATCTCACGCACTGCGGGAATCGACGTTATGCGAGTGAGTGAGTGAGAAAACTTTTATTGTCCGTAATGGGTGACACCGGAGCTCCGGTACCGCTCGTGGGCGTCCAAGGAGCCCGATGTCACCCTAAGGGGCAGGTGTTAATAGACGAAGCGAAGCATTTTTGTTAGTAGGTGACAACGCAGCATCCTACGGGATTACGGAAAGCGTTATCAGCTGGACCAACGTGTTTGTGGAAGACGAACGGTTACGTGTCTGACGTGAGCGTGATTGAGTACCGTAGCAAAACGACCGCGACGGCAAGCCTGTTAGGACATCGGGGCGATTCATATCCTGGCCTTTCCACGTGAGCTAACGACATGCAGCTTTCGCGCCGTACGTACGCACTGGACGAGCGTGGGCGAGAGAAACACAGATTAAGACGACCACGCTATAGACAGACCACTCGTTATAGCGACTGTGCGTTATACAGTGGTGCATATACCTGCGGTTCTGTCACGTGGTGTATGTTGAAACGACGGTGACACTAGCACTCCGGCGATGAAATGTCAGTAAACGAAGCCAGTTGGACTTAAATGCGGTACTGCGCAGCCGTGTTCTAGGTAGCCTTAGTTGCTACAAGCAGAACGTGGGCTGATCCCGAAGGCTGTGTAGTTCAGGAGGACGCTTCGCCGCGCGAGCAATCACGGAGAAATAACACGGGAGACAGGCGCGTGATGCAGGCGTGAAACGTCTCAAAAACATGGTCGGGTTTGGCACGAGAGGTGTACGCGTGCAATAATTTTGATGTTTGTTGTACATATGTTCTTAGGGGGAGGGGGGGGGATAACGTGAGTTCGACTGACAGGCAATAGTTACAGATCGATCGTGGCTGGAGCACTGGGCTGCTGTACTCGGGGATAAAATTTCGATTCCAACTTTGCTCGTGCATTTAATTTTACTACAGAGGTCTGAAGTGTAGCGAGACAGCAAGTATCTGCCTACCTAACGCAAAGTGTCTGAAATGAGGCAAGATATGCTTCGCAACAAAATAAAGAAGATATGACATATTAAACAGCAATCTGAACTGAAAGGCTGTTACAATTGTGAATAATTCTTTTGCCTACACTGTAAACAAAAGTTAGCCGACATTGGGGTTTTTGCGGCTCATGAGCTTTGAAGACTACCTTGCACCAGAAAATTACTCTGGCATGAGGCAGTAAAATGCGTTACATTACATCGTTTTACTACCATCTCTGAGAAACGTAGTAAAAGGATGTCATGAGCCGGCTTTACGACGTACGGAGTTTTAGATCACGTGACCAAAAACCATCTATTGAGAGTTTAAAACCACGTGATCTGGAACCAACCTGAAGATCACGTGATTAAATACTACCACTTTACTCCCCAAGGTCTCGATCATTGCAAGCTCCGCCCAATCCAGTTAAGCCTATGCTCGGCGACAGGCACGGCCGCGGCAGAAATAGCAAAGATCGATGCCGTGGCGGTGCATCCACCAGCGGAACGGCAGAACGTTGGAAACTTGGAACGTATGTACGTCGCGTAAGAGGTGCCTCAAGTGGACGCGGCTTCCTGCCGGCGCGCCGCCCGTTGCACGACCGACGAGCCAATCGACTGCATTGCGTCAGTGCGAACTCATCGAAAAATAATGTTCCGATTCCGCTCTGCATGGCGAACCGGCGTGGCCATGCTCGCATTCAGCGACAAAAATCGCCTCAAGAATCGTTCCTGGACCGATCCTCTCTACGGCAGGTAAATATCTTGCCGTTCGCGAGGGATACCGCCATCGGCCGGCAGCCTACAAACGGCGAGTTGTCGCGTCTGCTGCTCCGGCCGGAAGCAAGCGTGTCGGTCAAAGTTCATTGCCAAGCACAAGCCCACTTTTTCATGCTTCTACGAGCTAGAAAACGACTGTCTCTTGTCCACTTTGAAGCTGTGAACGGAATCGTCACGACCCACTGTAGCACAAAATAAACAAAACGTTGGTAAGTTGTAGTGACAGTCAATGGAAAGCCTCACGCACTAGAAATAGATGCGATCATGTCGAGCGGTCTCACCAATTCAAGATGAGGGCATATAATCTCGTAAACACGACAGCTAGCGCTGTAGGAAGCGTGTATACGAGCGGTGATCATGAATTTGTGCTCAGTAGGCGTCAAAGAAGCCCGTAGGCCATCCACTATTGCAAGCAGACGGAGCTGCACGGACGGCGCGCTGATGGGCTCGTGTTCGCCAGCTAAAGCGGGAGACACACGGCCCGATTCGGTGTTCGATCCGGCGTCCGACGCGCCTGAACGGCAGCCGGAATCGAGGTGTTTTGCCGTGCCGAACCGCCGGATCGGACGTCCGGCGTGCGACAAACCGGGCAAATTTTCATCGTCTGATGTGTCCGACAACCGCACTGACCGCACCGTCGTTTGGCCGCAGCTAATGTGACGTTCTCTGACGTTCCCTCCACGGAGGCGGCGCTGGCAGGCCGGTTTCTCGCCGTCTTTGTTTTTCCTTGCCTGCTGCAGTTTGTTGCCGACACGAAATAGTTACCAGTTCAATAAAGTTATCTCGAACGTGTGCTTATTATGCAAAACAGCGCCTAGTACACTAGCACTAAGCTACCGTCGAAATCGGGAGCCGCGACGCGAGGGCCTTTCCGTGGGCAAACAGCACACACCGACCGTCTGAGCGAGGCTGCTCGCTTCGCTTGCACGTTTGCCCTTCGCAACGACTGCGTCGAGTAAACCAATTGTATTTAATTACGGGCTACCTAAGTGCACAGCGTTAATTGTTTTGGCAAAAATAAGCCCTCTTCATCGAGCTCGGGCTGAATCAAGCGCTGTCGGCCGCAGCGTCCGCCTAGCTATGCCTGCCGGCCGTATCGCTGGCTGTCACCGGAGCCGTCAGTGGACAACGCGCCGTCGTGAAGTGTTCTGTCATTTGCAGGGGCATAATTTTATTGACAGTGTTCACGTAAAGCGAAGCAGTGTTGTGCAGAGTTGTTTATATTGCGTTTCTCGACGTGAATATGTACTCAAGCGGGGGGGGGGGGGGGGGGGGGGGGGGGCTGGATCTGGGCGGAGCTTACGCGCCGCTCGACCGTTCGGATACACGCACGTTGGATCGGACGCCAAATCGTACCGTGTGTCCCCTGCTTAAAGCTCGCTCATGGTTCGGCGTAAGTCCCTGTATATTGTTTATAAATAAAGAAGCCTACCTAGGCATTGTAAACCCAACAATTGGAGCCTAAATGCCTGCCCTCCTCCCAGCTGCGGCTTCGTTTGAGCGACAAAGTCCGATTTCGAAGGCCGTGCTTTTGTAAACTGCATGCCACTGAAGCGGTTGCGAATCTTGAAGGCGCCATCCGCTTCATTTTTTTTTAAATATATACAGTACATTTTCTTAAACTTCGTATAAAAAAGTGCATATTTATACAAAGTTAACACTTTTGGACCCAAGAAATTTGTTAAAGTGTCCCTACCGATTGTTGTTAGGAAAAAACACGTAATTTTCTCATTTACGATACATTTTTCTAAAAACCGTAGAGTGGCGCCACTGCAGTATTTGTGTGGTCGACATACCAGGCCCCGCACACTCTCAAGTTCAACAAATGGCCACAGAGGGCGAAAAATCAATCGAGGCGCGTTTCAGCGTAAGCGCGCAAGTGGAGCTACTGTAATTTGGTCGACTACTTTAATTTGAAGTTGAAGTTGAAGTTGAAGTTGAGGTTTATTTTCTTTCAAAGATGAAAGAGGGAACTGCGACAAAAGGCGGTAAAGCCTGACGAGGTCACAGTTCCCCAAAACAGCCAATACAGCAGTGAGCAACACAGAAATAAATATTAACATAGTATGATAGTGAAAAATACATTGCATCAAAACAACATTGCATCAAATACATTGCATCATAGTATGATAGTGAACAAACTACATTTCATGAAACGACAATATTACCGTGAAAAAAAATATTACTTTTAATACAAAGACAGTGCACCATAAATCAAAGGCAGTGTATAAACATGGCATGAGGTCGATAAAGAAAACACACACATAAACAACTTGATACGAAAACAAGAGACGCTTCGCTAAGTGAAAAACTGACATCATATTGAGTCAGTGCTAATTAGTAACTTTTTTATGTCTTTTTTAAATTTGTTCTTAGAGAGATCAAACATGACGCTTAAAGATGGGTTATTGAGAACAACTGTAATTTGGTAATCGAGCTTTTGTTTGCCGTAATTTGTCCTCGTTTTAGGGACCAAGTTTCTGTGTTGCCGAAGGGGATATTTAGAAGGAGGGCGGTTTGGAGCAATGGAATACAAACGATTACGATGGATGTACTGTAACAGGCGATATGTGTAAACATGGTTTGCTTTAAGTAAATTATGCTTATGATAGAGTGGTAATGTTGGTAGGTTTTCGGGCCTACCATGGTAACCCTCAATAGCCCGCAATGCCTTCTTTTGTAAAAGCAATAACTTCTGTAAGTTACTTATTGTTGTAGTGCCCCAGACCAGTGCACAATAGGACAATTTGGAAAAAAATAGTGCATAGTATATGGACACCTTTAGGGAAACTGGCAAGAGATCGCTGATCCGGTAAAGACAACCTACAGTTTTACTAAGGTCCGTAATAAGTTTTGAAATATGTGTGTTCCATGATAAGTGCTCATTAAACCAGACACCAAGAAATTTCTGAGTTGTTACCTGTTGCAGTTTTGTGTTGGCGTATATTAGGTTAAGTGTGTAATGAACTGAGGCATTAATGGGTCTGAAAATTATGTACCTCGTTTTTGACAAGTTTAAACTGAACTTATTCGCCTGCATCCAAGCGTATAATTTTACCAAATAAGCGTTCACGATAGTTGCTAATTCCGGCAGAGTGCGTGATGTGAAAAAAATATTTGTATCGTCAGCGTACATAACCAAATCTGGGGAATCAGGTATGTTACAGATGTCATTTATATACAATAAGAACAAAAGTGGACCTAATATAGACCCCTGCGGAACCCCTTGGGTAATGCGCAAACGGTCCGAAACAAAATTATTCCATTTAACGTATTGTATTCTGTTATTTAAGTAACTTTTCAGCAAGTTTAGAGCTATTCCGCGTATACCGTAACTGTTCAGCTTACTCAAAAGAATTTCATGCTGTACGCAGTCAAAAGCTTTCCGGAGGTCTAAGAACAGACCGAGAGTATATGCTCTGGATTCAATGTTGTCAATGATTTTTTCTTTAACGGCGAGTAGTGCTTGCTCAGAAGATTTATTTTTCAAAAAACCATACTGAGAAGGGTTAATAATGTTATGTAGGCTAAAGAACTTTTCTAATCTACTATTAATAGCTCCTTCAAATACCTTCGATAACACTGATAACACGGAGATGGGACGATAGTTTGTGATTTCATTTCTATTTCCTCCTTTATATATAGGACAAACACGAGCAATCTTCAATTCATCTGGGAACGTACCACTTGTAAACATCAAATTTATAATATACGCTAGAACCTCGCATATTAATGCAGACACATACTTCAACGGTATTGCTTTGATGTCGTCATGGCCTGCTGAGACATTGTTTTTTATTTTCCCAATGTAGGTAGCTACTTCTTGTGGGATCACAGGCAGCAACGAAATAGAGTTAGGTAAAGTGATAATGAGGTTGCATACGGGAGCATTAGACAGAGCTTGATCTAATGCAGGCTTGCCAGCTTCAATGAAGAAATGGTTTATTGTGTTAGCTAATTGAGTTCCGTGAGCTTGGGAATTAGATGCAGCGATTTCCGAGTGGTCCCTGCACTTGTGTTTGTTTATTAGTTCGTTTATCTCACTCCAAACTTTCTTGCGATCATTATAAATTCTGGAGAACCGTTTTCTATAGTAAGCTGTTTTTGCAAACTTGAGGTCTTTATTTAGTTTATTCCTGAATTTTTTGAATTCTCTAAAAAGGACTGCATCGCGAGTATGTACAAAGTCATGATACATTTTATTTTTAATACGTATCCTGTTATATAACATCTTATCAACCCATGGCTTTCTAGATTTTCTGAAATTGTGTTTCACCTCAATTGCAGGAAATGCAGCATTATAACATTCCATGAACTTGGCAAGAAAAGCAGTATATGCCGCGTTGACGTCAGATATGCTGTATACGTTCTCCCAACATACGTTCTGAATAAGAGTCATAAATTTGATGAGATTTTCATCGGAAATTACCCTAGTTACCCTCGTGGCATTTTTCGATACTGTCTTAATGCGTTTCACAGGAAGAAAACAAAAAATCGGGATGTGGTCACTGATTTCACAAGATAACAGGCCAGACTCCGTTTCTGGAGACACCATATTTGTGACGCAAACATCCAGCAGGGAAGCTGTAGCAACGCTAATTCTGGTAGGCTTGTTTATAGTATTTAAACAACCATAAGATGCAATAAGGCTATTAAATTCTCGCGTACTGCGATCATCGTGCATGAGGTTAATATTAATATCACCCATTATTACAAAAGGCAACCGGGAATTGGCGAGGTTCAAGAGCAAGTTCTCGAAAAATTTGAAAAAAGGTAGTTTGTTCCCTGCGGGAGGTCTGTATACAACAGCTACAATGACACTGGACAGTGATACGGCTAAACACTCAACATTGGAATTTGTTACAGAAATTTCGTCAAACACACACTGTGGATAACAACTTTTTACATACACGGCAAGACCACCACCCCTCATATTCGAACGAAGGAGGCCATGATACTGGTAATGTTTGAATGGAAGATGATCATCGTGCGTTGTAAGCCATGTTTCGGTAAACAAAAGCACATCAAACGGTCGGTTTATTGATCCAAGAAACATATCTAGACCGTCGCGTTTGTTCTTCATACTGCGGACATTATTATGCATAGCAGAGAACATTTCTGTGAGAGGAGTAAACTTACTGTTAAAGTAAGAAGCATCACAATGAATACAGTGGGGCGGGCAATCCACGATATCGACTGGCTAGTCACCAGCTGACAAAGATGTGGATGCCTAATGGGTCATTTTACTGAGGTCAGATCGCGCACAAATTTTTATTGTGTCAGAAGTTTCATCCCTGCGTGCAAAGATTTTGCCTCCGTTCGTCCAAACAAATTTCCAACCTACTTCTTTCTTACGGGCAATGGTTGCTCCCAGCAGTTGTTTGTTGCCGTAAGTCAAGTGTTCATTGACATAGATGCGCCCGCTATCATTGAGACCAAGGTCCCTGTTAGATAGCGTGTGCTTTCTAGCCTTAGAAAGAAATGCATGGCGCTTATCTCGGCGGACAAAGCGGACCAAAATGTTGGTTTCGCCTTTACTACTGATGGGAAGTTTGTGACACGTGTCTAAGTCGGCGATAGAAACTTCTTCATTGATGGCCTCGCCAAGTTTCTCAATTACTTCTCTGGGTTCAATATCTGACTTCACACCTTTGATTTCTAGGTTGTTTAGGCGGCTGTATTGTTCAAGTTCTTCCACTTTTTGGGCCAAGCGTTTGTTTTCAGATCGAAGATTTTCATTACAGCTTACAAGATCGCTAATCTCCTTTCTTAGCGCCTTGATATCAGAGCTGATAACTTTCGTCTCGTCACAAGTGTCGCTACAGAACTTCAAGCTATCCTTGACGGAACGCAACTCGGCCCTCATCTCACGTTTGAAATCTTCTAAAGCCTTCATGATTTCTTTTTCTTTCGACATGGCACAGGAACGGCAGAAAAGCAAATACGCAAATGATTCAAGTTTTCAAGTTTGGCAGCAGTGCGCTACAGTGCAACAAACTATGCACTAATAAAAATCTGTTCAAGTCGCTCACCTGCAAAGAGCAGAGGGAATTAGCGACGTGCTTTCCGTTTGCGCACCGCTGCCAAACTGTTGCAGATCCAGAAGTGTCGCAGTTTATATGCTCGTGGAAAACAGCTGTCGGGCGCCGATTGGACGCCGATTGCGGCCCAGGTACTGCAGGAAATCCGCTGTGTCCAGGCAGGAGTGGTTGCGCAGTGTAGTCCGACGGAGCTCAGGCACGTGTGACGAAATGCAGACGTTTGATGCTGCAAAGAGCAGAGGGAATTAGCGACGTGCTTTCCGTTTGCGCACCGCTGCCAAACTGTTGTAGATCCAGAAGTGTCGCAGTTTATATGCTCGTGGAAAACAGCTGTCGGGCGCCGATTGGACGCCGATTGCGGCCCAGGTACTGCAGGAAATCCACTGTGTCCAGGCAGGAGTGGTTGCGCAGTGTAGTCCGACGGAGCTCAGGCACGTGTGACGAAATGCAGACGTTTGATGCTGCAAAGAGCAGAGGGAATTAGCGACGTGCTTTCCGTTTGCGCACCGCTGCCAAACTGTGCTTTCTCTGCTAGGGGCGCTGAACATGCTGAATTTTTTAATTTACACAAACCATTGACATGAACAATCGAGGTGTATAAGGATGCTTTTTTACCTCAGGCAAATAGGCAGTTGATTTTTTAAATATTTGATTGTTGAAGCTGCTTTTTAGTCATAGCGTCAAGGTTTTTGTGCTCGATTAACCACCGACAGCCGACAGCCTATTGGTATCGATGTGTTTCCTGGCCGTTGGCGTTCGAATACTACGGCGGTAAAACATTTTCGAAAGCATGCTGGTTTCGTCTGCGAGTGATTACATAGACTTGCTGTAAAAAGGTCTACTCTTGGCAAAGAATAGTGCCTCATTTTGTTTAGGCGTTGATTATCATAATGAATGCGGCGGAGGTTGAGGGAGTACGCTTGAAGGTACGTTTTTATGCCGTTGATCTCCATAACACCGCAAGTACGCAAACCGATGTCACAGAACACCCGATGCATCATTGTGTGTTCTCCGTCATCGCTTGTTTGCTGTATGCCTACTAATTCTTCATTTCTTCAAGTGTTGTATCCTCCTTTTGTCCTTGCTCTCTTGTGCTTCACTTACAGTATGTCGTTCCGTCAGCTGTAATGCGCATTTGCAAAACCAATATGTTTGATAAGACGCAGTGGTTATCATAATTTCACTACACGTGTATTAAGCTGGCACATATGGTTCCGATACAGATACCTGTACGCGAACTTGCACGACGTTGATGCGGAGATTAGGATAATTATGACACCCGTAAGGAAGAGGCAGCTGACGGCCGTATAAGCGGTTGCGTTCTTTCCGCCAAACTACCCGGCCTGGTAGTGCTGTAAAGATGCTGTATAAAAGTGACACGCGGTGACAGGGAAATTATTATACTTAGCAGCCGACCGTACGTTTTGTAGCTTAGGTCTTCTTTCTTGTGCGTTTGTGCTACCCTTATTAATGAGCCATTTCTTGACTATGTTCTTGACTATGTAACCGCGTTTGTGTGGATGCGTAGACGTGTGCTTTTTGTTGTACTTGTAAAATGCAAATAAAATATTTTCAGGCTTACTCAATCTTTGGTGTCGTGTGCGTTTATTCCAGTCGAGGCCATCGTGCCACCTGGAAACCGCACTCTGTCAGTAGCCCTACACGAAATGCAACAGCTGGAGCGCGGCGGCACAATTTAACTCAGGGTAACGGCGGCGTAATAAACGAAAAACCGGTCGGGATGCCCTTAAAAGTCAGTTTAGAGTGTGCCTTAACTCGATATGACTCAGCGCTACATGTATTCTGCTGCGCCTCGATCGTGCTCCCGCCAGTTTGGTTGCTGTGTAGCAAACGTAGCGCCTACATTAATATGTAGGCGCTACGTTTGCTACACAGCAACTAAACTGGCGGGAGCACGATCGAGGCGCAGCAGCCAGAAACCCAGTAAAGCCACAGAACACCTGGTGAAGCGTGTGCAAAACCCCGTTTCCGTTTCCTGTTGTACAGCGCCACCTGTGGTCGCATACTTTAGTTCACGACGCCACCGCTATGCTTATTTCCGTAGCACTGTGGAAGGTACAGTTTCCCTTCTCTAAGTTTGTATAGGTGTTCTGTGGACATACCACGTTGGTTGTAGTGAATGCACCTTGCAGTAAGGCGGTATTTGAGTTATATTTTAGAAGTGCCTAGACAAAATCTGCTCCTTGTCGTGTGCAGTAACCATCGCAAACCCTCCGGACTTGTGTAACGCCGTTAGTTCGCCGTGTGTTTCGTGCGATCTACCAGTGTCGACAGTGAGTGTCATACTACAGCGCCCGTCCGAGCTGCCTTTGTTCTGCCGAGCTGCCTGCCCGCGCTCTCGTGAAAAGTCTGGTACTGGAGCTTCGAATCGTAGTGTATGGAAGACTGTTGAAGGTTGTGCTTTTGTGGAGCTGGAGTTCATCGGAAGTTCTACAGTGCTTGCGCCAGAAAAACGTCGGTGCCTCGGTACCTTTGAGACGAAGGAGCGTTGGCCAAGTCTTTTTGAAAGGTAAGCAAGTTTGGCCCTTGCGCGCATTCTTGAACTTATGATTTACGTAATGAACGTTGTGTAACTAGCTAGAGCAACGCGCTTTCTGATCGTAGGTTGGCCGTCTTGCTGTGCACATTTAGCAAACAATTTCACGAAGGCTTCCTCTGATGTTACAGCGTACTTGCATTCTGCTGTAAAATATATGCTACCCGCCTTGATTGCTATGCCTGAACGGGCACACAATTATGAAAACACTGAAAGTTGCTGTTCGTTCGGTAGTTTTCTGGCAAGAAGTTATTCGTTATATATGCATTCCCGCAAGTACAGTACATGTGTAATGTATCCGTCGATGTATCATGGGCTTCGCGCGTTGGCACACGATTCCTATGTTTGACGCTTAAGCAGATAGAAGCTTGTATGAAGATTTTTCTATGTATACAGTTTGGTTTGGATGACCACGTCGCGAGAACCTGTGTATTGTTTATGTTCTTGAGTGTCTTCGCGTATTTGTCTTCTATGTTGCAGACCCGACATAGGCCGATATTACAGTAACGAAGTTTATTTTTAATCGAGACATTTCAGACACCGGCCTTTAAGAAAGACATAGACCAACCAATTCTTACGAACGGGATGCCAGCTCTTGCAATCGTAGGTTATACGGCAGTGCGTAATAAAGTAAGGACTGCGATTTTGTAGCGATACTTACCCCTCGATTCTATACCACTCTTGTCGCCCACCGCAAACGGCCGGCTGTTCCAGTACGTAGCACGGGCCGGGGCGACGGTCAAACCACTAACGAATAACGAAAAGGAATAGCATCGCTACAAAATCGCGATCTAGCTTTCAGAATGCTTTTCATGTGCTTAATATTTTTGTTTAATCCAATGCGCCACGTTTTACTGCATACTTGAGTTTTGTTTTTGATTGTCCTGGTAGCCTGTTGTTGCTGATTTCGTTCCTTCCTGAAACTTCGCTTGTTACAAAATATCAGTGTAACCTCCTTAGATATAACAAAGAGACATTTGTGCAACCAGACGCAAATTCATGCAGCTGGCTGTGTGAGGCTCTCTTTGCAATTCCACATGACACTGGTAAATCACAAATTCCCAGGTTCACAACACAATAAATTAAACATTTCTTACTTTTGAAGGCTATGCGGATTCTGGAGGCATCCCTACATCAAGCAGGAACCTGCTGCACTGCTGGAAGCTGGACAGCACGACAATAAAGCACGTGATCTGTGTGCTTTCTCAAAGGTGCGTACAAAACTGGCGCTGCCTTTCGAGTTGTAGGACACATTTGTGTAATATGCAATCATTTTACTGTATTGCCATTTTCAGGATTTCTAGTGGCTGATCACGAATTTTATGTTTTGGTGGAGTGCCCTCAGTTTAATGAATTTACCTAAAGTAGCCTCCTCTGAGTTAAATATAATTGGACGCTTGAGTAATTATGCCTTATATACTCCATATAGACTATATTATTCTAGCCAAAATGCCTTTTTAAGAACCATGAATTGAGGTTTCGCGTCTCGAAAAATGCGTTGTACCGCCTAAAGACATGGTTTAGACAAAAGTGCCTTAAGCAATGCTTTCGCACAAAAGTTGTATCATCAAGAGTTTCATAGAAGCCTGTGTGGTCGGTATGAAACATGACAAAGAAAGACATAGACCAACCAAATACAACATTAAAAGCAATACATTTTGGCTTCCATATGGAAGCCTTGTTCACAATAAGGCAAAAAAACGTGGAAGTGCATATTTAATTAAGTAAGTTTTAGCATAAGATGGGCGTGGGCTCCTTGGTTTCAGATAAACGTGGGTCCTGTTGATTGCATCTCCAGGGAATCCGGGTACAGGCATGGCTTCCAATTTCTTTCCTGGCCGATTATGCTAGACACTATCCAGTCACTATTGTGTTTAGTCATTGCTGCATGCTCTGCCAAAGCATTTGATGCCACTCTTTTCTCATCCACGTAGTTCTGATGTTGGCGTAGCCATTGTTTAAAGTTGCCCATTGCCGTAATGTAGATAGTATTCATATACACATGTTATGTTTCAAAGGTCAGAATTCATGTCAGTAAAATTTTTGATACAGGTTGTTACTGGGATGGCTACCTCGTTGGTTTAGCATGGCTTGTCACTGGGATTGCTCTCTTGTTTGTTTAGCTTCTTGTCGCGTTCTTATGGATTTGATTTTGTGCACCATGAGATGTTACACACACACCTTGCATATACATGAAAAAAAGGTTTACAGCAGAGATAACATATATGCATGGGCATATATATGTGTCAATAAAATACCCGAGCCTCATTTCTGCCTACAGAAAAAGAAGTTATTTCTCCTCGAGGGCATGACTGCTTCCAATAATGAACCTCCAAGGGAAGGTTTTCTCTAATCCCCATTTTTGATATCTACATGCTTATGTGGCATGTACAAACTGGACGAGTGGTCTAAATTTTAAATTTGAGTAATAATTGCAATAAATAACTCATTTCACCTGTCTTCTAATGACTCTAAAATTCTATGCTTCTACCTTGCCAAACCTTTTATGAAATTAGTTTGATGAGGCCCAATATACAGGGCTTTCTAAATTGAAGGTATCAGTACCTATTAAAGACTGTGCTAACTATGAAAATGCTGCTTGTGTATGTGGTTTATTCATTTCTCAGACAAAAGCTTTACACCCAAGTGCAGTCAGTAAATCGAAAACAATTGCGTCTTGTTCAATAGTTCTCGAGCACTTGTGCGTCACTATAGTCGGATACAACTTTAGAAAAAAGGGGAGGCCCCGCCCAGATGACTGAAGCGCGACGTCCGATTGCCTCCGCGACTAAAATAATCCCGCTCAAAAAATTGTGCTTCGGAAACGCGCAATTCTCGGTATAAATAAAGACTTTGATGACTGGATTAGTAGAGCTCTCATGTGCTACAGCACATGCCAGATCGCGACAGAAAAATAACCCCGTGCCTTCCACAACGCTGCCCGTCGTCTGCTCTTTAGCTTCATTGCAAGTGGCAAAAGTAGAAAGAGCAACTCTGCATGGCATTTGTGCTTGTTTACATGTACATGGCAAATTTACTACTCCTGTTCCGAGCTTCAAATGAATCAGTTGCTACTGAACCAGTACTTATATAAAACAATGCATTTATCGCAACCATTACAAACCCAAGATGCTCAGTGTCAGCGAAAGCACCGGGTTAAAGGTGAGGAGGGAGGTCAAAGCTTCGCATATTTCGGGTGGCAAACTGTCGACACCCTCGTGAAAACGCCCACAAAATGTGGAGAAAAGAAGAAGCAGCACGAAGTAGGACACATGTGCGCTGAGGTCGTGTGCACGATTTCTTTCACCACAACGAGATACCGACGATCGAGAAGATCACTAACGAGTTCTCGAAGCGTATGTGGTGTTATGTTTGTGCCCTGGGATTTGCCTGACGGAAGGCCAGTGCTATGGTTTGTCGACCGTGGAGGCAGCATTCATCCCTGCATGGTGCCTGCCTGCTTCGGACACGACTACGTGCACGGCTCGGGTTTCCTCGCGGCTGCACGGCGTCCACGACGGAAGCAGCCACCGGATCACGGACTGCTTTTCGGCCCCTCCCCGTCCCGGCAGCAATGCAACCCCCCCTCCCCCTCGTTTGTCCGGCGGCGCCCGCACCACAAACGACTCCCGCTGTGTTGGGGACAGTTTCCAAAGGAGGGCTGTGTTTCGACCCAGTGCCTTGCAGTTGGTTCCCTTTGTCCTATGCGGGCCATAAAACTTGACCAGCGCACCATTCTGACCGACCGCCAAATCGTCCCGACGCCGCAGCGCGGTTCAAGGAAGCGCCGGCCACCGAGAGCGGCATTAGGACACCGGAGGCTGCCCGGACCCTCTCTCTCTCGACCTTGTTTCGTCCTTGGGGACTGTCTGGGGGATCTTTGGACTGAGGGGTGTTATTTAAGCAGCTTGCAGCTGCTCTGTTGGTCTCTGTCCTGATAACGACAACATGTAAACATTGTATAAAGAATTATTCGCAGAGAAAACTCTCCTCGTCTCTGAATCTGCGTGAAGCGAGGTCCAGACCTCCTGCCAGCCACACATACCTCGGCAAACGCAACAATGGATCTCCCATCACTGAAGCGGTGTACTGTGTGTCAAGCACAGGAGCCAAGCATTCTCCCGTGGCCTCTCAAATAAATAAGCAGTTCATTTGATGATATATTCCTTTTAATGGAAGCCCAATTCTGAAAAAGCAATGTCCTGCACAGATCATGCTCAATATAAGCGTTGGCATGGAAACGTGCAGAAATGCCGGAAAATCTGAATGCAAATGCAGTTATTAATCCTGAATAACTATGTGGGGTCCGAAATGCTCATTCGGGCATCCACTGTCCAGCTTCACACGAAAAAGCAGTAGTCAACGTGAATGAAATTGACAGCCACTCTTAGCAGCCTGCACGCCAAAGCACATTGTGCTTTGCGTGCAGTTGTGCTGCCCCTACTGTTTTTTCCAGCCCGTTGAGATGAATAATGCCAATGTCAGAAGGCCCAATACTCTATTGGGCAGCCACCTATGAGCATGACGGGCCCTGTGATGAAATAACAGTCATCAGGGCACGCTTCAAAGGCACCTTTAGCAGTCTGCACGTCAAAGCGCAGTCAATCCGTCGCCACTGTTGGTGAAATGGCAGCAATCAATGGAGAATGACAGCCACTGTTGGCAGCTTGCATGCAAACACACATTCATGTGGTGGCATTGTTTATTTTGGTTACCTGGCCCAGGCAAGTAATGCGAATAAGAGAACAATTATCAAACATCATTAGCTTAGTTAGGCCCAATATACCCAGGCGGGTAGCTATTAATAGCAGTAGTCAAGGGCACGCTCAAAAGGCACCATTAGCAGTCTGCATGTCAAATCACAGTCATACCGCAGCCATTGTTGTATTTGTTTATCTGACCGGGCAAGTAACACCAATGTAAGCACAATTATTCACCCTGAATAGCTCTGCTAGCATTGTGCTAAAAAATGCTGAGTGAAGTTGAATGTGTTTTATTGAGGCAATTATTTAATTCACAAGCCATCGGCATGTCGATCAACGGCCAGGTTCAGACAATGTCATTTGTGAAGTAATAAAGGGTGAAAGTTGCAAAAGCTCTTAGTGCACTGCTTTGTTGGGCTCCATTCACTGAATAATGTCTTTGCAACGGCGAAAGCGTCAGACAGAAATCACACCTCACTGCACATTGTTATTCGTGCTGAAAATTTTCACCATCATATGTGATAGGCAGTGAAACCGTTTGTTTACTAAGACTGCATGCATGAAAAATTCAACAGCATAGCAAGGTGTTTCACAATATGCAGCCTTTCATGTGCACTTCTGGCTAGCTGCCACATGCACTGACGCATAAACATGAACAGAGGTAAGAGGCAAAGTTACTTTGCAACCCACATGACGCTTTTAAGAAAATGTATCTCTAAACCTTTCTGTTTTGATAGGCGATCAAAATTTGTTTTGAGCAAGTTGGTTAGTCACATTGCAGCAACAGCACAAGAAACAAGGACAGAAAACGCAGCGAGTAGGCAGATTGAGAAGACGAGGTAGACCAGCGAGAAAGGTTTTAATGAGATGGAAGAGGCCAGTTGTGCAGTGTACAGGAGTTAGTGCTTTGAATGAGATTGGCTAATGAAAATGTGTAAAGACTTTGCTGAAAGAAAACTAGCAAAAACAAATGCTAATATAAAATAAAAGGACAAATATGAGTAAGTGCAAACACGCATGGAAGCAGGAACGCTGGCAACACAACTTATGCGTGACTGTGCCACAGCACGCATTCTACAGCTTGCGTGCGCGGTGAGCACTGGTGGAAAGAAATCAATCGACGGTGCTATACACAACGCTCGAACACCGCTGTTAGACGCTCGGCTATCTCACTGTTGACAACAATCATTCACGCTAAGTTGACGGCAACAAATCTTTGCATTGGAGGCTTCTTTTGCAAATATTTTCTGTTGAGACGCTCGTAGGTTTGTTTCACGCACGCTTTTCTAATTTCTCCTCAGAATGGTTTTGCTCCATCACTTTACCCCGTCCGATGGAAAATGCAGCGACACGGTACACGAACTCACCCGCAGCTGACAGCAGGCACCAGACTTTGGCAAACTTTTCTTGTCCTAACTTCACTCGGGAGCGAAATAAAAAACATGGAACAAACAGGCAGGATGTGTGTATGCAGCAGTCACCGAGACATCCTGTTTTCAGGCAAAGCATAGCGCAGCATCAGCAATGCTCGCTGCAATGTTTCTTCGCCGGATCACGGCTTAGAATACACGCACGCAGCACAGATGCCGCATCGTAAGCTCGCAGTAATATTTCCGGCATGATAGACAATGACAAACTGTTTGGGAATTCACTGTGACGAGGCATTGACGCGCACAGCTGACGCGACTTGGCCTAGTTCGAAGCCCGGGCGGCCATCTTCTCCGACGGCGGGCCACCGGCCGTCCGGCGCATGACATCAGTCCAGAGTGCGCAACCATTAGTGGATGCTCGTGTGCATCCGCCTCGGAGGAGTAAACGCCTCTGTTTTTCTAAAGTTGTATCCGACTATAATCGAGCACAGCTTGACCCTTGGCCTAATACTAAATCAGGCTTGAAGCTTTCAATGTCTGCTAATCGCTAGAACAGCACCAGATCTCATTCTGTGCCAAGGGGTGGAACGCATTCGCTTAGAGCTAGGCAGATGAATGTCTTTCTTTCGCATTGAAGTTCCCAATACTTTCTAGTCTTAGGTGAAAGTACACAGCTCAGCACAACGCACGTATGGTATACGTAAGGGTACTTTGTTCTTTAAACCATATCAACAAGAAGCAGCTACTTCCGTTTTTGCACACCTTACCCTATTTCCTAACCTTTCCTTGATCAAAAGTGTGGAAAATTAATCTGTGCTTGTTCTATTGTTTCACAGGTAGACATCGGCGACGGTGTATATGTTGAAAAGTGCCTGCTGAAGAGGCTGCGCCTGGATGCTAACAACTCAGGCTTCAAGTTCGCGGGGGTCCTCCTTAAGGCTCCTTTTACAAAAGAAGAGGTTGAAGGGAGGCGCTACACATGGATGCGCAGCGATTGTTTGTGACATCGTCACTGCTGGCAGGCCTGGCCTGCCTTTTCGCTTCGTTCTGGGTCTTCCACGTTATCTACTCGAAAAGGCCCACAGGGTTTTGACATTTATTGAGCACTGCTTTCTGGATTTGAGCTACACAAAGCTGCAGGTGAAAGCATTGGATTTAGTCAATATTTACAAGAACTATTGCTAGGCAAAAAAATTTTCAGATGCATATCCTCAAGAAAGTTTCTGTAAAAATTATTTTGCCTAACAAAAGCACTCGTGGGTTCTGTGGCTGGCAGCTTGCCCAAGCCATGTAGCACAGTGCTTGCTTTAAAGGGACACGAAAGGGAAAATTTATTTGAGCGTTATCAAATCATTTTTCTACAACACCGAAAAAACAACTCCCTCCATGAGAATTGGCTTGATAAGCCAGATAACTTGCAAAAACGAAAACTGGTGTCGCCACCACCACCTTATAATTCCTGCACCAGCTCGCTGTGATATGGAATTTGACGGTGTCTGTTCGGGTCTAGCTAATGTTCTACTGGCCAATATTGATGAATTCTGTTGTAAAGGTGTCAAAGAATATACTTAGTTAAAGTATGACTCCACACTGATGTGCGGGCACTGCATAAAACTTGAAAGTTAAATCTTCATTTTCTCATCTATTAATCCGCTTATTGCCACAATATTCATGAATACAGTTCTGAAAGATTGTTTTATCAGTCTAAAATGATTTATTGTTTCTCTTTAGTATCTCTGTAATGGACCTTTAGCAACAAAATGTGTGTTAGTTTGCGACAGGTATTCTCAGCGGGGGCAAGAGCACCAGCAGCATGCTCAGTGATTCTGTACCAACTGATAATTTGAAGGATGTCCTGTGCCACTAGGGTTAGGCCAACATGACTCTGTGTTAATCACCACAAGTGTATTATGCAAAACTTAATGGCCCAGAAATTGGTAATTCAGGGGGGAGTTGAATTAGCTGTTTATTTTTTTTTTCTTTATCATGGACTTCTCACATTACACTTTGTCACAACGCATTCACTTTAAAGTAACTGGAGAATAAGGTGGTTTGGTATTCAGACATGCCTTCTGTGTGTAAACAGTGTTAGATGAGCAATACAAAGATACACCATAGATGCTGACTGGCAACATGAAGGGGTTTGAGGGCAGCTACGAATATACATCCTTGTAGTCGTACCTATAGCACTATGTTCAATTTGTCACACAAGCATATGGCATCCATCACAACTGCATGCCTAGAAAAAGACAAGGGCAACACACTCAATTACCTTTTATTCTATCTAAGAAGCACTACAATATTTAGGCAACGAAATTGACATCTGGCTTGTACCCATAAGTACTGCAATACAGTTGTATAACATGTTCCTCTTGTGTGGAAAAAGGGCTGCATACGTTTTCTTTGAGCACAAGGGGGAGTGGTATCAGTTAAAGCCCCTCCATCCACGCGCCACTGCCGCTTTCTTAAGTAGCGACAACCTTTGTTGTGCGCCGCCTTTTCCCGTGACATCAAATCCGGTTCCAGCATTTCCAGTTTCAAAGTTTCCGGTTCCGGCGTTACCGCTTCCTGGAGTTGTGCTGCGGGAATTTCCGCTTTGACTGCCGATGGTGAGATGCCCACGCGTGCTTAGCAGAGCTGTGGTAGTCACCATGAGAAGAATGCAAAGGCGACAAGCTGTTGTATTCCGCTGAAGTAGTAACTCGCGGTCGCTGTTTTCTAAATGCACGAAAAATGGCAGTGGTCTCCAAGCGCCCAGGCACTACATTCCACTGTACGTTGTCTCGTGGCACAACCCGTCGCAGGTTGACGCGAAACAGCGAACACGATCAGATCGCTGGTTACAATAGGCGGTGGTACTTGGATGGAATCGCATTCACAGTTTAAACCGCAGCTGGTGCAATTAAAGCCTCTCCATCGACGCGAAAGTAAACAACGTTAAGAAAAACATAGCGTTACTTCCACTCGGAACAGGAAGCTGCAGCTACGGAAGTTCCGCTTGACGCCGGAAGCTAAAGGGGCGAGTGGCAGAGGAACGTGGAGGAAGAGGGTAGGTTGGCGGTACTTAACCTGGTCGGCGGAAACGTGTATGGAGGGGCTTTAGTATCAGTTAATGGCTGTTTTCACATATATGTTTTGTCGTGTGTATTAGCAATCACCACTTTCCTTATCTGAGTGAGGTCATTTTTTAGAAAGTTTGAAAGTTTATAGAACATGTTGCTCATGGTTGTTGCAGTTTTCTTCCTAACTATCCATTCATTGCACTGTGCACCCATGTCTTGGGCAACTAGCTGTTTGAAGGTCAGCATGCTATCGATGGGTCTAATGATAATCTCTAGTGCCCTCTCATTTGCTTGTTGCAATACTTAAGAGTTAGATTTTGTATATTGTGTCACTTGTTTATTTTCACTGTACTTTAGTTTCACTACATCTTGAATGTGTTGTGATAGTTTTTCTTTTGCAATGAAAGATATGGTGGGCAGTTGCCGACACTAATGTTTCGCTGGGGCAGTAATGGTCATTAGCAGCAGATGCTAGCTGCCCTTAAGTGCAATGTTTTTATGTTGCATAGTATTGTTCATGATCCATTGAATGCACTGCACGCGCATGTTGTGGACAACTGCCTGTTTGAAGAAATTATCTGCATATTCAGTGGGTCTAATGTGAACATCTCTACTACTGACTTAGCTTCACTACATCTTGAATGTGTTGTGATAGTTTTTATTTTGCCGTGACAGATGTGGTGGGCAGTTGCCGGCACTAATGTGATAGTACGAATGCTTGCTGTATTTACCACATGGTTGTTTCATTTCGTCTGAGGCAGTAGTGGCCGTTAGCAGCAGATGTCATTTGGCATTAAGTGCAATATTTTTATGTTGCATAGTTTTGTCCATAATCATCCATTGAATGCACTGCAGACCCATGTTCTGGACAACTGCCTGTTTGAAGGAATGACCTGCATATTCAGTGTGTCTAATGTGAACATCTCTAGTACTGCCTGTGTATTTGTGAGTTAGATTTTGTATTGTGTGTCATTTTGTTTTCGCTGTGCTTTAGTTTCACTACATCGTGAATGGGTTGATAGTTTTCCTTTTGCAGTGAGAGATATGATGGGCAGTGGCCGGCACTAATGTGATAGTACGAATGCTTGCTGTATTTACCACATGGTTGTTTCATTTTGTCTGGCGCAGTAATGGCCGTTAGCAGCAGATGCCATTTGGCCTTAAGTGCAATATTTTTATGTTGCATAGTTATGTTCATACTAATCCATTGGATGCACAGCACACCCATGTTCTGGACAACTGCCTGTTTGAAGGAATGACCTGCATATTCAGTGGGTTTAATGTGAACGTCTCTAGTACTGACTGTATATTTATCAGTTAGATTTTATATTGTATGTTGCTTGTTTTCACTGTACTTTAGTGGGATTGCACATTGAATGTGTTGTGATGTATTTTATTTTGCTATGAGAGATCTAATGGGCAGTTACCAGCCCCCAGTCTGTGTATTAGTACAAATATTTATTATGCTTATCACAGCATGTTGTAAGGCTATAGTTTTGTGATGATTAACTCATGCCTGACTTTTTTATGAGAAACATGTCACAACTAATAAACAATCACTCATGCTTGGGATCCATGAAATCATCCTTGTAATCTTTCAATTGTCTTCGAACTACTTCCACATCAGGCCCAAGAAACTCCAGAACGCGCTTGAAGAATTACTCTCGGAAAGAACCGAGAAAACCTGATGAACGACGTAAAAGAATACTCCGAGATCAGCTCCAAGAAACCACAGAATGGGCTTGAAAATTTCTCTCAGGTAGAGCTACGAAACCTTGATAACGAGGTAAGAAAATACCCCGACATCAGTACCAACAAACTCGAGAATAGGCCTGAAAATAACTCCCAGGAATAGCCTAGAAAACTGGATGAATGATGTAAAAAAGTAATCCCACATCACCTCCAAAAAACTCCAGAATGGGCTTGAAAAATTACTATCAGATAAAGCTGAGAAAAGTTAATGAAGGAGGTAAAAAAATACTCTCACATCAGACCCAAGAAACTCGCGAATGGGCTTGAAAAATAACTCTCAGGAATAGCCGCTAGAACTTCGTGATGGGAGTAAAAATATAGTCGCACTATCGTCCCTAAAAACCTTCCCACAGATTAAAAAATTACTCTCGTTTCTACATACAAAAAACTTGGTCAGCATGGTAGTAAATTTTTACCTCGACTGGTACGTAGTAAAAAAAACCCAGAAACGGGAATGCGATACAGGACGAGCGGTTTACTCCCGTTTCGCGTTATTTTTGTTTAGTGTGTAGTCGAAGCCAAGGTCAAAGGCAAGGCCATCCAAGGTGAAAGAGTTTGTCGCTGTTGCGCGCGCACTCCCACACGCCCGCTCACTGACTGTGATTAGCTGGGAGCCGCTTTACTTCGCTCACCGGTACAGATGTGCGTGCCACACATCTGTACCGGTCCGGACATCAACCCAGGTCCGGACCCTTGGAAGAAACTAGCCATGGGTGAGTTGGAGTTAATTGACAACTTGAAATACCTGAAAGCTCAGTTATTGACAAATCCTAAAACAAGAACTCACTTCAGTAAGCGCCATTACTCAATTAAAGATCTGCTACCACAACACTGCGCTGACCCGATGTAATCCGGTCTAATCCAGGAGAAGCGACGACACTCGGGCTACTCTATAGGCTCATCTGCGAACTTTTACAGCGTCAAAGGAACGAAAGCGCTTTCCCTTTCCCTCACCTTAGTTTGCCGGTTTCGTTTGAGACGGCGACGACTCACAGCTGCTCAGCGCAGCTGGCTTAGCCGCTCATGCTTTTTTGGGGTGTGGGTTGAGTGCTGTGAGTGTATTCCTTGGCTTAAATTAAACTTTGCGCTTGATCTGGAAGACCGACCATGGGGAAGCTTCGGAACCATCCACGTTTGTGGGGGAGTCAAGAAACTACCGAGGCAGAGGAGTTCAGATAAGATGACGTGAAGGTTATATCGGGGAATCACAACACTTGTGCGGCTCTGTGGCGTACGCCAGGTTAGTGCGATCCCCCGCAAACGACTGGTAGGCGACATTCTGTTTTGTAAGCATTTCTTTTTTGTTATTGAAGCCTGTTCGAGCACTCCCGAAAATCACAAACTAGAGTAGCTATGCCTCTGCTTGGTGAAAGCTTAGTTTAACGCACAGTAGGTTCGATGAGTCAGCGTAAACTTTATTGTTCCTTAGCGTTTCAATAATAATTTTTTGCCCAGCAGGTTTGTTGACCCACGAGATGATGCTCGCGCTCATATATTGCTGTGTCTCAAGGCACGCAGTGAGCTTACAACGATTTTAGTAACTTATTAAAGCAGAAGCTACCAGTCTTGCACAATTTCTTTTATGCGTTGCATATTGCAATCACTCAGTTCAGCCCTTGGGCGCGGCCGGGCAGCCACCATTGGCGGTATGAGCCATCATAGTGGCTCATACCCCTACACTAGAGTTTTATGCGTTGCATATTGCAATCACTCAGTTCAGCCCTTGGGCGCGGCCGGGCAGCCACCATTGACCTTTAGCGCAACCACGTGACGTGACGTCACGACACCCGGAGGAAAAGCTGGGCCCCAACTCGCGCGCAATATGCAACGCATTCTTGGCTTAACCAAGCTAAGCCTGGCCATTTTTTTTCTTTTTTCGAACATTTGGTTCTTCACCGATAGTCGAAGAAAAAAGGCTCACTGTAGGCGTTCCGACGGAGTTCGGTGAATTTTTGCTAGTTTTTGAACGAGGCCTTCATTCCTCCACTCTATTCAAGCTGAACGAGGCTCACACCTTGGCACCTGTGTTGAATGTCTTATTATAGATGCGCTGCGTGGCTAGATTAGTCGGGCGCACCCAAAAGAGCGGGTGTGCCGAAGTTGCTAGTCCTGCGGTGAGCATCTCACAGACGGCACTTCTTTCGGTCCACTCAGAACGAACCTATTGTGTTAAGCGGTGCTGCCTGTTAATGTCCGCGATTGGTTCCTGACAGTCGTAGGCAAGTTCGGTACAATGCTTTAAGACCAAGCGCAAGATCTGTTTGTTTACTTTTGTTCTCGATGCGCGTGCATGCGAGTATGTGTGTGTTGCTTGGGTGATTTGCGATGTTTCTATCTTGCAGCACTTCAGCTGCCTTTCAGCTGCCTTGCAGCTGCCTTTCTATTGAGTGCTCATTTTAATGGTCTCTAATTGAAGCAAATTATGATGGCTGTCTTTTTTTCGCATTTAAAGAAACAGACGAAACCCGCTAGACAGGATGAGGTAGAGACGTTGAAAAGCCTGCCAATTTCCGAACGGTAAAAGAGTACGCAATGGCTCCAAAAGGTGGGTATTTGAACTGACGCATTTACGATGGTATCTAATGTAAGCAGGACGCACACACACGCACCCCCCCCCCCCCTACACACACATATATATATATATAAACGAGAAGAAAGGGGGTTAACCGAGGGGCCTGATTTTAACCAGTCATATTATAAGAAGCCAACAAAAACTGACACCAAGGACAACGTATGGGAAATTACTTGTGCTTAATAAATGAACTAATGAAACGATAAATTATTGGAAATTAAAGTGGATGAAAAAACAACTTGCCGCAGGTGGGAACCGAACCCACAACCTTCGCATCCACTTTTTTTCATCCATTTTAATTTCCAATAAGCACTAGTAATTTGCCGATTGAGGAGGCAGCAGTTACGAAGTACCATGCAGCTCTCACCACGAGAGGGACCATCTAGGCTACAGAAATATGCGAAAAGCTTTCCCTCGTGACTTCTTTGCCACAAATAACTAATTTGCATTAAAACTATTTCATGGTTTGTTGTTAAAAGGGGAGAAAAGAAAATCCTTAGAACATGTTTTCGCCAATGATTTATTAAAGATAGGAGCTTCAGTTGTAGCCAGAATGAACAATTGCATCCGTACTAACATGCATCCACATCATATGGCGCGGTCGATAATTCATTTATGTTGATCTCACTCTACAAGTACTACCGTAGAGCCAATGAAGGAGACCGTGGATGAACAGAGCGCGTCCTACTTGCACAGACGGGTCATTCCTGGCTCAAGACTTTTGATCATAACTTATTTGCCAGAGATAAAGACTAATTTGAATAGTGATTTATTAATTTATTATTTACATATTTATTCGTGCCTCAAGGCCCAAACATATTTCACACAGGAGTGGTAGATGTGAGAATATTAATACATATGAAAATTAATACAAATGAGATTAAGAATACTACAAAATTACAATTCCCTATTAGGTAGTAGTGCGCGAAAAGAATAGGGTAGCAATACATGTGAGAATAATAATAAAAGAAATAGTACTTCTTATGGTACAATGATGGCTACTAGTGCTGGAGCGATGGAGCTAGGGCGATTAATCCCGGAAGGTGATTCCAGTCCACTCAAGTAGGTGAATGAAAGCGTTCAGGTTGGCTTTTGCATGGGAAGCAGCCATAGTGTGACCTTGTCAGCGTAATCGATGCGTGAAGAAGTGTAGGATAGTCGTGTTATTAAGTGAAGAGCATAGCTGTAGAATGTGATGATGGATTTTTCGAAATGAAGAGAGGTGAAAATGTCTGCGGCGGGATGCAACTGAAGGAAGGGGGACTGTATTTTTCATGTCATTGATACTAGCTCCGTGCCGATAATTGGAAGTAATCAATCAATAATATTTTGGACAAATTCGATTAAAGTAATGACTGTGCTAGAAGAGCGATCCCATGTAGAAGACGCGTATTCAAATTTTGTTCTGACTAGAGTTTTCTATGGTAGCGGCTTAAGAGATGAAGGGAGAACAAGAAATTTTACGACGGAGATAACTGAGC
Source organism: Dermacentor andersoni (assembly GCF_023375885.2). Lineage (NCBI taxonomy): Eukaryota > Metazoa > Arthropoda > Arachnida > Ixodida > Ixodidae > Dermacentor > Dermacentor andersoni. Next base: position 3,568,991 of record NC_092823.1, read on the forward strand.
ATGCTGTTAGCATCCTTAACTTTGCAATTGGAACGCAGAGTCTAGTTCAGGATTGAGATTATGTTAACGCCGAGATATCGCTACGAACTAACACATTCCAAAGTCATGTAATTGAGAAAATGGCAAGGAAGGGGCACATGTGGTTATAGAGCAGCTTATGGCTACAAGATGTGCAAGCGTTAATTGTCTGCATGGAATGGTGTTTTAATTCTTTTTGTTTTTTTTTACAACTGAAGGAAAGGTATTGGCAAAATCCTTCAGTGGCTCATCTAAATTTTGTAGTTATACGACACGCACATTCTTGCGCCCGCATCCCGTTGTTTGGCTTTGAGGTTTTACTGGGTCATGTGACCGTGATTACTCTGTCTCCTGAGTGAACAGTGGGCCTTCTTTAGTAAGGACCTGTATGGACCCGTTTTCGCGCTGCTTTTTTATCATGATTTTGTTCAACATCTCTTGTAATTTCGACCAAACGCGCAAGATCAACGAACTGAAAGTTTCCAATACTTGTAAATTGTGCGCTCTGTGTGCGATGAAGTCCTCTAAAATGCCCCGTTTCTGCCTGCATCGCAAATTTTACCCTGCTTCTCGACTAGACAATTTGCACTTTGCTAACATTTCCTTTCATTTAGCAGTGTCACGTCCACCATGGCGACAGGTATAGCCTACATTCAAGACACATTTTGTTTCAATCTTAATTTTTGACTTTCGGTGAAAAGCGGAATAACTTCTTCGAAGCGTATGAGTGCAATGTCAGTAAGCGTGAGTCTACCGCAAGCCGCTCAAACGGCTATTGCGAATTTGTCTTTGGACATTAAAATGACGCTGCATATATGATGCTACATATGCTGAGATGAATTACTAGTCACGTTTTGCCTGGATTCGAAAGTCTGACTAGCACACAAAGCTCGGCTGCAGAAGAAAGATACACAAACACAAAGAAAGGACAGTTGCGAAAAGTGTTGAAAAATGGCAAGGCACAAATAGAAACTGCTTTGTAACCTCTAGAAAGTCCGATATTTACACGGAAGGGGACAATATTATAGCATCAAGGGCATTTGGTCGATAACCAGACATGGCGACGCAGTTTTTTTGTCATGTTAAGGAAGGGCGTGTCTCTCGCCTCGTTCAACTGGACTGAAAGTCATCACGCTTGTTCGAGCCACAACAAAAAATTGCTCGTCTCCTCGATTGTAATCTGGAAAATTGGCTGGACAGTACGAACAATCTTTTCTTGGTTTTCGTTTCTGCTTATTTTTATTTTGTGCAATAATACACATAAAACAAAAGCGCGGATGACAATGTTCATCGAGATAAGGCTTAGGTTCCTAATGGAAACGCGGCCAGACATGGGCGCATTATACTTTCAGAGAACCCTCTTTACCATACCATTATCTTTTTATTCATCTGAGATACCCTTTTTTCTTGTCTGCCCTCTCATCGCGTGTTTCAGCAACAGGCAAGGAAATCAGCTCGTCCGGCAAACCATTTTGTCTCTCTTTTAATAAACATATTTCGCCCTCTCGAAATGCACACGTATACCTGTCGTCGCTCTTCGTATCTGAACATTCTCCGTCTTCCACCATGTGCTCAATCTCTTCTTTATTTATGCCTTTCTTCGCATTAGCTTATTTGGCTCACCAGCTCTCTGTTTTTTTTACCCGCTACCGGGTGTTTCTTTCACTATTCCTTTCCAATCAGCGCTAGCGAACCAAGTGCGGTTAATTACGAGTCCTTTCCTGGGTTTCCTTCCCGCGCGCTCGTTTCAGATGTTCCTTCATTAGGCAGGAACCTAATTACTTCGCAACCTTCAATTCTTAATTTATTTGCACCTTCTTGCAAAATTTTTACTTCCCTTACCTGCTTTTTGCACCTTCCTGATTATTACACTGGTGACAGTCTTTCAGTTACGATTCTGGGCGCCACAATGTTTTGCACGTGGTGGCTTTGGGTAATTTAGGTTTTTTCGGCTATGCTTTTCTAGCCAGAGATTATTATTATTATTATTATTATTATTATTATTATTATTCACCGCCGGTTAGCGGTTGAACACTTCTGGAAAAAACAAGTTGAACGCACCCAGAGAAACACAAGATGATTTTGAAGGTTCACTTGAGAAAGCTGCTAAAATAAAACACTGCCTAACGGAACGAAACTGTAATGGAACACATAAAATTTTCACAGATATAAATGAAAGATTACTCACACACTGGAACGCGTCCTAATAATATTGTGCAAATTTCGGTAATATTCAAATATTTGTGGGATTGTTGATGGCTCTCAATAACTAATGTCCTCGACGTTAGCCAAGCCGGAAAGAGTTATAAGACGTCGCATAGACGTCGCATACAATCTGAAGGATTCACATTTGTTGGCATGCCGTAATGTGCGATTATCTACAAGGTGTGGCGTTGCTCAGACAAGCGTACTTGTAGAGCAAGTATGTCTTTTCACAAGTTTGTTATACGCTTATTGTTTTGTGACCTTTCTTTCGCGGACAACTTATAATAAGAAAAAAAATTAACTTTAGTGGGGGGTTGCAGCATTCGTAAGTTAACCAAAAATAGTTCGTTGTAGAGCACTGGAGGGTTATTGCTTTTCTATGCGTTTTTATCAATGCATTTCTACATCCAGCATTACTTCTGATTGTGTTGTTTGTGATAACGCGTGTATTGTCACAATGACATGCAGATTCTTTCTGCAAGTTTCTAAGAGACTCATATTTAAAGTTGAAATTGGGCTCCGATAAGAATACGACATGCATTTCTCTATATATATCCACGTTCGTTCAGTGCACTTCTGTGTTTAGAATGAACCAAATGGTTCGCAATACATTTCGGCGCGAGCGGAATTCGTTTAGTGCAGTTCACGGTGATCGTTGAAAGAAATGAACGAAACTGAACAGCACACTTCGAGAGTAGACACTCTGTTGTAGGGTAATATCTCCCCTTATTTCACACACTACACCGTAGCATGTGAAACAGTTTAATGGCAGAATTAGCACGCTTGCGTATATTAACGTCGATTTATTTATTCGATTGATCAGAATGTGTTGCCCTCGGCCACACATACGGCATGTTCACATGTAAACAGCTGTAATAATTGAGGTGAGTGCATGTTCTGCAATAGAAAACGATATCTGGTAACATTCGCTGCTCACAGTTCCAGACATTAACACGTAATGCACACACGTGGAAGTTTTTTCGATTACGTGACGGAGCCCTTCGAACGAGCATCCTCAAATACACGACCCTTCATTCTGAAAAAAAAAAAAAATTCTGTTAGCATCAGACGACGGCCGTTTCGTAAACACCGATTGTCACTTGCTGCACCATGACTTTGTCGAATTCTCGCGTTAAGCGAGAACAACGATCGAATTCTAATTCGACGTAAGAGGAAGGGTATGCAAATTCGGTTGATTCCCGTACACTAATTCAAAGGGCGTGCTGAAATACGCGCGTCATGTCTGCATCCAGCATCATTTGCACTGGCCTCGACAAAAGTTTGTGCTTCTCCGATTCACGCTTTCGTGGCACGAGATCTCTAAGCTCACGGAGCGCGAAGCGTAGAACTAGCAAACAGCCTTAAAAAGTGTCCCCAGATTAAAATAGACCGGCAGGCCGGGGCCCCGGTTTGTTGTCGCTGTTTATGTCGCACTCGATCACCGGAAGAGGTTCCAACGTTTAGAGCAAATGAGAAGATTACTTCTTTAGCAAATTCTGTATCGGCAGTGCTGGCAAAGCGCATCAGTAAATTCAGCCCGGAGGCACCATACCCACCATCGTTCTTCAAGCACAAATCATCACAGGTGCAACGTGTTTCAGTAGCAAAAATGAGCGAAGCCTTCAAGGGATCGCTAAAGCGAAGAGTAACGCCATATCGTCAAGCGCACTTTACTGTTTTCTCATGCGGTCAAACGTCGTTCTCGCAGAAGAAAGAAGTGGGGCGTTATCGGATATCGCAGAAAAGGCTGAACCTAATTTTGGCGCGCTAACTTTACAACATCTACAGTTGCACCAACGAAAACTGCAGCAGAAGCGACGCACGTAGAGGGACACCATGCGGGGCAACTACAGAATGAATAGAATAGACTTCGTAAGGGATGCGCAGTATAGCAGGTGGCGCATTTAGTCCAACGCTGAAACTGAACACTGCACGATTTTTCGTTTGTCCATCTCGATCTGCTAACTGGTTTGTTACAACAGCGATATCTCACTTTAAATATAGCATTTTGTTACAATAGTTGCTAAAAAGAATCACTGTCAAAATAACATGCACAGCACCATACGGTTGTTTTATTGTCAGGAATAGTAGCAAAGTCAGTGGTAGAACGACAAGAATAATAGAGAAATCAAGTTGCCGCAAAGAGGCATTCTGTATTTTGAAGTCTTTCGCCCCTACGCACTTATGCAAAGCCAGACTGATACTGGAAAGGCTAACTGAACTAGTTATTCTTTAGTATGAAACAAGTACAAAAAATATACGAAGCACGACATGCGACTGCAGGCAAGCTTGACCTTCATTGTAATTTCCAGTTTTTGGCAGAGAAGTTTATTTTTGCCTTTGCTACTTGCAAGATCTGAAAGGCACATCTCATAACAGAAATCACACTAGAATGAACCAAACATTATAATCATTCGGCGTGGTAGCAATGTTCAAGTGGAGAACATTACACCAGCATCTTATGTCTCCACACGTATCGATCATCGCTTCAAAGTTCATGTACCTGCGCAGCGCACAGTTACCTACTCACACTCGTTCTTGCCGAGAACATGTCTTGAGTGGAACCACCTGCCTGCGTCACTAGTCGCTATCACTGATACAGACCGTTTTCGCAGAGCACTATCAAACGAATTATAAGCCTACTTCAAAACTGCGTCACTATCACGTTGTCACCTATTGCTATAGTTTCTTTCATTGCTATTATTCCATGTTTTCGTTTTTTATATTCTTGTTACTTGATTTTTAAGTGTTTATTTTTGCCTTGTTACTTTTGTGCTTATTTACTTGTTGTTGCTGTATATTATTTGCGGTATAACTGTTCTTCACTTCTCCTTGTATTTATTTTATATGTACTGATATTCTAATGCCCCTCCCCTGTATAATGCTTCTTGTAAGCCCTGAGGGTAATAATAAATAAATAAATAAATAAATAATGTCTTAGGTAGGCGTAGAGCACGTCATCCATAGCTTTGAATACATGATGGAGGAATCAGGTGTGCAGTTTTAAAGAATGCCTGGTGCTGAGATTGGAGAGAGTGCGTTAGGTGTTTAGTTGCAGTATCGGTATGCCGGGCTTCTACACAACATCACTAAACATCACGGCGGCAGAGCGACCGCGATGTTTGCTTCCGTAAGCTTAAAAACGGAAAGTATTGCATGAAGAGCTTGTAGACATGAACCAACAAGGTGCAGTAGATCATTCTGTCTCCTTGTGCAATATCTCCCATCGAATTCTGTGCCTAAAATCAGAGATATCCTCGAGACTGAATGTTAACCAAAGATTATTGCGCCATTTTTGCATAGGGTTCCCACGGTAAAACTACAAATGAGGCACCGCGCGGTACGCATAATTTGAAGTTAGAAAGACCACATCAAAAATTAGGTTTGAAGAAAGACTCAGGAACGGGAAGGAAAGGAAACGGGCGGCCGAAAACGGCCGGCATTTCACATCGTGCTAGTACATCTCTACATGCCGCATGGCATTTCTGTATAGCCGTTATGAATAAACTTGGGCAGCGAGTGACTGCACCCGATTATTCCTCATTTTGCGAACGGTAACCACTGTCGTAACGCGGCCGTTTGGGCCTTGTGCTTAAGAACCCGTTGGCATGCGGTCAAACCACGGCTACCGCTGTAGCGTTTCCATAGGGGTGAAATTCAAAATTCCCGTATGCTGTCAATTTTTCACTGCCAGATAATAACATGGTTTTGAGCTTGGGGTTTCTTTTTTTCTCTAACAGTGCCGAAGCGCAAACGCTAGCTAGCGCTACCTGCGAAAAATGAAAGTGCGATCGTAACAAATGTTCAAAACAGCGAAGAACAACTGTGAATGAAAAAAATTAACCATCGTCGTAACCCGTAAATCAAACTGATGCCAGCCGACAGGCACGCGACTAATAACAGCTATATTGATGGACTGCTCTGGCGACAGGCGCATGAAGGAATGGATGCCGAGGAGCGCATCGCGTTAAAAAGAGAGAGAAAGAAATTATCTGTGCCGAGTGCGCAAATTGACAGGTCATGGTTTAAGGGAGAGATGGGTCTTGGGCGTAGCGCTGCAGTCGATTGCAGCTGACGCAGGGGAAATGTCACGGATATGCTGCTGGCCACGCACTCGCGTGGTCGGTAAACAGTTGCGGTCGACAGTACATAATGCTGCCAAGTACACTTTAGCAGAAGCATTGTTCTTCATATTTCCCCGTACACTAAGCGTGTCAGTCAGCAGGGATATTTTTTTCCTCAGGCTGCAATACTCGTGGGAAACTCGAGTGCACAGCTAGAAGCGCATGCGTCGATACATTTTCTCGTGAGTTTGGACTGTTGACTTTTATAGCAGCACAGTTACTTTTAGGAGCTTTCTTTCCGTTTTATTTTTCCGGGCCCGAGGTGGCCTTTCGACGCTTGACGCTCAAGAGCACTGGTACGGTGAGTAGCAATATAGCATACACCTTTGCCACGCTCCAATTATATCTGCCCTCCACTTCCAGCAACGAGCGACCACCTCAAACCAACAGCGCAGGAACCCGGGCTCTTCAATGCCGTGTCGAACTTGTAAGCCGTGAAAGAGGAACGAAGTCGGGAGTGCAGAGTATATTTACCGGCTGAATAGTTGAATATAGGAAACGTAAACGAATGAGTTACTGTTAACACCAGTGGCACGATTGAAAAAGCGCGTGCTTCTTTGAGCGTACATTTTATTTTCGTTCACTTGTGAGTTTTGTTGTCATGCAAATGGGGGCAACCAAGGGCGAAACAGGCCGGCAATCCTTGCTATTCAGATCAGCAAATTTTGTGTAGAGGTATATGTGGAAAGTGCATGCGTAAGTATGCCGTTACCAGCGCTTTCCGAAGTCGATGCGCAAGTAAAATAAACAGAGCAAATACCACGGCGCGGTCTATCACTAGGGTCACCGTTTCACAAGTCACCGTACGTTTTGCAAGTGAAAAAGTCTTATATTTTGTTATATTTGCGCTCTGTAGGAGCCCCATTCGCTTTGGAACCTGTTCATCAGTTATGTGTACAGGCCTACGGGAAGAATGCTTCTTGGAAAACAATTTTTGTTCCTAGAATGTTGTGGCAAGCGCTACCTGTTTATGATAGTAACCATTAAACCAAATGAAAACAAGCTGTACCAATAGTATAATTTCTAACCGTGCCTCAAAACGCTTTTTCTTTCTTAGGTTTGGCGTCATAGTATTCGCGACTGTGTACTGATTTTACTTCACTAAGCGCTGCATGTTCATGTTTAAACCTATTTAACAGAGTAGATTTCGTTTATGCACAAATGCAAAAAAGGAAAAAAAAAAAAACACATGGCGCAGAGATGAGCCAGAAATGCCTGGATCGAGTACTACATTGTCTTAGAGAAGAATCAGGCTACAAATGTAGTTTTCTTTTGACGTTAAGCCCAATTCCCTCCAGTCGGTCTTCTCAAAGTGCAGTCTGGTTTAAGGATACGAGAGGGCGACAAAGAGCAGCGCATGTGAGGGGAAGTGTACCCCAAAGGCCTCACGCCAGGTCGGGCGGTCGCTGTGTCTGACCAAGGGCCAACTGTTTTTAGAGCGAACGGCAGCAACGGTACAATCAGCTCAGATCTGAAAGCAAAATTAGTTTCACGACTTTACATACATGTCGATCGTTTGATAAGTGAAAGCTACTTGAACAACAACTGTCTACTGTAGGTGTAGGTTCACTACACGTCTCTCTTTAAGCCTTACGTCAGTGTCTATTTGAGCACGGTAGCCTTTATACCGTACACAAAAGGAGAATGTCTTCGGCAAGCGCAGCGCTAAACGACAAGACAGCAAGGCACAACTGTGCACTAAAAATAATTGCTCCTGCGAATAAGCAAACAGCTGGCGCATGAGCAAGCACGGGGAAACAGCGACATCGCGTGAGGCCGTTGCAGTGGATAGCTTGCAACACCGGTCACGCGATTGGGCGGGAAGCTCCGCATTGAAACGACGTGCGCAACAGCTTCGATCACGACACATTCACGTCGTGTGCGCCTTATTTCCGTAATAATACTTTTATTCTGCCCTGACATCACGCATGAACCATGCGCAGATATTTGCGAATATCAAATTTTTCTAGTCCACTGGGTAAACGGCATGCGTACGTTCAATCTTTTTCCTCTTCCAGCGTATTCAAGCTTTCAATAGCAACCATTATCACTAGGATTCCGGTGCGGTAATTTGTTTCAATATTTCCATAATTAGAAGTGCTCATATAGGGTTCATCAAAAACAAAACTTAAGGTAACCTTGATAAAAAAATTGTGTAAACACCAGTGCTTAAATTATCTTCTCTAGATTGTTAGATTACTCAATATACTTTCTCCCGTGGCACATGACACTCAAAACAACTTGACAGCGAAAACTCAAAGGCTTACCACGTCTGATTATTACATACGCTTATAAGTGAAATTTTCATTGAACTGCATCACACATGTCTTAGCTAATGCGGCAAGCACGTGCGAATTGTGCTCGGGAACGCTCATGGAAACATCAGCATTCACTGTGCTTGAAAAATGACGTAAGCGCTCATGTGATCACAGCCAGGAGCCACAAATTGCTACAGTTCTCGGTACTCATTTAATACCGCCCAAACTGGCACTTATGTCAAACGCTTGTATTATAAGCAGATCCGAGCTTGTTGCCGAAGCCTCTGAAAGCGTGAAGGTGTCTATGAGTTCGAGTCTGTACAAATTAAGAAAAAAATAGCAGTAGGTAAGCATTCGATTTGTTGTCTGTTTCGCAGACCTCAGGAAGAGGTTGTCCACGCGGGATTAACACAGAATTGCCTACCGATAATAAAATAGGAAACTGATTAAAAAAAGAAATAAACGCGAAAGATGCCTGTGAGATTCAAGCTGAAGTTCTTTAATTGCAGTATTGCGTATGCATAGCAGTGAGGCCAGCTGTCAGTCATGGTGCAATTTGTAGACGCTGTCCTACAATCAGCGAAGGAACTACTAGCATAGATCTACGGTCTTTACCATAACTCGCTCCTTTTCGAATAATTAAGGCTGCTCAGTGAAATTTCGCTGGCGCGAAATTTCACAAGTTCGCAATTTTTGCGAAAGTTATCGCATCCCGAAAGTGACCGTCCGAGAATAGCATCCCTAGATTTTTTGTTATAGGAGATGAACTCAAAAGCAGGACCTGGAGTCATTATTTGAATAATGACGTTTATATCAACACCAAACTCGTGCTAGGTAGGGCATCTTATCGAACTTGAAGAATGACCCCCCCCCCCCCCGCCTTCACCGCGGCCCTGTAACAACTTTATATGTATGAAGAATCTGTGGTCACATTTATGTACGACTGCCCTGTCTCAATGGGTCAATAAACAAACGCCAAGGGTCGTTCGCCAGCGCAACGTGCTCTAAGACTTCCTTGGAGTGTCGAGATAGCGAATGTGCTCCAAACTTTAAAGATACTGAAGTTTAAACCAGCCACAGGAATGACATTATCTTCATGGTCGGGGCATACATATCAGTAATTGTGGTAGCACGTCTGAAAGTCAGGCTTCTGAACTAGAAATATCATGCTGGCAAATATATACTCGAAAGGTCGCAGAAGTGCGCGTGATGCACTGATTCACACTGCCTTTCCAGAAGCATGCGCAGCTGCGTTTCTGTGCCGTAACTATTTAATCTTTAACATGAATCCCTAACTAGCTCAACTTTTAGCCACGGAAGTACATTAAATGAAATGCGTGCAGTCGCAGTAACGCTCACTTACAATAGATGTACTAACTGTTTTGGCATGCGGTTAAGCATGACGACGCCGCCAATGCCAGCTGCTACGTAAGCAAGTATTAGGTATATACCGTCAGTGGCTATTGTTGAGCGTATGTGTGCTCTGAAAGAAATTGGCGTTCGGATAAACAGTCGGAGGCCGATGAGGCCGATCAGTTTAGATATATGTCCTTGACCCAATAATAATGCTAGAGTCATTCGCAAGATGATTTCGTATACATTTTTCGGTAGATATGAGCTCGTATCCATTGTAGAAAATTAGCGGTTACAAGAAGGTTAATTTATCTCCTCCCCCGAAGCCAAGTTATATAAGATCATAACAATCACGAAGTGGTACGGTGTAAGCCGCAACTACGACTTGTGGTACTTTGTGTGATTACATTATCTTGTAATAACGATGATCAATCTGAGCAAATTGCGGTTGCTGGCTCAAAAGCGTACCTTCGCATACCTGTGTCATACACTCTGTATGCAGTGCACCTTTGAACAAAAATAAGACTTTTTGTTAGCGTACCGAGACAATGGCAAACTTTATTAGATCGACTTCGACTAGTGTGACCTTCACTAAATACATTCAACAATAAAAGAAGCGCGCTGATTTCTCATAAGGTTAAAGTGAATCAAGTGAGGTCAACTCAAATTTACTGCTAAGATGTCCACTTCAGCCACAATAGAGGCGAGTACCTAGTGTTAAGTTTAGGCAAGCGAAGACTCACGCGCTCTCTTTAGGGACTATTCGCGCATCGTGCCATTTTGGGGATATTAAGAGGATTGTATTATGTGCTGGAAGCAATTCCTTAGCCTTCTGCAACCTAACACCAAATTATTGACAGCGTGCATGCGTTGAAGCATTTTTTTCAACTTCGGGCGTAATTGCGACAATACGCCGCCTTTTTCGCTCTTGTACATTTTTTCCATAGCCCTAATGGCTTTTTTCAAGTAATAATCAGATTCCTAGCTCTATTTAACCTCGTTTAAAGTGAAATGCAATATCAGGGAGTACATGCTTCCTACCACTCCACCTGAACCCCCAGCTAGTGCATTATATACAGCGTTTCTTCCACTGTCATTTTCAACGTGAAATAAAAAAGCGCAGAATACACTTCCATAACAGAAAGTGTCAGACGACTGCAGAAGAACATCCTTGGAACATTTACACATCTTGCTGCACCCTAGCGTACCCTTGTTACGCGTCGGCATGGATCCTTGTCAACGTCGTTTTGTAGTCAGGGCTGTCGGATGCGGCACCCAGACCGGCATGTCTGCGTCGTCTTCTTTGAGAACCTTTCGTTCTTTTTTGTTGTAGATTTAAGTTTCGCTCTTGTGGTATCTGAAATGCAGAACGCATCCCTCTTCACTCCTGCATTTCCCGAGAGTGTCCTGAAAACCGTTTTTTAGTCCGCTTTCTTTTTTTTTTTTTTGTCCGCTGTTGTATGACAAGAGGACAGCGCCACCTTGAGCAGTGCATCCGCACTGTCTGCGGCGCGCATTCATCTAGCTCCCACGAGAGCTCAAAGCGCAATCTGTCATTGCGCTTCGGTTTTGCCTCTATATGTGGCTTCTCCACTGAATGAAGTCACCTCGAGTCATTTTAGGCTGGCGTTTCGCTCTCGGCTCCCACATTAGCCAAGCCTTTTTTTTCCATAGCGCCCTTCTGTCGCGACAGCCTAGCCCCATGCTGCACGCATTGTGAAGCAGGATTTTGATTTCACGGCGCGCCGTGTTTGTTGAATGTACCTCGCCCTGCGTTCTGCTTGAATCGGAGCTTGTTCGTTGCACTCGAACATGATTGCAGAGGCACGGAGTGGAGGAGCGATGGAAAGTAACAAATAGTTAGCGGCTGGCGTTTGCATTGAAATTTCTGCACAGGAAAGACAAGGAAAAAGTACGAGCGAGGGCCCTGCCCGAGTGTCGGAATGGAAACAGCCGTAGTCGGCATTGTCACGGTGCTACGATGCTGCAAAAAAACTGGTAGAATGGGTTTGTGAGCTCTCTGCTTAAAGGCTTAGCAAATGTGCGTCAGTGCAAGGAGAAAGCAGCTGCGGGTGCAAAGTACTTTGAAACATCATTGAAAGAGACGTTAGTGTGTTAGTTTACACGGTCATATATATGCATGCTTGTTACGAGTATTGCTTCCTTGAATTTCGGAAGAGAATTTCTCGCAAGCTAACAGCGAAAATCAGCAAACATAAATACCGAAATGAGTAACAAAATACTACCGGACCTTACACAGTACGGGACGGCTAAGAATGCCACTGAAAGTTGGCAGAATTCATAACACGGTAGGAATACCGGCTTTCGGGGCAAAACACCATAATCGACTGCTGTATCTAACAGACATTTCGGAGACTATGCTCATGGGCCTGTAAACTGCGCTTAGGAGTGCATCAAAGGAAATGTAATAATCAGCCGTCGTAATATTACTCTGAAAGCTCGGTTAACCTCTGTTATCTTTAAAAGCCTCTTTTCTTTTAGCATAACATACCAGGCAAGTCACTTCTGCGGAAGCCCGCAAGGAGCAGGAAAGTACATGAAAGGAGAAAAGTGGCATCCGTCCCAAATGTAGCACGAAGCTACGAAGGTAACCCATACGGCTATATCTCAGTAAGTAATTGCATAAAACAATTACAATATGTAGCATCAGGTAATTAAGATTCTAATCAGTGAATTTCATTATCACCTTTTCAATTATGCGTTTTCATTTCTTGTGCAAGTAATGTCCGCCTGTTCGGGTAGGCCAGCTCACGTACTAGAATTGTGCGATCTGAATCACGATATATTAAAATTATTTTTGAAACTGTTCACTGAAAGACGTGGTGTAGCCGGCAGATTTCCTTGCTTGACCTTTGTTTCTTTCAATCTTGTGAAGAAACTCTTTAGGGCAAACGCAATCGACGCCCTCATGTTCGGTACCCATATTTTTTATTTTCGTGTATATATCGAGTGTGCTGTTTATCCTTGCTCGCGAGCACATACTTTGTTCCTTTGTTCTTTCTGGGATCATTGTTTTTATACGTTTCTCAGCTTCATCACAGCTCATTCATCTGAGCTCAGCTTCATGGCTATGTCACATTAGCAAGCATGGCGCTATATAGGACGGAACAAAGTGCAGCCATGAAAAAAAACCTAATTCCCTCCAAAGTAAAGATTCGATAATTGTATTTCCGACTTTATGCCAGCTGTGAAAGTGCAGTTTATGAATATGCTTTAGACTCCTTTTTAAATTTACGGCCGCGGGCAACCTATTCACACAAACAAATTCAATAATAAAGAGCCTTTGCACAGCAAATTGTGCTTTATATTGAACTCGCAAAACTCATTTTGAGACATTTGTACAGAATAAGTTGCTGAAAACGATGTTGCATATAGCGCAGACAGACTGCGCTGTCCGTCCGTCCGTCCGTCCGTCCGTCCGTCCGTCCGTCCGTCCGTCCGTCCGTCCGTCCGTCCGTCCGTCCGTCCGTCCGTCCGTCCGGCCGGCCGGCCGTCCGTCCGTCCGTCCGTCCGTCCGTCCGTCCGTCCGTCCGTCCGTCCGTCCGTCCGTCCGTCCGTCCGTCCGTCCGTCCGTCCGTCCGTCCGTCCGTCCGTCCGTCCGTCCGTCCGTCCGTCTGTCCGTCTGTCCGTCTGTCCGTCTGTCTGTCTGTCTGTCTGTCTGTCTGTCTGTCTGTCTGTCTGTCTGTCTGTCTGTCTGTCTGTCTGTCTGTCTGTCTGTCTGTCTGTCTGTCTGTCTGTCTGTCTGTCTGTCTGTCTGTCTGTCTGTCTGTCTGTCTGTCTGTCTGTCTGTCTGTCTGTCTGTCTGTCTGTCTGTCTGTCTGTCTGTCTGTCTGTCTGTCTGTCTGTCTGTCTGTCTGTCTGTCTGTCTGTCTGTCTGTCTGTCTGTCTGTCTGTCTGTCTGTCTGTCTGTCTGTCTGTCTGTCTGTCTGTCTGTCTGTCTGTCTGTCTGTCTGTCTGTCTGTCTGTCTGTCTGTCTGTCTGTCTGTCTGTCTGTCTGTCTGTCTGTCTGTCTGTCTGTCTGTCTGTCTGTCTGTCTGTCTGTCTGTCTGTCTGTCTGTCTGTCTGTCTGTCTGTCTGTCTGTCTGTCTGTCTGTCTGTCCGTCCGTCCGTCCGTCCGTCCGTCCGTCCGTCCGTCCGTCCGTCCGTCCGTCCGTCCGTCCGTCCGTCCGTCCGTCCGTCCGTCCGTCCGTCCGTCCGTCCGTCCGTCCGTCCGTCCGTCCGTCCGTCCGTCCGTCCGTCCGTCCGTCCGTCCGTCCGTCCGTCCGTCCGTCCGTCCGTCCGTCCGTCCGTCCGTCCGTCCGTCCGTCCGTCCGTCCGTCCGTCCGTCCGTCCGTCCGTCCGTCCGTCCGTCCGTCCGTCCGTCCGTCCGTCCGTCCGTCCGTCCGTCCGTCCGTCCGTCCGTCCGTCCGTCCGTCCGTCCGTCCGTCCGTCCGTCCGTCCGTCCGTCCGTCTGTCTGTCTGTCTGTCTGTCTGTCTGTCTGTCTGTCTGTCTGTCTGTCCGTCCGTCCGTCCGTCCGTCCGTCCGTCCGTCCGTCCGTCCGTCCGTCCGTCCGTCCGTCTGTCCGTCTGTCTGTCTGTCTGTCTATCCGTCCGTCCGTCCGTCCGTCTGTCCGTCTGTCCGTCCGTCCGTCCGTCCGTCCGTCCGTCTGTCTGTCTGTCTGTCTGTCTCTCTCTCTCTCTCTCTCTCTCTCTCTCTCTCTCCGTCTACGCATTCCTTCTATTTTCGTTTTCATAATGCGGCTGATCATGCCTGACAGCATCTTCGGACCTAAACCAATTCAGTTGATATAGAGCCATGCATCCTACGGGGTTACTTCCTTTAGATTCGCATGCTACGCGAGAGAAAGCCCCATGATGTTTCACCACTGCCGCGCAGATTTGTTCCGCAGCATTAAAAAGAACTCATCGAGAACATCACGAACAGTGCGGCGGACGTAGAACATCCTTTGTAGTGGGATGTGGCGCTGGCTAAAACTCCCATGGCTAGATGTAGTACATTTACAACGTAGTAGATCGCGGTAAGCGAGTGAAAGTGGTAATGGACGTACATAACTTATGCCACCGTTGCTTCCCAGCTTTTGCATGTTCAGGTTAGACTTTTGGTGCACCGCTCAACTGCCTTCGCAATCTTCAAGCCTTAGAGAACGAAAAAAAAAAAAATAACCACGCTCAGCTTTCCGTCTAACTCCTCGGTGTC